>NC_051156.1:100287222-100587222 GCF_013339745.2 Dermacentor silvarum
TCCCCTTAAGCAATGGCCCATATACCACCGTAAACGTGGCCTCCATACTACGACGACAGAAGAGAAGTGAAATTATACGCTGGAATGATGAGCGGCAACGCAGTCAGCTGTGGAAGAAGACGACGACGACGAACGCGGGAGCAGTGACACGAGCGCGTGTCGAGCACGAGCACAAGCTCAACCCGAGGGGCGCCAACGAGCCAGCTGCGTGATGATGATAGTTTTCTGTACACAGGCGTTTTCGCCTTGCCATATACGATTCCGGCTAGACATATAAAGCTTCGCTTTAACACATGCCGGCCGCCTACAGGCGCTGGAAATTCTGGTCTCTATTTATTGACGAAGTTTGATAAACGAACTGAAGAAAGCGAAAATCTGCTTTCGCGCTTCGATAATGACTTAAGATGTGTTTCTGAATACGGGGGTTAACTAACCTCGAACCGGCCGAAACTTAACATCAGACCACTTGTCACCGCGCGCTCACTCCTAGCCGTTACTCGTTGGACACCTTGGGAGACTTGGCCTATTATTGAGCTATTGAAATCGCTTCAAAATGCGCAAGTTGGATGTGGCTACTATCATTCGGTCAAGCTGGTGCAGCACAAAACCGTTCAGCATCGCGTAGCATGGCCAGACTTAAGCATACGAGCGCGAGCACGCACTCAAGCCATGTCGTGCACAACGCAAACGCTGCGCATGCGCACTACAGTTCCACGTAGCTGCGGTCTCCTGCATAGGCGTGCGCAAAATTTTTGATTGGGGGGAGGGGGGGGGGGGTTCGCCAGAGCGCACCCCCCCCCCCCTTTCTATCAACGCACTCCCACTGATGTCCTTCCGCTCATATTGCAGTGCTGCGACGAGATATGGTTACGAAACGTTTATTTCAACAATATTGAATTGTAACATATACAAAATATTCTTTTGTATATATCTGCGGGTAGCAATTCAAAGGCGGCTGAATTTTCGGCCACCCGGTGGGATGGTTCACTGTCACTAGCAGTCTCACATTCATGAGGTTCTGAAAGCAATTTTGTTCCTTAGCTCAGGCTACGAATACTACCGATTTGGAGCCTATTCTGTAAATTTAAACGCAAGCGTGAAAACGAACAGCTTACCTGTAGAAAGGAGCCAAGCTCGTAGCCTGTCTCCTTGCGCTTTCTCTTCAGCCAACTTGTTTCGTCGGGAGTGCCGAAACTGAGCTCCAGAAGTCCTGCTCAGTGCCATGGCATCGCTTTCTGCACAAAAAAAAAATTTAACCTGGATGAGTTGCGGCAGCCGCGTACCCAGGATTTTTTTTTTTTTCTTGGGTGTGTGGGGGGGGGGGGGGGGGGGGGGGGGGTCATATGGTAATTTTTCTAGGCGAATAATATATATAAGGCGAATATATACATAATTTTTCTAGGCGAAGTGCGGCATTCAACTGCCCACACCCAGTTATGGGGCAGTGACCACCTCCCCATATTCCTGACAATTAATCGTAAACGCCTCCGCGTTATAGGACGACCACCGAAATAACTAACTGGGGAACCTTTCGGACCCATGTTACTGGATCGTTCACGACAACTGAGGGTCTCCTGGATATATTTCAGCAGGCTCGTTCACTCGCGCGAGAAACGGTACCATGCGATGATAACACTCAATTGATGGACAATCATTTGGCCAACTTATGGAAAAGAGCAGACTATTTAGTATCAAGATATCGCTCACGCGGCAAACGACACATTGACCTTATGAAAACCAAGCGCCAGTTTAAGCTTATCAATGAGTATCAGCTCCAGCTTCAAAGCGAAGCCTGGCAATCCACCTGCGAGCGTTTCGGACGCGTCCCGGGACTCCAGGGTCTTTGGCGCATTTTTCGTAGCCTTAGCGGGAAAGGAAGGGGTAACTCTCCCTTGACCGAGCTCTTCACGAAAGCAGATCCCGCAATAGTAGAGGAGTAAATCATCACAACTTTCTTTCCCCATGCATCACTCACTCCGCCTGTGCCTCCGAACGCCTGCGCCATACCGGAACCTGACCCAGATCTTGACCGCCCATTTAGCGTGGGAGAAACGCTAGCAGCAATTAAATGTGGCCACCCTCACCTCGGCCAGCCCAAGGGCATGACCGAATAACATGGCAAGAACTCCGCAACCTTGAAGAGGCTCAGGACGCTCTACTAGAAGTAATTAACGACCTGTGGGCTTCAGGAAGCGTACCTGGGGGACTTAAGCTCTCTCTCATTTATCCCATACCAAAACATGGCACAAAACAGAACGTCTACAGTAATCTTCGACCAATCTCTCTGACTTCGACGTAAACTCATTGAACGCATGATTCACACGCGTATATCCAATTACCTCGAGATAACCCGGCCTGGTTACCACCCAACTCATATGGGTTTTCGCCCTAACCTAGCTGGGCACCCACAATTGCCTTTGGCTGCTACGAAGCGTTATTAATCGCACGTCACGGAAAGTGTTGCCTGACTACTTGCTGGGCGTTGACATGCAGAAAGCGTTCGACAGTGTTCGCCATGATGTCATCCTTGAAGAGCTAGCTGGCCGCTACCCCAGCCAGCGAGCCCAGACATGGATAAGAAATTTCCTTGCAGCTCGGCCCATTCGCCTAAGTGCGGCGTCACCCGGATGGAGCCCAAAGACTTATTACCTGGACAGAGGCGTTCTGCAGGAGTCCATCCTAGGACCAACGCTCTTTAATCTGGCTATGTGCAGAGTGGCTAAAAACCTTGAGCGAGACACAACGGCTAGATTTGCCATCTACGCCGATAATATAACTATTTGTACAGAAGCAGCAGATTATACTGACAAGGAAATAATGCAGACCGAGCTGCAGGCAGCCCTCCTCAGTTTAGAGGCCACGCTTAAGGAAATAGGACTGCAGCTCGCTCCGCACAAAACAGAACTTATCAGTATAGATGGAAAGCATCGCACCAACTCCAACATGAGTATCTCGCTCCACATTGGATCGCACACCATGCAGTCCAAAAACGGACAGATCAAAGTTCTTCGTCTGCCTATCGCCAGCTGTAACAGCCCACAAAAGTGGTACGTAGCCTCCGCGGCCGACAGGCATGGCTTACCATGTTGCACACGATACGTCGACTCTCTAACAAATACGGAGGAGCGCGACAACAGGCATGTTGTACCCTCGCCAAGGCTGTGGCCATCGGCAAGATCGTGTACGGTGCACCCATATACACGTTCTCTCCCACGGTCGTCCGGAATCTGGAACGCCTTCACAAGGCCACCCTGCGCACTGTCACACGGTACCCCAAACCCACTAAGATACCTGCACTTGAACGCGCTGCAGGCTTGCCTCCACTGCAAGACGCCATTCGCGAAGCCCACACCCGACACCATATCCGCATGGAAAATACGACGCAAGGTCGTCGCCTTCTGGCCTGGGATGGCCAGCAACATGACGACGCACCTCCTCTTAATATGTATTTACCCCCTTGGGAAACCCCGATTGCTTATCGACGTATTCGCCGTCCTATATCTCGGAACAACGTTCCTGCTCGCCAACTTCTTGCCACACGTCAACTCAAGGAAGCGAGCTTGGACACAATCGACATCTATACTGATGCTGGTATCTCAAATGACCGGGCCTACATGGCATGGGTTTGCACGCAGACGACCGCTTACTCCGGGGCCTATAGCTGCCATCGCCCGTGCGGTACCCCAGCGCATGCTGAACTCCTGGCTATCTGAGGAGCCACTGCAAGGCCCCCATATACCATCCGAAAACCTGTCCGCGTTTATACGCATTCGCACACAGCCTACTCTGAAACATTTCGCCCATCCTCGGAAGATGCTACAGCTTCTGCTATTCAAGCTATCCTTCGTAGGCACGAGCAGGCTAATAGTCCGATTGAAATCATCTGGACGCCGGGGCATACAGGTGTGCCCGGGGGCAATACTGCGGCACACGCCGCTGCTGCTTCCGCAGGTGGGTCGACCAATGTTTCTCAGCCCCCACCCCTCAGGCCCCACCCCTCGCCCCCACCCACCCCTCGTATGACCCCACCCCTCGTATGACCTCCACCCCATCCACCCCACCCCTCGTATGACCTCCTAAGCCAAATGGCTCCCTTGGTAACCACCATGCACTATGTACGGACGTCCCTGCGTACTGCAAGCAAACAACGCCTCAAGCAGGTTACCCCACCTGCCCTCTTCTCGAGAAAGTCTTCACTTTCACGCGCTCAGGAGGTTTTTGTAAATAAGTCGCAGTTTCGCCCGAAAGGCGAAGCGTCAATTGCGATAGCAAATTAGTAGAGAGCTATTCGGAGTAGGGATAGTAGTTTTATCGGCTGCATGAACTTGGACACATCCGCTTACTAACTTAATTAACAAGCGTGGTGTCAGCGCGCACAAGCAAACATGAATAGATCACACCGAATGATAGCAGACAATGACTGTCAAAACGCTTGCAGCAATCGCAGCCGCCGCAGCGGGCAAGGTTCGTGTGGTCTACCGCTTCAAAAGAAACTGAGCGGCGGATGCACAGCGCACACAAATGTCAAAGCCGTGTGGAGATAAGAGACCGTGCGGGCGACGGCCACAGCCGGGCAAAGTACGAACAGAGTTGTTGGCAGAGTACAAGCTGCGCCCCCCCCCCTCCCTCCCACGCTGCCTTCCCGCTTTCTTGCTTTCGCGTGGGAGATTGAGTGGCAAGTTCCCCTTACGCCCGATTGCAAGATACGCCTTTGGTGCAAGAGCACAGCGTCGCCCCGCCTCCCTCCCTCCCATACCCCCACGGCGTTTCGCGCGACGGTCGCGTTTGCTTTCGGCCGTGCGTTCGCTCTCCGTGATAGCGCGCGCGTCCCCCGCGCGCGGCGACGATTTTATCGCCCTTGGAATCTATACGGAACCTCACGGCGGCGATGACGGCAGAAATCCGGTTGAAGTGTCCATATAATTGATATCGCAATAATAAGGTATTTGCAAACTCGGCCTACACGCCATACTCTGTGGCAAAATGGCGACAATCCGACATTTCGGCTATAACGTGCACGCACTGCGGGCTGCGATGCCGTGCAGACCTTTACCATTTACTGTGACAATGTTCCGCGTTCGACACAGGCAGAATGGCCATACAGCCTTTACAGTTTACTAGCTACCGTGAAGCACTGCTCACGGACCCCAATACGCAGTTATTATTTGCAACATATGCTAGTCGGAGCGGCCTGATCAGGGTGGTTTAGGGGGACCGACATACCACAGCACTGGTCACGCACCGCCTCAATACGGGTGCATACTCCTACATGAGAATGCCTGTTTCTTGAGACAGTAAATTATTTGAAGAGTGATGACATTAATGTCCCATTTACCCTACAGAGAACCTGTGCCTCCCCATTTCTAAATAAAGGACATTCATTCATTCATTCATTCATTCATTCATTCATTCATTCATTCATTCATTCATTCATTCATTCATTCATTCATTCATTTGTATTTCAGGGTACATTTAATCCTTTTTCATGAAGCTATGTTTTACTGGGAGGGTGGAAATATTTTCGCTGCTGGCGTTATACACATTCTATGGACACGGCGAAGAACATCTTGACCAAATAGAGACAGAATGACGATTTAATTATCGTCATTCCTCGTGTGACTTGTGTCATTCTGTTGTCGCCACGCCTTCTGCACCGACGCAGTGGTCGAAGTTGCCTAGTTAGCTTGGGCCACAAGTTATGTATTCAGAGTCGTGACGCCGTCGTTGCATCAGTATTATTCCAGCTTCGTCCCCCGACTCGTCACGCTGTCGTCATTAAGCCATCATCGCCACTCAGTAATCTTCATGCCGCCGTCGTCACGCTGTCAGTTCGTCACTTTCATTACTTCAGTAACAGGATTGCCGTCACGCTGTCGTTGTCACGCCGCGTTCCTCGCTCTATCGATGTCAGTTTTCTTCGTCGTTGTATTGTATAATCATGCTGTCGTCACACAATCGTGATTATGCCGCCCTTGTTATGCCATCATCGTTGGACAAACCTGGACGAGAATATTACTAAAATTGGACATAAAACGCCAAGAAAACTGGGCCACAAGCGCACCAGCGCGCTTGTTTCAACTGGCATCAAAATGTTAACCATGCTCTGGCCACCACAATTAGCCCTGCTTTTTTTTCTATTTCGCCCCCGTCTAAATGTGGCTGCCGCGGTCGGGATCGAACCCGCGTCCTCGAACAATGCCATAGCTGCAAGGCTACCACGGCGGGCACTGAAGTGTTGATTTGACGTGCGAGCGCTTCCGTAGTGTCGCCTATTGTTATTATATATATATATATATATATATATATATATATATATATTTAGAGAGAGAGAGAGAGAGAGAAAGAGAGAGAGAGACGATATGGTGCTTTTATGCGGCTTTGAGTCTGCACGTCGTGAGTCAGTTACCCCTTGACAAATATACATGGAGTCTATTTTTCAGAAATAGCAGGAAAGTGCCGTACCGCGTACTTTGAACTAACATTTATACAGTTTGCAGCAACCACTGCCATGTCAAGTAATAAGATTTCCTCGTCTTTTCCCTCTCCCGCCCTCCCCCCATGTAAGGGAACTGGCGCAATATTTTGGGGTGCTGAGCCGTGCTTTGAAAGGTCATTGCAGCTTTATGCGCTCTTTGCATACACGATGCGTCACAAAAGCTGTCGCTATACCAGCTATGTTGCTGCTGTACACCTGTCCGGTGATCTGTTATTGCGTAAACGGTAAATACGGGCTGCGTAAGCTGTTCTTCATACAGAATCACTTCTCGAGCCAAGAGTGGCAATGCTGTCGTTCACTCCTTTCGTGGCTGCGCCGGATCTACGAAGTCTAGGTGGTGTTGGTTCTGCCCATTCCCTGCCTGCTCTCCCTACCTCCTTCCTATCTACCATTGCATACACCTCCCCTCTGGATGGTTTGCACGTTAGTAGACAGGTAAGCACTGCAGTTTCCACAATGCTATTGCGGAGAGCCACGGATAATTACAGCCGTCAAGAAGACATTGTGGTGACGCCCAGCAAACTCTAGAGAGCATTGTGCAGATGCGACATGCTGCAAAATCGAAACAGAGTTTCTTACGTCGGCTTTCCTCTCTGCCACGCGACTGCCATGTATACGCAAGCATTGAGCCCCCTCCCGATGCGGCGCGCAAGGCAGCTACATCAGCAGTGGAAAAGTGGAAGAAGATACGCTTTTAAACCGGTCTGTCAATTAGGAATGCTGCTTGCATTAACGTGTGTCGCCTCTCGCGATCATTTATGCATTTGCCGCGTTTTCACCATGATGTTGCACTACCGGCACTCTGCGTCGCTTTTACAAATCAACTGCGTTGATAGCTAACCCGGACTTGTCCTGGTTAAACGACATAACAAACGCTACCAACCAGGGTTATGCGGAACATGCGTACTACGTCAAGCATATGTATGACACCGCACACATTAGAGTGTCCCTCCCCACGGTAACCTTTAGTAAAAGGCGAAAGGTTAATTCGTGTGGGGGCCCGAGGAGAGACCTGAGCAATAATGACCTGCCCACTGTGCAGAGCGGGGCATTCAAACTGGCCCTCACACTGCAACACCTTTACCTTATTCGTTCGACGTAAATCATTTATTAGGCATCCCGAAATGCGAAATTCTAGAATTTCTAGAAATTCTAGAATTAAAGGGCCTGTAGGCCCTTTAATTAAATCTTATTCAACACGTGGAGCTAAGTGCATAATTGTGCAGAACGCCCTGAGCGGCATCATGCATAATTCGATCTCGGAGCAACACCAGTCACGTTACCAAGGTATTTTTTTTTTTGTCGCATGCAGTGCAGTTCTTTCATGTGCATGAAAGGATCATTTCATGCAAGGAGGTTTGATTTAATGCATCTCGATTATCATGCTACGCGGGTTGCCAAACTTCTCCAGCCTTCATAACCAGTGCTGGGCGGTATCGAAGATACATGTATCTTAGATACTCTTTGGGTATCTTGTATATATATCATGATATGTCTGGCAAAACGTGTATCATTATCTGCATTAATTATTTCCGATAAATGACAGAATGTATCTTGTATCTTAAGATACAAGATACTGCTGTCGCAACGTCACTGTGCGAAACTATAAACGTTGGCTGAACTCCGCTTCTCAAGCTGATACTGTTGCCACTGAGCCACTTGAATTTTTTTTAAAAATGGCTGAGGTTTTACTCTTGTAAACCTAGTTATCACGAGCGAAAGGTCTGTTTGGTTTGGTTATAATTATTATTATTATTATTTGATTTGAAAACATATATACATTTGACACGAAAGGGAAAGCGAGGAGCAGGCTGGCAACTGCCACCGGAAGGGGCACAACGCCTGCTTACTCTTCAGAAAGGAGGAGAGAGAAACATAGAAACGGAAGATAGGAAGGAGGGGAGGAAAGAAAGGGCAATCATAGTACCTTTCCTGAAAGCCGGAAAACCGCCTACATCTCCCAGCAGCTACCGACCCATTGCTCTCACAAGCTGCTTAGCAAAATCCTACGAAAGCATCGTAAACACAAGGCTGACATTCATTCTTGAAACACAAAATATACTAGACATTCACCAGTGCGGTTATAAAAAGAACTGCTCAACAACCGATCACCTTGTCCGACTAGAACAAGAAATACGGAATGCTTTTCTACATAAACAGCACTGCCTTACAGTTTTCTTTGACCTGGAAAAAGCATACGACACCACTTGGAGATTTGGCATATTAAGAGATCTGGCGGATCTAGGGATCCACGGAAAAATGCTCCAGTGTCTAGCGGACTTTCTGTCTGACCGAACATTTCAAGTCCGTCTAGGAACAGCGTTGTCACGAATATTCCTCCAGGAAAATGGTGTGCCGCAGGGATGTATACTAAGCACAACTCTGTTCGTGGTGAAAATGAACTCCGTAAATAGAATAATTCCATCTTCTCTCATGCATTCATTATACGTCGATGATCTTCAAATTGCGTGCCGAGGATCAAACATGGTAACCTGCGAACGACAAATTCAAATCACACTAAATAAACTAACACAATGGGCAACCGAGAACGGCTTCCGTTTCTCCACTGAAAAAACTGTCGCTGTGGTCTTTTCCCAAAAAAGGGGCTTATATCCAGACCCTGTCCTGAAAATGCAACAATCTGTGCTACCAGTTAAAAAGGAACACAAATTTCTAGGCGTTATGTTTGATAAGAAGCTAAACTTTATAGCGCACATAAACAGTTTGAAAATAAAAGCCAACAATGCACTGAACATACTTAAAGTCTTATCACGCAAACGCTGGGGCTCTGACCGGAAATGCCTCCTCCATATATACAGATCTTTGGTACGCAGCAAAATAGACTACGGTTGTGTAGTCTATGGGTCAGCCAGACCGTCCTACCTCAGGCGACTAGATACAGTACATAATCTAGGACTACGCTTAGCAACTGGTGCCTACAGAACTTCCCCTGTTCCTAGTCTATATGCAGAAACTAACGAGCCATCGCTCGAACAAAGAAGAACACAACTCATGCTAACCTACGTTCTCAGAGTTCGATCATCACCACAGCATATATGCTATGATATTGTCACATACTGTACCACAAGAATACACTATACTAATAAACCACATACCATCAAACCTCTGATACTTCGATTTGAAGAAAAATGTCAGGAGTGTGACATCCCAAAAGAGGCACTTCGTGTTGCAGATAAGCCATCGAGATTACCCCCCTGGTGCGACTTTACACGATTTCTAGATTTTTCACTAACACACCTTAAGAAGCAGGATACCCCACAGGAGCACATAATACAAGAGTTCCGCACAATACAAGAAACATACAGTACTTACAACGAGTTTTACACAGACGGTTCAAAGACACATGATTATGTGGGAAGCAGTGCCATATCGGGAACATGGGAACAGACTGTTCGACTGCCGCTATTCGTTTCTATTTTTACAGCCGAATGTTATGCCTTGTGGATGGCAGTGCAAGAAGTTGTAAATAGAAAACACAAGAAAGCAGTCATCTACACCGATTCCCTAAGTAGTCTTAAAGCCCTCAACTCAAAATCAGATCAAGAACCGCTCATCGGCGACATATTACACACACTGTCACGCATAAATCAAAACCACTCAATTCGTCTCTGCTGGGTCCCAAGTCACATTGGGATTCCGGGAAATGAAAAGGCGGATATATGTGCTGCCAATGCGAAACACAAAGCTGTATCTAAAATAAAGCTACCTTTGAAGGACGGGCTTCAAGCTATTTGCAGAGCACTAAATAACAAATGGCAATGTCATTGGAACATGAACACTAATAACAAATTACACATTATCAAACCAGTGCTAGGTGAATGGAAAACCTGCTATCACCAAGAACGCTTCATGGAGGTAATTTTAACCAGACTCCGAATAGGGCACACACACCTCACGCACAATTATCTACTCACAAAGGAAGCACAACCGGTATGTGATAAATGTCAAGAACCACTTACGGTACTACACATTCTAATTACATGCCCACATACTGAAAGACAAAGACAAAAACATTTCCACGATCTATACGATTCACATATACCACTACACCCCATTCTCATTCTGGGAGACGATCCCCTTGTCCCTTTTACAGATGTAGCGAATTTTTTGGACGAAGTAGGCTCTTTGAACAGACTTTAAATAACGCATGTTTTATTCTTTTCTATCACTGACTATCACTAACACCCTGTGACTGGCGCAGCAAAGCCTAAGTCGCTTTTGCGCCAATAAACCCAATCTAACTAACTAACTTACTCTTCAGAAAGGAGGAGAGAGAAACATAGAAACGGAAGATAGGAAGGAGGGGAGGAAAGAAAGGGCAAGATGAGAAATCTCTTAGGATAAAATAGAACACACAGTACACAGTACAGTACGTCTGTGCGTGCCCAGCCGACGCGCCATCCATGGCGAGACTGAGCGACCCAGAGCCGGCGAAGCAGCCGTGAAACCCTCGCCTAGTCACGTGGTACCGCAGCGGCGAGGCTTCGAGCAGGCGCAGCTGCGACGCCTCTCCCCAGCGGATCATGTGACGTGACGTCATAGCTCCACACTTGCGCTCCTCTCCAGCGGCTCAAGGTCATTGCGACGCGATGAATGACCTTGCGATACATGGCGTAGTAGAGCTTTTCTTCTAACCCTAAAAGCAGCGACATTCTTTTATATTTCCACCAGAGCTCTCCAGCGAGGGCAGGCGATGAGGTCTGCGCATTCGTATACTGGTGGAGCAGGGTCACGTGGTGGCACTCGCGCCGTCTCGACAAAAGCAAGCCCGTGAACGTCTGCGCGCAGCCAACCTTTTGTTATCTTGATTTTTCTTTCTTTTTTTTCTTTTTCTTTTTTTTTCTGCGTCGGTGCCACGACACTTGCTCGTAGAATGATTGCCTTTCTATTTTACTTATATTTTTTTTTAGCTCACCCTTAGATTTCTTACTGTTACAAATCCCCAGGTAATCGGAGGTATAAGTGGCAATAGTGTGAATGGCGACGGTATCCTGCGACGCTTCGTGCCAGTACAATACGTATGAAACGTTTTTGGGCTCCACAAGTTTTCTCGTATAAGAAAAATCGTAAAAGGATAGCACGTTAATGACTATGTCGCTAACGAACGCTGTACGCCAGCAGATAAGTAGAATTTGAAAGGTCATTGCAGCTTTATGCGCTCTTTGTACAGACGATGCGTCACAAGAGATGTCGCTACCAGCTATGTTGCTGCTGTACACCTGTCCGGTTATCTGTTATTGCGTAAACGGTAAATACGTTTGCGGATAAGGTAAAACTGTACAGCGGTAATTAGGGGCGCCATCGTGCAGAGGCTTCTTATTGACGTTCTTCTAATTAGATGGCGACCCGCTAGCTGGTCGGCAGGCAGAGCCTACCATCAATTAGAAAAGCGACAAGCAATAACCGCTGACAGCACAGCGTATCAAGAGCTTTCATGTCAAGCAGCTAACGCAACCCCAATAAATTGTCTCGGAATGAAAATATTATACTTTCAGCAGGATAAACAAACAAGTTTTAGATACTAACAGACATTCCATTCAGATGAAACAAGGTTGGTCGCAGAAGAGATTTTCAAGCAAAACATATTGCTGTGCATACGCGTTTGCTGCTACAGCATATAGATCTACAATAAGAAATTTGCGAATGCATCGAAGTTTCTTAAGATACAAATGAAAAGCATCGCAACCAATGCAATAATTGATGTGGTATCTTGTGTCGGTATCTCAAATACTTGTTGCCCGAGTATCTTGTATCGTATCATGATACAACTGCAAGGTATCTTTACCCAGTCCTGTCCATAATGGAGAATGTAGCACAGTGGGTCCTACAGATTGCGTCTTCGACGCTTGTGGCTCAAATGTGAGCATGAGCTTTTATTCTGATTGCAATTTACTGACGCTCGAGGCGCATTAGCGCCGTCGCCGTTGGTGTCGGCGCCGCGCTGTCACTGCATCGACGCGCACGCGTGGCCCACGCGTGGTTTAGGCCTCCGCAGACTGGAGAAACGTGCAGTGCATTTTTATTGAAGGCGAGAAAGGCAAGATGATGCACCCTCACGCTCCACTCACCTGAGTGGGTGCATGACCGACACCGTCACTCCTATAGGAGCCGCCAGTCTGTAAGTGCATCAACAAAGTTTAACATCTATTTTGGTTCTATACCGTGTCGTGATTAACAACAAGAACGGAGCAGTATAGTTGCCTGACTCACACGGCTACCATTACGGAAAGAGGTACTATGAATAATCAGGGCCTACAACTACGACACCGACAAAAATGAAACCGCCTCTATGTTTAGGACAATGCAACGGAACATAAAAAAGATCAGTATGCAAATGAGTTGTCACGCATTATCAAATGGAAATCAGCAGGTTCATTTATTGTTATCCAAAAGAAACAAAGAAAAAGCGAGGACATTTGGCCGTCCCGATATGGACAAGTCGGGACTAGGGGGAATTACTGAAAATTTGGGACTGCACCGCTCAATTCGGGACGGTTGGCAACCCTACGTACGTGTAATCCCCGCATCCATATGGTTTTTCATGTGTCCTAGCCACGTGCGTGTTTGTTTCATTCTGTGAAACGAGTTTGCTCGCAGATTTGCACCATACATCTACCATCTGTATATGCCGCAATGCAATCGTCACTACGTCCTTCTGCAGCGCTGCGACGTGTACGATAATTTCCCTAGATCTAGATACTTTAGACATTGTTTAGAGAAATTTGGAATTTTGTAAGCTTTGGGGGAAATTTATCACTAATAAGAAAGCACTACTGCAACGACAGAACGACCTATAGGTGGAACTGCTGCCATGGATGCCGTGTTTTGATTTCAGTAGCCGCAGATCACCTTCGCGTTACTAAGCGAACAATGACTTATGATTGTACTGCAGTGTAGTGAACGCGCTGCGCCAAACAAACGGCAGGGTGTGAAAGCCCTGAGTTGATTAACGAAGCACTGATATTGCGCTATCGTCATTCTGCTGTGACTAATTATATCATACTTACGACAGTTCACTTCCAAGAAGAAATGCAAAAGAAACCGTGGCATTTCCTCACAATCCATGGATCTCGCAGTACTTATTAGCAGCTAGCATTGCGCAAAATGGATAACTTATATAAGAAAACTAAAAAGCAACCGTTTAACATGAACTTACGTGCCCGTTATAAAAGCTTCTGTAACACGCTTAACTGTAAACTAAAAACAGCTAAACAACTGTATTTCGAGCAAAAAATTTTACAGGCAACAAATAACACTAAAAAAAGTGGGAGATCATTAACTCCTTTTTTAAACAGAGACACTAGACTAGAGGTATCCAGAATTTTAAGTGATTGAGTAGAGCACAAATCCCCTCCTGATATAGCTGAGGCTTTCAGCAGTTTTTTTCTTTCATAACAATCCATCTCCTCCCACACAGATCGTGAAGATGAACCGTCTTCCTCATTCATTCTTTTTATTTCCTACAACGCCAGAAGAAATAGCTTCTGTTGTAAATAATCTAAAAATAACAAGTGCTGGAACTGATGAGGGCACCCACTGGTTCAAATGGGTACAAGCGTTCCCCGGCCTGGCGTTCGGCTTTCTTCAGGGATGATGCGCTTGGGAAAGGAGCCTGCGCCCTGAATTCCCGTCGAAACCAACGTGAGCACGGAAAACAAGTGATGTCTGGGCCGCTCCCATGGCGGTCATTTCCCATGTGGCGCTGCAAGCACCTATTGAGGTGGGGGCGCCTTCGGGTTGAGGTCGAACACCCCTGCCAACATTAAATTAATTGCGCACTTAATCTCAGATGTACTTTCATTTATTGGTAATTTATTATTCAAGACTGGTTTATTTCCTTGTGAACTTAAGCATGGCAAAGTCATCCCAGTTCTAAAGACAGGCGATAGCTCATTACTACATAACTACAGACCCATTTGTATTCTACCATTATTTTACATTTTTTGCATGGAGTGGCGCCTGACACCGGCAAGAAATATATATATATATATATATATATATATATATATATATATATATATATATATATATCACCGGGAGCTCGTGGAGCTATTCTAGTCCAGGTGCAACCAAATTAGGAAGGCTCACTAAGCTTTAACAAAGTCACTCCCTCACCAGAACAGGAATTGGCCTCCCTGGTGCAGTATTCGGCCACTACCTCCCTCATGACTCCGACTAGTGTAATTGGAGAATTCAGGGAGAGGCCTTCGTCATGCAGTGGACATAAATATAGGCTGATGATGACAATTACAACAAAGACAAAAATGAAATCGCCTCGATGTTTAGGACAATGCAACAGAACATAAAAAAAGATCAATATGCAAACGAGTTCTCGGGCATTATCAAAAGGAAATCTGCCGGTTCATCTTTTGTTATCCAGAAAGAAAAAAAAAAGAAAAAGTGAGGACATTTGGCCGACCCGACAGGGTCAAGTCGGGACTCGGTGGATTTGCTAAAAATTCGGGACTGTACCGCTCAATTCGGGACGCTTGGCAACGCTGCGTACCCGTGATCCCCATATCAATATTGTTTTTCTGGTGTCCTATAGCCACGTACGCGTTTATTTCGGTCTATGAAATGAGTTTGCTCAAGGCGTTTCACCATATTTGTTTCTTACATTGTATATCTACCACCAGTATATGCAATTCGATCGTCACCATGTCCTTCCGCAGTGCTTGCCACCTCTAGGAAAATTGCCCTAGATTTTGACATATTAGGCACTGTTTAGGTAACTTGGGAATGTTGTAAACATTTAGAGAGAGTTTGGCACTAATAAGAAAAAATAAGAAAGCACTACTTCAACGACAGAACGACCGATAGGTGGAACTGCTGCCATGAAGGGCGTGTTTTGATTTCACTAACTGCAAACACACACACACACACACTTACTCACTCACACACACAA
Organism: Dermacentor silvarum; assembly: GCF_013339745.2. Classification (NCBI taxonomy): domain Eukaryota; kingdom Metazoa; phylum Arthropoda; class Arachnida; order Ixodida; family Ixodidae; genus Dermacentor; species Dermacentor silvarum. The sequence continues at coordinate 100,302,645 of NC_051156.1, forward strand.
ACACACACACACTCACAAAGAAAAAAAAATGGCCCACGTGTATGCGTCTTCACTGCAAATGGCGTGTAAGCGCATAAGCGTAGTTGTGCTATACGCCACTATAGACTGCATGTATAAGAACATTTTATTCTACATATTTTACATTGGTTTGGTGAAGCGGCTTCATTGTCGGGAAGTGAACTGCTTTGACGTTTTACATACTGTAAGGGAGGTCTCGCGCCTATCTGCTGTACAATTTTTTTTTTAATCCGTATAAATCTTGTTTTGCACGTAGAGAAAAGCATAAATTTGTTGGCGTCTTCTTCTGTGATTATGGCTTGAAGCAAGTCTGTGTTTTTAGCCTACAAAATTGCACTGCGACATCATTGCAGCTTGAGTTAGTAACCTTTTATGTAAATATTTCGAATAGAGCTCAGAAATAAATTTCTAGCACGTACGGTGGTAAGTGCTCGGGCAGCAAGTACCGCCAGTGGTACATTACTCGCAGTGCAAAACTCGAAGGACCGCACAGCGGCGTTCAATTGGACGTTAATGCTTTAGCATTCACAACTCATAAGAAGTTCTTAGGTGTCCTCCGATATTTAAAGGAATTTATTTTTAGTAACTCTTGGAAGGTAATGTCACGCATCGTTTGATTTGCTTTTGCTGGTGTTCGTTTTCACTGAGCTATCACTGTTACCAAGTTGTCGCACGATGCAATTATCGCGACGCGCGCGCAATCACACCAGACACGCCTCCTTTGCTATATATAATTCCCGACGACGTTCAAGAAATTTCGGATACCGCACAGGCGCGTCTCGCGCCTAGCGTCATGATAACCGCGATAATTCGGTGACCGCTAACACCGGCAAAGAGTAAAACGACGAGACGTGTCACCTATGTAGCCTTTAATTGCGGCTTTTCAAGTTCGGTACGATGTAGAGATATGTCAGGTTTCAATTGCGAGTTCTCAGGAATTTGACTTTTTTGACGACTTTATTCCGCAATTAGTAATTTCAGAACTGCTTCGCAATGCCCCCTCGGACGCTAAATTTTCGAGGTGCATAGTGCTGTAGTAAAAAAAATTATGGGGTTTTACGTGCCAAAATAACGATCTGATTATGAGGCACGCCGTAGTGGGGGACTCCGGAAATTTGGACCACCTGGGGTTCTTTAACGTGCACCTAAATCTAAGTACACGGGTGTTTTCGCATTTCACCCCCATCGAAATGCGGCCGCCGTGGCCGGGATTCGACCCCGCGACTTCGTGTTCAGGGTGCTGCAGTGAAGTGCTGCTGCAAAAGTACTGCCACGAATACCTTGCGGGACCAATTTTCCGAGAATCGTAGGCTACTTTCAAAAATAGCGATAATTATGCTCTCGCAAAAATTAACTCGTCTTCGTCAGGCCCGGGCCGGCACAGAACGCCTACCGGCCCAGACAAGTATGCCGCGGGAGGGCGAGGCAATCGCGAATGGTAAGTATTTGTGTGGTATTATAGCCTTAAGGATAGAACGACAGCGCTCGCAGCCTAAATTGATCGATATAAAATCAGACCGACGCTCTGCCCAGATCAAAAATGGCGCCACCCAGAAGCGACCAATCCCTACATAGTAACAGCCGAGCGAGAGCCATGAGCGCTCGTGTTCTGCCACTAGTGCACAGCCGAGCGCGGCGGAAATGTTTAGTTCCAAAACTTGCCACTGCACGCAAGATTTGTAAAATAAAGCGCTGCTTGTCAACCATTATACTACATGTGTCGGCAAGTAGCGCTAGCTCTTGACCCTGGAATCCCGTCATTTTGCGCATAGCGGTGAGCCTCGTAACTACTCGGTTTGCTTGATTTTGTGCCGTTTCGTCCCATCGCAAGACATCGCCGCGTCGGTCGAGTGGAGTGTGTTGCAATCGGAAGGGGCGACGCGCGGAAGCGGCACTCGCCCCAAAGGATGCTGCTGGATGCTCGGGTGCATTGTGGGAAAGCCGATGCAGACGCTCATCTGCGCACGATGGCGGTCGCCCAGTCGATAAAGGGGCTCTCTTTTGTATGTTCACGTTAGAAATGGATCTTTAGCGAAGCTGCTCGCCGTCGGAACCTGCAGACATGAAACACTGGAAAGACCTGGTGTGGATATTCTGTGCCGGTGAGTGCCGACCGAGAGATAATTAGCGTTTTGGCGTTGCCTCCGGCCTGACGCGGGCGGCTGTGCGGTCTTGTTTTGCGTGACACCGCGCTCGTTGTTTGTATGGGCGTTTCTCGGCGCGCGCGCGCGCAGGAAACGTCGTTGCCTCGTTCAAGGCGATGAACGTCACGTATAACCAGCGACAACGGCATACCCGGAATCTACTTATTACGCACGCATACAAGCGGCGCCCGTACGTGTAGACGACTGGCGTACGAAGACGGCAGGTGCCGATTCTCCGGCGCCCGCGCCTCAGCGACGTGACTGGCATGCCGTTTCGGCGAGATTTTATTTCGAGCTGTACTACACCCCGTTCTCAAGACATCGTACAACCGTATCTCTCCAGCTCCTTAATTCTTGATGCATGGCGATCCAAGGCGGGCGTAGGAGACGATCGCCTTCGATCGCGGCTTGCCATTTTCGAGCGGTGTTTTGCTTTTGACATGTGCTTTTTCGCCGCGCGCGCGTGGCCTTCCATATTACAGACCGGCGCGCGCTTTCTGTATGCGCGCCCCTTAACGATCATAACAACCCGCTCTTGCTGCCAGCTTGCCGCGTATCCTTCTGCGAACATGTGGCCTTGCCTGTAAACTAGCTGCAAACTGGGACAGCGACGGAAACGAATGTGACACCTCTTTGGATCGTGCGCGCGTCGCTGGGAGAATTGCAACGCAAATAAAAACGTAGCCGGAGCGTGCTCTGTCCGGGTTGGGCGCGGTGCGTGACATCCCTCGACATCGCGAACCGGCGTCGCTGCCGACCCTGTCAACGTGGTTCGGAGGGGCGAGCGCGACGCGTTTTTTCCTTCTTTGGGTTCCCAAAAATAGGGTGGCCATTTTTAAAGGGAAGGGAGAGGGGGGAGGTGCGTAGTGGCGGAGTCCGCTTGCGGGCCCATCCACTCGCGCGCGCGCGCTCGTACGTCTCCCTGATGAGAGAGGATTTATGGCTTTATTGCGTCGGCTCGCCATGGTTGACTAGAGAAATTTGGAGCTTTGCGGCAGCCCGTTGTGAAGACAAGCGATCTATCCGGTGGCTCTTAGCCGCGCAAGCTTCGAAATCGCAACGCGATTGAGAGGAGTCCAGGCCGAGCCGTACGTGCGTTTTGGTCACCCTGCGATGTGGGTGCGGTGCGTGTATGAGCTCTCAGTGACCCGACCCGTACGCTTACAGTGAAGTGACGAAAGTTCATGACACGGTGAACGCAATCACTCCTGAGAGAATTTGTGTGATATGTCGAAGTAAGCTGAATATATTCCGGCTGGTTTAATTGTTAAAACCCATCAGCCGCCCAGCAACAGTTCGTTTCTGCTGGTTATTCCTGGAGGCCGTCCATCGATCATAACACGCACTTCAGATGGGATGCGCACAGCAGGAATCGAAATATTAGGTGTCGAATTAATTAAATGACAGCACAGCGCTTTGTCATGCATGATATGTGCTTGCAAACAATTTGAGAATAAAGCAACAAGAATTTGCCCTTTAATTACATTCCCACAAATGTAGAATGGTCTATTCAGGCAAAGCATAGCTATAGTATGCCCAGCCATTATGGAGAATTGTGCTGCCTCAGTCCTAGATCACACATATACAGACATATGCAGTGGAACTATTTCATCATTATACGTACCTAACCTACATGCATTCAATGCAGCCTATATATATATATGGAGGCTCCTGTATTGAGGACGGACAGAAAGATTGGTCAGATTGAACCTGCAGACTCGGTTACTCTTGAGCTTTTAACTGCTACCGCAGAAAAATGTCAAATATATGTGGCACAGATCAACCTATAGTTTATACCAGGCACACTATAGGACTTCACCAACTGCTCCTAATTACACCACACATAAATAACTTATGATCCCTTCCCTTTCCCACAAGTCTGTTGAATATACATTTATAGTTAAATCTCTCAATGCCACAAAATTGCCTAGAAAAGCAACTGCTTTACATCTCTATAAACTATATCTATGTTGCCTTCATGATATTTTGTGTTGTGTGCATTTCATGTTTTATTTCATATTTCTGTCTGCATATTAGACAATTTTATTCTGTGTGCTACTAGGGAAATAACAACTAGCATTCAAAGAGCTAGCTATTTCGTGTGATGACTGCTTTATGTGATTAAATTATAGAGAATTTGATGACATGTCAACTGGGCACTGCAACCTAAATTTGTGTCATTTATTTGGCATAGTAGAAAGTAGGCTACTTTCACAAAGTATGTTGTTTACTCACTTTAACTTCAGGAATAGATTTCTCTGTTGTCTTTAATTACATCCCCCATTACACACAATTCAGCTGTAATATGCTGATTCATCCAAGTTAATCTTCCCTAGTGCTTGGATTTGTTGCTAGAATGTTCTTGATAATGCTTGCCATGTGATGTCAAGGTAATAGGCTCTCATTCTTATTTATTTCTTTTTTAACTTGGTTTCATATTCTAGCATGTTGGTTCAGCCTTTCTGTAACAGACATTCAAGCACAGTAGAGGACACAAACAAAACGAAGTGGACACACTCGGGCGTTAGCTTCAACAAATGTTTATAAGGCTGAACCATTTACGGTGGTCATAAGGCTGAAGCGGTTGAACCATTTACACCAAAGACTTTCATGTGGCACAAATGACTCTACACATAAGCACTAACTTCAACAAGTGGCTTCATAAATTAACCTATAAATCCCTTGAATGTTCTTGGGACATGTTTGTATTCAAGCTAGTATATGTGTATCATGATTGCTTCCTGAATATATGTGGAGCTTGTAGCTAATGGCGTGACTTGTCGTCCTGCACCATTTGTCACAGTGCGGTGCCTGTGGGCAGCCAGTGTCGAAGTGGTGCTCGACCCCGGAGATGCGACGGGGGCTTTCTTCTTGAGCTCGCCAGATGAGCCAGGGGGCGTGGAGGCATCGTCAGCCGAGCCCTCGCGACGCTTCGCGCTCACCTTCTCCAGCCGCATCACGGTAGTGGCACAGTTTGGGCCGTTTTCGGTGCGTCAGACTGTGTACGCTGCCAGCCCGCTCGCTTCGGTGGGGAATCAGAGCAGCAACTCAGATGGGCCCGAGCCCATGGGCGACGTGACGGCCCACCTGGTGACGCCAGCGCCTCGCAGGGACCAGCCGACGTTACGCATCCTGTTCCACACTGGCTCGGAGGTGAGTCGCACACGGTAGACTCCCTTTAGCAAAAATTCCGATGAGATGATTTCTCTGATAAGCTGAAAATTTATGGCAATTTAGTTTTCTGTGTTTGCTCTTAAGAATACAGTTTAAAAAAAAAAAACCTCTTTCTAAAAAAACGTACCTTATTTCTCTTTTCTTTTTGCTCAAAGAGCTATGCTTGGACATTGTTATTTTATGTGTCTTAATATCTATGCAAAATTTTAGCCAGAAACAGCCAAATGCTTATCTAATACAATCATGGTAGCTTGAGTACGCAGCCGCAAACTCTGGAATTCGGCTGCGTTCAAGCACCTGCTATTTCACGTTATGACACATTTGGGCCTGTTGCCGAGATACTTGTGCCATCCCAATCCATGGTGTGTCAGTTTTTGTCCACATACACAAATCAGATTAGTTGGTAAACTAATAAGTAGCTCAATTGGTGGAGCATCACAAGCGTAATATAGAAGATGTTGGTTCAGCTCCCACTCGTGGCAAGTTGTTTTTTCGTCCATATTTAATTTCTCTTTACCTTATAATTTCTGTATTTCAATAAAAACCACAGGTAATTTCGCTTATGCTGTCCTTGGCTTCATTGTCTGTTGCCTTATAGTAGTTGGTTCTAACACAAAATTGAGCCCATCAGTTCCTCTTCTTTCTCATTCATACATCTGCAGCTGCTCTGCTAAGGTGGTTGTTGATGTGTTTCCTTTCTCGATGTAATCCTGGCGTTGCTTTAACCATCTAAGATATAGAGTTCTGGCCTCACTGACATAGTCTGATTCGCAATCGGTGCATGGTACTATGTTGCAAAGTGCAGACAACACTAGGAAACCTTCATTGGAGCAGAACTTCCTTCATGTTAATTATATCTTGTCTGAGCTTTCTGCTGGGCATCTGGACTGTATTTCATGGGCTATAAACCCAAGTTTCATAGTTTTATAGTCAGTGGCAAGATTTATCATTTCGTTGTATGTACATACATACCCATCGTCATCCCTCTTGTCTTTAATTTCCGTCATGAGTAGTGCTGACGCTTGGCCCCAAACGAAGCACTCAATAACTCGCTTGTGACTTAACTTTCACAACGTGCCTTACGGGACTGATGTTGGGTGAACTGAAATAATGGATAGCTAGGTGAATTAAAAGTTGCCCATCATCCATCACATTGTTTTATAGCAATAGCTGTTATGGGCTCACTCCCCTGGTCAGTTTGATGTCATCGATGTCCCATAATGCGAAGCAGTCATGCAACAGCTGGTGCAATATTGCGCGTATTGTCTTCGTAGTATGTCTGCATAGTGTGTCAGTCGAACGTTAAAGCCTCTCAGCCACTTCACCGATGCTACAGCAGAGAAGAATGACTGCGCCTAGAGAGTGCAGTTGCGTTACCAGCTGTTTTGACTTTCTTACACACTATGACTGGCTGACATCACGCAATGCAACGTATCCGTAAATGTGGTGGCTTGACTCGGAGATACTATTTAGGAAACATAGGACACGCAAGAAAAATTTGTTTATCACACCAAGACTTGGACAACATATGGACATGACACAATTGCAAAAAACTGTTCACAGTAACAGTAGTTCAATGTTAACCATTCTATACGTGGTGAGCTCGCCTATGGGGGGGGGGGGGGGCACCACTGAAGGTCACGTAGTGGTATATTTTGGAATCGGGCACGGGAGATGTGGTGCAGCTGTCCAGCAAATACAGCAAGGATGACAGAGGTACGGGGCCGAGATTTCTTGTTTGTGTACGTAAAATATAATTATTTCTGTAGTGACAGCATTCGAAAAGGAAAGGCACTGTACGATAGCTGACATGTAGCCGATGTCCCTGTGATATTCGATGATTCAGTCCACATATGCGCAGTGTGCTTGCCCCACACCAGTGTGACAGTGCCCGGCTATGAATGAAAGGTGCCACTTGCCCAGAGCTGACTTGCTGCATTACTTAGTTGCTGTAATGAGCTTGCTGTATACCCGTGTGATGAATCGGCATGCCCAAAATAGCGACAGCGGCCATGCATTCATTTCTGATATAGAGGGCACAGAATTGCCAACCCAGAAGAAAAGCAACACTTTTCGAGCATTGGTAACGTAAGATTGCTAGTTTTGCAAAAGTGTGTTGTCCAACGTTACGCATTTTATAACAATGCACTTCACATTCTGCTGCTCGTTATGGGCTTGGACAATGACCCCCTGCAGTTATCGCCTGGATAGAACAGCCAGTGTAATCAAAAACAAAAAAAGATTGGGAAATTAAATAGATTGTTAGAAAATACAGCCACAGACCTAAGAAAGGTGAAAACAAGCGCTGATTGTAATGTTTTGGTCCACAGTGTTTTGACTCAATAATCTAAAAAAGCGCCTGCGATAAGAGCAGACGCAGAAGGGTGCTTTACACCCAGCTGCACGCACGCTTATTTCCTTTCAAGCACCCTGGAATTTGTCTATGCTGAACGACAAGCGGTGTATCGCAAGTGTGATTTACAGCCTTATATTTGCTCGCGAGAGCCATTTGCTGCCTGCCGTCAACAGCCGTCCCAGCTCGCCACGGTAGCTCAGCATTGCACTTCTGCGCAGGAGGTCATGGTTTGGGCACGTAAAGCACTAGAACTTAAATTAATTCGATTAGCTGCCTTGGATGCATATTTTACACGATGCAGTTTTCATTTTCGCCTTCAGCCCTTACTAAAGACTGAGATATCAACAAACAGCTGCCGGTTGATACCTGTAGAAACAAAAGCTCTAGTTTAAAATTATACGCAATCTCGTGCTCGAAGGAGCATAATATCATTGATCTCTCACTTTGTGAATTTCGTGACAGAGGCCACATCAGTTGATTATTTGTGACAGTGCAGTTGAATCTTAAATGCAAACGAAACAAGAAACATCAAACTGTCAAGGGAGAATGCAACAAGAAGCATCAACTACATCAAGCAAAGGGGGCAGTCTCATGTCCCACTAGTTCTCGCATGTATAACAAATACTATTATGGACTACAAGTGCTCGCATTCGTCGATGGAATGCGAAACAACTGCAGTGTGTAGCCGATAGTCCCAGATTCCACACACAAGCCCCAAAATACAGCGCGGAACAAAAACACGTGAATAAAAGGTGGAATTTGCCCACATCAACCTGCACAGGATAGGACAGTGTTTCCCATCCCCGGTTTGTCATGCTGCGGTCGGAAATCTTGCAGCCTGTAGCCTGTTCGCAAGATGTGCTCGGGACATTAATACATTTCTGGTGTGTCAGCACAATGAAATTTTATTTTTTATAATTTTATGCACAATGATTTTATTTTTTATTTTTATTTCATACATTAGAGTGACTGTAGTGATGCGGTGGCATGTTTCTGAATCCTTTGAAGAAAGAGTGGAGCTGCCTGTTGAATTCACAAGGACCAGTTGCAATGTTGGAGGACCAGCCCATTGTCAGTGGCCGGGAACCGCCCCATGGCTGTGATATTTTTCAAGAATTCAGCATAGCATTGCGTACGTTTCTCTCATCTTACACAAGTTAATACTAAAAGCTTAGGAAAGCACTGTGGTGTTCCATAAGGTATATTTGTTAGTTGATGACGTACTAATAGTGATTTTACTCACAAGAGAAAATATTTCTTGAGGTTCCCTTTGAATCCATTCAGTGATGCTTACTATGCTGATAGGTGGCGTGTTGTGAAAGTCTCTTATGAGAAGGCATGCGTCAGCAAAATAGCCTACCTGTTGTTCATGCCTTAAACTGTCCAAGAATGTTTGATAATTTCTTCATGAGGGCACAACTTGCCAAACTTTTCATTTGAATGTGAGCGCCTGGTAGCAAGGGAGATGTAGGTGTCTAATATTGAACATTTCATTGACAGTGGTTCAGGTTCTGATTAATATTGTTCATATAGCAAAAAAAAAGAAATAAAAGAAAAGCAGGAGCACAAGTTGAAGCTTAATTTTGTAAGGCTCAAACTTAGTTTTATATCAAGGAAAATTATAACTGGTTCACCTTTATTTCTAGCCATGTAACGTAAATATGCACAAAAAAAGAAGTTTTGTGAGTAAGAATTTAATTACCATAGTAATTAAATAATTAGTAACTGGTTTGCTCAGTTGTCTACAACTGAAAACTTGCTCTAAAATATCAACAACACTACTATAAGTTGTGTTAAGTTTCTCGTGTCTATATCAGAATTTTGAAATATAAATTATATGTTCGGCATTCCGGGGTTAATGTTATCTCTAAATACAGTTGAAATTAATGTTTATTGTAGTTCCCTCACAAGACAAACCTGCACAAAGTTGAGCGTTGTGCTGTGTTAACCTCGGCTTCAGTTGATCTTGCCACTGATGCTGGATATTACGTGTGCTGCAGGTGGGTGGGCCGTCGGTGTGCGTGGCCCTGTATGCCCAACTGGGCTCCGAGCAGCTGGTCAGCGTGTGCCAGCCCAATCGGGATGGGGCCTGCCTGGCCGAGCTCACCCTACCGGCCGCATGGTGGCCCCCCCTGTGGGCCACTGCCCATAAGGCGCACCGGCCCACCATCGCCCTCCGGTCAGTGGCCGTTCGTGTTCTGTGCAGTTGCCACTGTTCACGGGCATGTTGGTTAACCAACATGGTGCATGAGTCTGTGATATCAGTGTTCGTACATTCGACTGGTTGCTTTTGAGAACTCTGGTAGAACAGTTTACATTTGGCCAATTGAACTCAAGCACTTGTGACACATTCACCCGGTTCATTCACAGCACCGCACTTCAGGTTGGAGAACGGTGAAGTGTTCTCACCATCCCGTCAGAAGCGCAACCAAGACCTGACAGAGTTCTGGTGACGGAACTCCTCCGATTGCTCTGGGAGCAGTTCATCCTTCCACTCGGTCAGGCGTTCTTTGGTTCCAATCTCGAGAGGGTTCGACATCCCTGTAAACTGAGTCGAAGTGAAGTAGGAAGCATTCAAATGTGCCATTAGTGTGCAGTCCCTCTTATTGTATCCGTACAAACTTTACATACGACTGATGTCACCAGTGTTTTATTTACCCAGCTTCACATAACCACAATTAAATGAGTTTAAGCGGGTTCTGTGTTGCAAAAGGAACTTGAGCTGTGATGTGCCACACATAAAGTTAAAAACAGACAAGGAAGACATTGTCACGGTTATAGGAGCTCAGAGTTTTTGTGAAATGCCAGTTTTCTAAAAACCTACTGGTAACAGGGGTCTGGGAAGCGGAGTGCTTTGTGTTCAAGGATTAAGAATGAATTAAGAAGTATTTGCTTTCTGTAAAGCTCTTTGAAGTATGCCTCGCCATTCATTTAAGATATCTGTTGGGAAGGTAAGTTTTTTGTGACAAGGCACTTGAAAGGAAAGTTGGCCTTAAAGGATTAAGTCGCCATAGTGGATACCTACATGATGAGTTCAATTTCTCTCTACTCTATCCAGAGCTAAAAGTATATGTTTACATAAATTACGAACTTTCCCTAGTATGTAGAGCTACAAGCTGTGCTTTTATTTCCACTTTGCACTTTAGTGCAATTCTTGACAGCTAAACTCAGGTAAATTGTTGTTAACAGCTATGAGCTCTGCACAATAGTTTGTAAAACCTGTTTTTTGTGGCAGTCAGCAGCTTTGGCACAATTCGATGGCCTTTGATAGAAGAAAGGTTGTTTTCTGCTTTCTTCTATTAAAGGCCATCGAAATATTAAAACATTTCATGCATTCTACAGCTCTGAGATAGGTGTATGCTATAAATGATGCCTTATTTGTGAACTCAATATTTTGCATGTTCAACTCGCCCTCAAGTTTTGACATAGTTTGCGGGCACTATAATTTGCGAAGGGCAAAGGTCTGGTTGTGCATTTTATTGACAGATATGCAGATCATTCATGATACCCCACATTTGGGACTTGTAAGCAGTTTGGAAATATGGTAAAAATTAATTGATAATGAAAATGAAGTTGCTTAGACTACTACTATATAGTGCAAGGTATGCTTGATACCATAATAGAAGGTGCTAGAGCAGGAGGTGTAGTCATTTGGTCACGTTGGTAATGATGTGTCATGTCAAAAAAAGTTTCAACCTGTAGTTGAAGTCGATAAAAGACAGTCTTCCTAAGCGAGTTGGGGAAGAGAATGGGGTGGAGTCGCTGCGCACGGCACTCTGTCGTGAACATGAATAAGAGGAGGATCAGACTGTTTAAATATTTTGACTGCACTATCTTCAGGATCGGCCCACATTTTTAGACGGCACTACATGTGAGATAGGCCCACAAAAAAAAGACTAGAAACCCAGATACCTGATCCGCAAAAGTGGGGTTAACTCGCTAAGGTAGGCATTCTCTTCAAAAGAAAGAAGCACAAATTGTTGAACAGACAGGGACAAAAAGAAATACGAGACAATACGCCACTTTGAATTTTCATTCCTGTCATAAATGTATTGTCCAGTTCGTTTCTTTTATCCCAGTCATTAGGCGTTAGTGGTTCTTTACGTAGCAAGGAAGTCGGGTACTGCCGTCTCTTATTAGGAGCATATTGCCATGCCAATGCAGTGTGCACTTATTTTCATGCTTTAATTTTTACTCAGGTATGCACTGGTGCGGAGCAGCGTCTCCCAGGAGTGTCAGGGTCAGTCACTGCGACTGTCGGCAGCGTCGGTGCCGGGAAGTGGTGCAGGCCTCTCCTTGGGGCGGCTCCCACTCTCCGTGGCACATGGCAGCTACGAGGAGCTGAGCGGTGGTGACGGCGTGGTGTGTCTGCTGGTGCCCCAGGGTCCGGTCTATCCGCGGTCCAAGGTTTACGTGCCCCTGCTTGTGCGCCCCAATCCTGCCTATCCACTTCACTCGTTCATAATAAGGTAGGGGTAACTTTAACACATTTTTCTTTTACAGATAGGCTAGAAATGTAGGAAGCAGTAGTGCTTTACATGTAGACACTACCGTATTTATTTGATTATAAGGCGCTCATGATTACAAGGCGAGGGTGCAATTGGGGGACCCAAGAAATAAAAGCTGAAGTATGCAAACCGAGAGTAGCCAACGGATTATTGAGACTCGGCGGGCTAAGAATTCAGCAGAACTGATCTAACGATGACTGTCAATGGTAATGCATCTAGTGTTTAATCAATATAGCAATACAACGTATTACCACTGTCGAAACGAGTTGTGCATGAGGTGGGGTGTGCTGCAGCGGGACACCTCTTTCATGCTTCCCTAAGAACATGTGGTGCCATATAGCGCCACCTGCGTGTGGCCTCCGAAATGCATGGCACGCCGGTGCGTGTGAAAGCTAAGAAGCGCGTCATGCGAGAACTGGGCTTCTCTCTCTTGCTTCTTCCTGGACTCGCTGCTGCAAAGTCCATGCGTGGCCTCCGAGACGAGAAGCGTGATGCGCCGGTGCGTGCGAATGTTGGGAATTGTTGCTTCACTTGCCGAACATCCAGTGGCACACACTCGGTGACCCAAGCTGGCGAGAGGTTCATTAAAGAGCGTTGCATACCCAGTGCATTCGTGGCACAGCTCGCTAAAGCTTTGGCATGAAAGACGTTCATGGAAAAGCGGCACATACCCGGTGCATTTGTGGCGCAGCCTACTAAAACGTCGGGTTGCTCTCCTTGAGGAACCCTTGTGACTCGGGTTCGATTCCACTCAGCATCGGAGAAACTTAAAAAATCTTTTTCATCATTGAAGAGCGGTACACACCAACTGGCACTAACCGAGTGACCCAAGTTGGCATCAAAGAGGTTCATTGAAGACCAGCACAGACAGAGTGCCACATACCCAGTTCTCTAAGTCGGCGACGAAGAGTTTCATTGAACAGTGGTACCTACAGTGTCCCTGATCTTCAGTGACCCATGTCGGTGTGAAAAGGATTCGTTTGAAGGTGTGGCACGTATATACAAATTGCCACATACTTAGTTACCCAAGTTGGTCCGACGGTTGGTTTTGAACCCTGTTCCCTCAGCACTGCAGCCCGATGCGCTACCGATTTGACCATGGACTACCCAGTGACCCAGGCAGGCAGGAAAATGGTTAGATAGACACACACGCACGCACGCGCACACACACATGAACGCACACACACATGAACGCACACACACATGAACGCGCACACACATGATCGTGCACACACACACACACACACACACACACATGAACGCACACAAACACAAGCAGAGCCGTTAAAGAACCCCAGGTGGTCAAAATTAATCCGGAGCCCTCCACTACAGCGTGCCTCATAATCAGAACTGGTTTTGGCACGTAAAACCCCAGAAAGAAGAAGAAAGAAACACAAGCAGAGCTCAGAAAATGAATGAAGCACCTTAAGAATGCAAGTGCATTTAAAACATTAAAGGCCTGACAGCTGTTGCGGGCAATAGTCTGCTGTAAGGATGCTTTCTGTATTTACAAAGTCCTCTTTAGATATCTAAATGCATGCTTTACCTAATTTTTTGTGTATGTTTAAGGAAACATATTTTTATTAGTGCATGGAGCAACTAACTAAGCATTTTTACTTGTTTTAGAAGGCCATAAAAAGAGCTTCAGCCATCAGCCTTTGCATAGTATGTATGCATACCTACCAGAACCTCATTCTTCGGATAAATGCGCCGTCTTGCTCATTTCATCAAGCCAGCTAACGTATCGTGAACTCGTGCTTGCTGAGCTCACTGAGTTGGTTTTGTGTTGTTTTCTTTCTCTCTCTCTCTCTTTTCTCTTATCCTTTCTTTTTTTTTTTTTTTTTTTTTGTTTAAGCTCATTCACATTGTCCGAGTTGCCTGTGCTGCGGGTTTTGGGCAAGTTGTGGGCTACAGCCTGACTTGTCACTTCAGTTTTGCAGTGTTTCCCATCAAAATCTTTGTCTGTTTGTTGTTTGTGCGGTGTTGGTAAACTTGCTGCTCACGCAGCTGGGCTCGTTCTTAAAAGAAGCACCAGCACTGTTGCATAGCTTTAACCCTTTTAAGAAGAAATTCCAGTCAAAACCATTGGTAATGATTGTCAAAAACAGCGTTAGCTTCGTTGAAATCCGCTGCAGTTCTGAGCGAAAGTTACGTAAACCACTGAAAGCACAAAGCAAGGACAAACACGTGACACATTTAGGAAGGGAGTGGCGTGATGAGCAATGGCTCCACCACATGACTCACGGGACCATGGATTGCACCATCTGCAGGATCAGCCCAGTTTGGTTACACCATCTCCAGGATCTGCCCAGTTTACTATATTACACTGTCTCCAGAATAAGCGCACTTTATTTGGCGAGCAACTGACTAAGCTGATACGCCAAACCCTGGTGAGGAAGACAAGGAAAGCTTCACTTTGATGAACGAATTGTGTGTGTTTGAAGGCACATATTTGTCGCAGTGCAGATAGTTACGCACCACTTGTTGTTCCTTTGTGGCATTCTGTAGAGAACACAGGCACATTTTTAGGGCTGGTATAGATGGCTATACAGTCAAACCTCAATATAGCGAAATTCTATTTAACGAAATTCGCGATGTAACGAACTATTTTTATTTCCCCATCTTAGTTCTAGTGAAATAACGAAACCTCGATATAAAAAAATTCTTCATACAGTCGAGTCCCGCTACAACGAAATTCACGGGACACACGAAAAATTTTGTTGTGGTGGAACTTCGTTGACGCGAATTGGTATGTATATACCGTATTTTCGCGATACTAAGCACACACCCCCCCCCCCCATACCCCCCCCTCTATTTGCGCGAAAAAAATTGGGGGAAAAGTTTGCATGCGAATCTAAGCACCCGCCTATTTGTTAAGAAGAGCGCGTAGCCAAGCCGCCTCGTGACGCCCGCGAGGGAGCCGTCGCACTCCGGAGGTGGCACGGCTTCCGCAGCGCGATCTCGCCGCACAGTCTGACTGCAGAGCCGCGCGATCTCGCCGCACAGTCGGACTGCAGAGCCGCGCGGACTCGTGACGCTCGCACCCCGCGCGTAGCCAGAGTCGAGCATCACGGAGATTTTTCTAATCTAAGCACCCCCCCTCACTTTGGGCATCGCGATCACGAAAAAAAGGGGGTGCTTAGAATCGAGTAAATACAGTACGTACGCCAAACGGCAAAGCCGCGAACGAAACCGAAACCATTGTCAGGGAAATCTTCGCGATGGCGGTGGGGTGCAAAGGTTGAGAGGTACCGAAGGCAGTCGATAAAGTGTCAACTTCACGAGAGAATGCATTTTGCGCCACTGTTACACCATTTTTCGTACATTGCGGCTGACGCCTAATCCAACGCGCATGCCCGGCTGGTCGCGAAACACTCATTTTGCGGCACACTCACCTTCGCAATGAAGCAGTTTGAATTATCGCAATTTCACTGCATATTTATGACAAAGTCGGCAAGCTTGGCAAGCTTGCGCTTACCGGAAGTTTTATTTCCCGAAGTCGGTCAGCCTGGATTTCTTACGCTTCACGGCAAGCAAAGGCGTTACGCGAGTCTCAGAGTCCTGTTAAAAGAGCCATCGCATTGTCGTGGGTACGGATAACTTTTCTGAAGAGGCGAAAATGAACCATTGCGTTCAAAGCAGTCGCCGGAGTCGGTGTGTCTAGCGGATAGTCATTTTCCCCAAACGTCGAGACGTTAGCATCTTGTTGACAACAGCGGCTGCGGCGCGGCTGCTATCTTGCAAGCAATTTGCGACGTGCACAAAGTGAGCGCCCGCGCGGGCCTCGTCTTCAAAGCGATCTGCAATGGGGGCAAAGTGCAACTAGTGCCGGTAAAGTCATGTGCGCTGTGCTTTCGACGTTTAGTTCGCGGTGAAGCGAGTGACGGCACGGAGGTCAATTCGTTCGCTGTTATTGCCGCGTCTCACTCCGGCGTGTTGACACGGAGTTTCCGCGGTCATCGAGCGAGATCTGTTCATGTTTATCTGTGTGCGTGTGACACCGTGCCCGGTAATTTAGTTAGCGAATGTTTACAAGAAAACTACTATCTTTAGTTCGTATAGCTGTCTACTAACTTGCTATCGCAACCGATGCTTCACCTTGCGGGCGAAACTGCGAGATTTTTCCTTTTGCTTTCTGCCTCGGCGATCGTATGTACCTTCTCGAGAGAGAGAAGTTTACGCTTCTTCGTTGGCGTAGCCATTTCACCCGGACACACACCACAGAAAACGGCAGCGATTGTGGTGATCCCCTGCAGTGTCGCGCAGGCGCATGGTGATCACGCGTGGCTATGGATTGCAGTGGCTTAAACCGGTACTTTGACTTTGATTTCGTTCGCGAAAACCTCGTTCAAGCGGACATACGATCGTAACAGCTTTGGAAGGGCCTTCTAATTTGACTACTCGGCAGTTTCAATTTCAATTCAGTCACAGTTTCGTTCTCGAAAAGTTCGTTGAAACGGAAATACCGAATAAAACGCCTTCGTTATGAAGGGACTTTTTTTGTATTACTTCCTATGGGCAGCTGACGGGGAATCCGAAAATCGTCGTTGTGGCGGAAATTTCGTTGTAGCGGCATTCGTTGTAGGGGGATTCGACTGTATAACGAAGTTTTTCACTGCACGTACAACTTCGTTATATCGAGGTTTGACTGTATTATAAGGCAATTCATTATGTGCACTCCATCCAATCACTTATCATTTGTGCCAAAGATCACCCAATCACCCATTGATTGAAAGGCTGCATTGTTGCAAAGAAGTTGACATTTAATAATATGACAGGCGGCTGCACGTAATAGTCTCTAGCTGCGATACTGATTTCAGGCCTACTCTGTGCTCTCCCTTGACAGGGCCAAGGTCAAGCCTGGGCTGAGGATTCTGCAGGTGCAGCCTACGGCTAAGCAGTCATGGAACGTTGCAGTTGACACAAACTCCAAGCAGACGTCTGCGACTGTGACCGTCACTCGCCTCAGCGAGGATACTGCACTGCCAGAAAGGTCTGAAAAACGTCACAAGAAGTTTCAAAGCACCCTAGACGATAGCAGCGAGCAATGATTTCCAGTGCTAGTGCAGGTCGTGTGATGTCTTGCAAGTTTTACATACAGGGGAGACACCTCTGACAAACACTAACGGGCCTTATAGATATGTTTGTCTTATCATAGGTACAGCTTAACTGAAACTAAATGAAATAGCCCTAAGAGCTCTTCTCCTTAAAAGGAGCACACTGTACATAAGTTCCATTGTACAATCCACCAAAACAAAGAACTTCTACACAGGCAGTCTTGAAGACGCAAGAAGTCTTGAAACTTCTACACAAGTCTTGAAGAGAAGGGTGAGCCATGTGAGAGTCGGCTGTACACCATAGACAGCTAGCAGCAGAATTTACTGGTCTTGCAGTTGTAGGTGGGCTGTGATACAGTAGAGTTCCAGTAATTCTACCTTTCTGTTCAACCTTCTTAAGTTCCAAAAGTGCCCAGTCTTCTGAAACACTTCTTTTACTTAAATCTTTTGGCAGTACTAACCTTTGTGCAATGTTTTGTAGAGTTGATTATTGGATGATGATGATGGGATATTAGCAACTGCTGTTTGAGTGCTATTTAGGTATTTCCTTCAACATTCATGTTTTCAATGTGAGTAGTACAAGTAAATGATGGCAAGTTGTAGAGGTCTATCAGTTTTTTTAGATATCGTCACTTTCGTGAGTTATGTGTCTGCGTGCTGAACGAAACCATACCTTATGTGTATGCTTCAGGGCTTTAAAAAAACATTTAAAAAATTATGTTAAGCTGCCCTGGTAGCTTGCATTTCTGGTGCTGCAAATAGGCTGAGGTTATTGAGCCTGCAAGGCTTGGTGTGCCAGGAAACAATGTAAGAGCAAGATGCAAGTGGCAAGACTGCATTGAAATTTCTGAATCAGCTCCCCATGTTCTCATAGATTTTGGTGACATTTGGGGTAGTATTCTCAGGTGATCACTTTCAGTGATAGCCTCACTTTCATAAGATTCAGCCCACGAGAGCCAAATAGAGCTTCTTTCTCGCATTTGCTCAACCCTTGTGCACATGCATCTGGTGCCTATTCCCTTGAAATCTTGCAAAAGTGAGCTATCTCTAAAGTGATCGTCCAAGAATACTTTCCCTGGCTGAAGCTAGTGAATTGCTCGTTGAGAAGGAAAATATTATCTATTGCATTGTAAGATAAGCAAAATGTCAGCCTTACTATTAAGATTTCCTGGATGAAAAGGACCTAAGTACATGAAAACACCACTAAATGTGCGTGACGTTATGATGACGTCATCAACACAATGTTAGGGCATGAGATTAAAAAGTATCCATCAAGTTTCAAAGGGGGGATTTTTTTTAGCCTTTCTCTTGAGTGTTGTTTTAAATGTGGGCTGTTAATTCTGAGGGTGACCATATATTATGTTTTTGCACATAAGCAATGGTCTGAGTTCTGCAAAGTATCCCAGTGAGCCCATGTGATATTATGCACCATTAGCACCATTTGCTCCCAGAATATGTACTTTCAAATGTAGCAGCTTGGTGGCACCCTTTAGTAGCGTGCTAGGGCTATTAGTGGCGTTAGCGGCACCACTGCGTTGGCAACTATTACAAAGCACACTGCCGCAAAACGACCAATTATTCGCACACTGATAATTCAAACATGCTTGATTATTTGGACAATCCCGCAGCACCGCCACTAGCTCCATAGACTTAATGTATAAGGATGTCCGAAATTTCGGACACCTTACAGCGCATTGTGCAATAATTGGACTCTGCCTGCTCGAGCATGTGCTGATATCGCCACCAAGTCAAGCAGGGATAGCAATATTCTCGTTTTGAGACGTCGCCAGCATGGTCGCCGGCCATGTTGCCAGTGCTCCACGAAACTAAACTAGTGAAGCCTAGTTGATCTAGTAGTCACTGATGAGAATTCGGTGCATGCATTGGCGGTGCTACAGACAGACTTTCGTCTGTCTGTAGCGACAGCATGCCACTTGTCAAGATATGAACCGCGATTTTGTAGCGACGTCTTCCGCTCGATTATATGCCACTCATATCACCCACTGTCCATGGCCGGTTGATCCTGTTGATAATGTGTGCAGAGCTTCACTCTAACCACTGAAGAAGCACGAAAAGCGCGAGAAGGAATAGCATAAAAGGCATTGCTAGAAAATCACGGCCACTGAGTGTCTAAGCCAAGGGCAAGATGTATGTGTGCGCACCAACACGCATTGACTAACTTCGACCTTATTCTCGAACGATCACCTTCGAGAGATAGTTTCATTTTAGTCTGACTAGCACCAGAGCGGCAGCATTTCCGCACAGTGATAAGATAGTGTGCTTGGCACTGTGCCAAGAATGATGGCACTCGTAGATGCCAACATGTCTTATATTTGCATGAAAGATAACATTGCTGGCACTGAGCCAAGAATGCTGTTGCTCGCAGACGGCGACACATTTCGTGCTATAGTCATGCGAAATCGAAGGTATCTTCGAAAGTGATGATCTGAGAATACGGCATACCTTTCTTGGTCACTTGTGGAATAAAGTAATTTATTTTTGGGGGAATCAGATATTTCAGACTCCCAAGTATTCAGGACGTTCTTTCTGGCAGTCCTCGTCGAGTATGAATGATCGGTGGGCGACTGTACTTCTACAGGCACTAACATCATATTTGTGTGTAGTAATTTTTGTAGGAAATTGCGGTTGCACAGTCTCTCTTGCACTTGCTGCACAGTGGGGAAGAGGTGCTCAACTGGCTCTTCGAAGTGGAGGAAGGCCTGGGCCATGAAGATGGAGGTCAGGTGACCTGGCACCTGCGCTACCTAGACCTCCCCGGCCTGGACAGTGCCGCCACTGTGAGCAGCACTACTAGTGTCAGTGAGATTGACGACAGCATCAAGCTCACCTCCCGGCTGGACATTCACAAGGATGACGTCCAGGCCGTGCTCCTTGTCGCAAAGGTACTCGCCCGCTTTTGTCAATTTGGGGACAGTTCAGAGAGTGCCGTTTGAATGCAGGCTCTACTGCATGAGACTCAGTGCAGTGGTGCGCGTAACTTCAGTAAAGCATGGGACACTTGTTTTGAGGCAAAGCTTTCTTTAGATACTCTACCGGGTTTGCCTGGTGGTTGTCAGGTGCATCTTGAGCGCACTGCGCACACAGCACAATGCACTCACGCGGAAGTCTTGCGTCTGGGGTACGCCACGCACAGAGAGCAGGGAAGCCTTTTTGAGCGCAGTGCAAGTAGCGCATTCAGAAAAGTTCGAGCATCAATGCATTATATTGATATAAATTTGAGTGGTGGTGAAATGAGACCCCCACTGATATTTAGGCAGACTTCCTCAAAAGCAATCAACCGGAGAGCCGAAAGATTACATCAGCACTATGCAGCAAACAATGTCGGGCACCTTCACCTTGTGGGTTTTCATAGGATTAATTTGAATCTCAAAAGTGTACAGGGCTAGTGTAATGTAAAGATTCCTTTCACTCAATTCTATTCCTTTCTTATCTTACACCGTTCACTGCCTGCTGATGCCAATAATAACCAGGAGCAGAATGCCACTCCAACCACTGATGATGCGCAAAAAGGAATATTATTAGAATAGATCATTATATGCACATAGTTTCATGATGTGCAAAAATGAATATTATTAGAATGGAATCGTTACATGCACATAGTTTCTGGGATAGAATCGTTACCTAATTTCAAAAACATGCATGGTGTGGATTGTTTGCAGTCAAACCAGCTGCTAAATACAGCAGTGCTGACCGGCAAGCAGGTGTCGCAGCCCATGAAGGTGTTTGTGGTGAGTCAGTCTGGTCTCCTGGGAGACGTCACCCTGCAGTCCTCCTGCCACTCGGCCGACGAGTCTGTTCTTAAGGTAAGTGGCTGCAACAATTACCATATTTTCCAGACTATAGTCCCCACACACTGTGTAGTTCGCAGGCACGAACTTTGACTGAAAATTGCCTTTTCAAGCGAAGCTTGTATACGCTATCCTTCGCCGGCGATGTAACGTTAAAAAAACCAGCTGCCCTCAGAGCTGTTCGAGCATCGTCGTCTTCTTCCGCAGCTGGCTCGTTGGCTCATGCTCGTGCCACTGCTCCCGCATTCATGGTCATCTGCTTCCACAGCTGGCTGCGTTGCCACTAATCATTCCAGCGTAGAATTTCACTTCTCTTCTGTCGTCGTAATGAGGAGGCCACGTTTATGGGGTTATGAGCCATTGCTTAAGGGGGTATGAGCTATTCATTGTCTTACATGATGGACAGACCTAATTTTGAAGCAATTTAATTTCAAAGAATCGCAAGCGGCAATGGCGAGCGCATGCTGCTAACCACGCCACCGAGCAAACTCGAGACATCGAATGCAAGGGACAACGGAGGACTGCTGGCATATCGTCAATTACGTCGTTCTCTCCGTCGCAACCAAACGTGTGTGTAACCTCATAATTGAGAAATACTTTAATGAACCCTCGGGATTAACCCAGTGACAAACACCGGGGCGACATGTTTCAGCTTCGCTGGTTAACCATCTTCATGGAGTGGAAGTCTTCCGCAGCTGGCTCATTGGCGCCCCTCGGTTTGCACTCGTGCTCGTGCCACTAACAAGTCAACACAAGCTTCGCTTGTACCCCTCTGCACAGTGGCGGAAGGGCAGTCAATTTTTTTTAGATTGTCTGCTACCAGTAGACGCAGTATACTTTATTTGGTGCCAGTATACCGCATTTACTCACGCGATGAACCCGCCCCCCACATTTGTCCTTGAGAATTGACTTTTTTGTGCATTTTTTTACCTTGCGTGAAAATGCATACTCGACCGTCAGGGGGCAGATCAGCGTGGTCGCTTTAACTCAATACGATTGGCCAGTGCCGTCTACTATCTCAAAATCATTGGATTTCACCGTGATACAGCAAATGCAGTGTAGACCGCTTATACGTAACTCGCCGGAGTCATGAATATCTGCACTATAAGCGGTACCGCACTATAACCAAAACAACGATTTTCAAGCCCTGCACGTATGCAAAACATGTTGACCAAGCAGCCGCGCAACAGTTGCCGGAGTCATGAGTATCTGCACTATAAGCGGTACCGCACTATAACCAAAACAGCGATTTTCAAGCCCTACACGTATGCAAAACATATTGACCAAGCAGCCGCGCGTATCCGAGAATCGAAGCGTGCGACTGGGAGTTTTGCATCCGTTTAAATTTATGAACGTTGAAAGGTTAACGTCCAAGTACCCACGATCTTCGCATGAAGCAAAGTAATAATTAAAAAAAAAGTATGTCTCAGTTTCGCCCAAAAGGCGAAGCATCAATTGCGATAGCAAATTAGTAGAGAGCTATAAGGAGTAGGGATAGTAGTTTTATCGGCTGCATAAACTTGACACATTCGCTTACTAACTGAATTAACAAGCGTGGTGTCAATGTGCACAAGCAAACATGAATAGACTCGATGACCGCAGACAACTACTGTCAAAACGCGGGCGTGGGGAAACGCGGCCGCCGCAGCGAGCGAACACTTCAACGGAAACTGAGCAGCGTAAGCACAGCGCATAGAAAGGTCAGAGCCGTGTGGAGATCACTTTCAAGATACAGTGTGCGCGACAACACTGACAGCTGGCACAGGCGCGAACGCATCTGTTGGCAGAGTAGAAGCCGCCCTCCCGCGCTGCCTTCCCGCTTTGCTCCTTTTGCATGGGAGATTGCATCGCCAGTTCCCCTTGCGCCCGGTTGCAAGATACGCATTTGGTGCTGCAGCACAGCATCTCCCTCCCTCCCATACCCCGTGGCCTTTCGCGCAATGAAAGTCGCGTTTGCTCTCCGCTGTGCGTTCGCTCTCCGTGAAGGTGCGTGTCCCCCATGCGCTTTCACTCGCACATACGGTGCGCGGCGACGATTCTATCGCCCTTGGATTCATGCTCCACATCTCATGCTCCTTCTCCTCATCGCCTTCGTTGATCTCCTCTCCCATTGGTGGCGCACCTCATTGAGAAGCGTGCTCGCTACCGCAATTGTCGGTGAGATTTTCCCGCGGAAGCCGCATTATAACCGGTATTTTGTCTCACGCGGCTACCCTGTAAGCGGTATGCGTATACATGGAGTGAGTGAGTGAGTGAGTGAAATAACTTTATTGAGGTCCAGAGAAGAATACATGGAGTGCTATGAGAAAATTAACGGGTGTCTGAAAAGACCGTACTATATCCAGTCCTGCACTATAAGCGGTTACATTATAAGTGGTCTATACTGTAGTGATATGAAATTTTGACTTTTATGAAAAAGTTGACTTTCTTATCCCACATAATGAGCCTTCTCCCCAAATTGACATAAACTTTTCTGGAAATAAAGTGGGTTCATTATGCAAGTAAATACAGTATATAGTACAGTACACTCCCAATAATTTGACTTAAGGTAATCTAACTTTTTGCTAATTATTTCGAATGCATTACAAAGTCCCAGCAAGAATCCATATATTGGCTATAGAAGGAAAATTTGTCTTGTTTGAATGCGAAAGCATGATGCTTTGGTTAATTTGACTGCCATCAGCATCCTCTTATGCACGGAAGGACTACTGGAAGCTTGAAAACACAAGAAATGACAACATGCATAGTTTTAATGCAATTAGCATTCTTTGCCTACTTAGGCATTTTGAGCTCTATCTATCTATCTAGCCTCTTACGCCGACTCAGTAACCCAAGGTGTCTACCATCTTGGGCTACTAAGTATCTGCTCGTGGTCGTGATGCCACCATGGATGTTCCATCGTCAACATTCCTGCTTTGTCATCCGACTCTAGTCATGCCCTTGTCGTCAGTACGCCGACTTTGTGGACCAAGTTGTCTAATAGCTTTGGCCACAAGGTACATGCTTGTAGTCGTAATGCCGTCATGATCATTACATCCTCATAATTCCAGCTTTGTCAGTTGCCTCTCATCACACCATCGTCGTCACACAGTTGTCGTCACTCTGCCGTTTTACCATCGTCGTCACTTCAGTAACATCATCCCACTGTCATCATGCCGTAGACGTCATACTGCCTTTGTCTCTCCATCGACATTGATCCTTCGTCATTCAACTGTGTTTACGCCGCGGCGTGGTTATGCCATCGTCGTCGCCAGGCAGTAGCTCTCATGCCGTCGGGGTTGTGCAATCGTCGTCACTCCAGCTTCATTGTCCGACTCTCGTCATGCCGCCATCGTCACGCCATCCTTGTCACACACGCTTCGTGATGCAGTCGTAATGCCATTGTCGTCATAGATTCGTTTTCATCCCATTGTTCTTATACTGTTGTCATGCCATCGTCGTGATTGCATCATCGTTATGCATTTGCTGTCATACTATCGTCATGATGCTGTTACAGTCGAGTCCCGCTACAATGAAATTCACGGGACACGTGAAAAATTTCGTTGTGGCAGAACTTCGTTGACGCGAAATTGGTATGTATATACGTACGCCAAACGGCAAAGCCGCGAACGAAACCGAAACCATCGTCCGGGAAATGTTCGCAATGGCGTGGGGGCAAACGTTGAGACATATTGAAGGCAGTCGATAAAGTGTCAACTTTACGAGAGAATGCATTTCGCGCCGCTGTTACAGCATTTTTCGTACATTGCCGCCAACGCCTAACCCAACGCGCGTGCCCGGCCAATCGCGAAACACTCATTTTGAGGCACATGCACCATTGCAATGAAACAGTTTGAATTATCACAATTTCACTGCATATTTATGACAAAGTCGGCAAGTTGGCACTCCCCGTAAGTTTTATTTCCAGAAGTCGGCCAGCCTGGATTTCTTACACTTCATGGTAAGCAAAGGCGTTACGCGAGTCTCACAGTCCATTAAAAGAGCCATCGCAATGTCATTGTTGTGGATTCTGATAACTTTTCTGATGAAGTGAAAAGGATCCATTACTTTCATTGCAGTTGCCGGAGTCGGTGTGTCTCGCGGATTGTCGTTTTCCCCAGACGACGAGAGGTTAGCATTTTGTTGACAACAGCGGCTGCGGCACAGCCGCTCGGGCACTATCTTGAAAGCAATCTGCGACGTGCACAAAGTCTCATCTTCAAAGCAATCAGCGATGTGGGCAAAGTGCAACTAGTGCCGGTAGACTCGTGTGCACGGTGCTTTCGACGTTTAGTTCGCGGTGAAGCGAAAGACAGCACGGAGGTCAATTCGCTCGCTGCTATTGCCGCGCCTTCTCACTCCAGTATGGTGACACTGAGTTTCCACGGTCATCGAGCGAGATGTGTTCATGTTTACCTGTGCGTGCGTGACACCGTGCTCGGAAATTTAAATAGCGAATGTTTAGAAGTTTATATAGCCAATAAAACTACTATCCTTAGTTCGTATAGCTGTCTACTAATCTGCTATCGCAATCGATGCTTCATCTTTCGGGCGAAACTGCTAAATTTTTTCCTTTCGCATTCTGCTTCAGCGATCAGCATCATATGTGCCTTCACCTCGAGAGAGAAATTTACGCTTCTTCGTTGGCGTAGCCATTTCGATCGGACACAGACTACAGAAAACGGCAGTGATTGCGGTGATCCCCTGCAATCTCGCGCAGGCGTGTGATGACCACGCATGGCTATGGATTGCAGTGGCGTAAATCAGTACTTTGAACTTGATTTCGTTCGTGAAAACCTCGTTCAAGCGGACGTACGATCATCACAGCTTTGGACGGGCCTTCTACTTCGACTACTCGGCAGTTCCAGTTTCAATTCAGTCCCAGTTTCGTTCTCGAAAAGTTCGTTGAAGTGGAAATACCAAATAAAACGCCTTGTTATGAAGGGACTTTTTTTGTATTACTTTCTATGGGCAGCTGACGGGGAATCGGAAAATCTTCGTTGTGGCGGAAATTTCGTTGTAGCAGCATTCGTTGTAGGGGGATTCGACTGTATATTCATTCCATCATCGTCATTCTAACTTCGACATCCAACTCTCGTCATGCACTCCTTATGCCCTCATCGTCACATAGCCGATGTCATCATGCTGTTGTTTTACAGTTCTCATCAGTTCAGTAACGTCATCTCATTGTCGTCATCCCACCTTCATTGATCCATCAAGCACATTCCTTCTTAATTATGTCGTCATTCAATCGTAATTGCGCCACCGTTGTCATGCCATCGTTGTGATTGCGTCATTGTCATCAGAGAGTCGCCATCATGCATCCAGGGTCATACCACAGAACACCCATACAAACTTAGAGAAGGGAAACTGTACCTTCCACAGTGCAACGAAAATAAGCGTAGCGGTGGCGTTGTGAACTAAAGTATGCGACCGAGAGATGGCGCTGGCAGAATCGAAACTAATATCATCATCATTAGGTAGTGAGCAATATGGCCGCTACGATAGCGGTTCGTAGGGCTGGTCGCGCTGCTCGCTCGCTGGTTTGGGGCGTTTTGTTACCGCTTTCGGGGAGGTATTCGTGTGTACTGTACTCTAACATGACTACATATATCTTCATTATGTCGCCAGGTGACCGAGAGGCCTCAACTGGCAATAAAACACTTCAAACAAGTAAGCTCACATTGTTTATTGTCAATGGTGAATGAGGCAGTACATGATCACAATTTTCGTACAGCTCAGGTGGACTTAATGTTGTCCGTCACTGAGTTTACAACGTACAGAAACACAGATAACCATCTATTTATTGGGACCCAAAGCTGAAATCGAGCGAAGTTTTCTCATCGTATTCGGCGTGCCGTATAGCAGGGAGAACGAAGGTTCAGACAGTGATATTTATGCCGAGCTGCCCTCGTACTTGTATTGCGTACAGTGCTGCTTGACGTTTTATATTCTCTGCGTTCGACGATTTCCGATAGATTAAAGAAAGGAACACAAAAAGTTACTCGGCAAAAATGTACTGTCAGCAAGATAAGCTCGAGATGCAATGTCTCATTGCTCTCATAACACATTGGCGAGAGGCACGAAGTGTAGGAGGGGGGCGTTATGCTAAATTTACATCACATTTTCTGCTCTTGATATTTTTCTGCTGCACATTTAGTGTTCAGGTGCGGCAGCAAAGGCTTTGACACAAGTGGAGTACTCGTAGGGAAACCAAGGAACGTTATGGAGACAGCAGTGCTTACAAGGACTTCTGGAAATATTGTGTGAATAAACAAGGACACTAAATCAACATATAAACAAGCCCAATTAATGCTCACAGATCCTTGGAAAATCGAATTGGTGGTTTCATGTTGAAAAAGAATCTCGGTATAGGTATTCAAACACAGCAAAGAGGTTGCAAGGAGATGAACACTTCAGTTGAGTAACAGAGGTGACCAAGGGAGGCCTCAGCTTGAAGCCAACGTTTCACCAAGCAAACATATTTGTGAGGGCCGAGACGAAGACAAGTTCCCACGCTGAGGTTTCCCTTGCTCGTTCACTGTTGAATGTTAAGCTGAACTTATTCTGCGAGTACATTTCAAAATATTTTTGGGAGCACACTGTGCACAGGTTTTGTCATCTGCTGTTTGAAGAGAGAGAAAATTTGCTTTTAGTGATTTCTCAAGTTTGTGAAGTGTGAAATAGGCTGGCCGGTTGTGTGAGCTTGCCTTTTCTAGCTATCTCTTATGGTGCAGTACTAGCCTAGTTATTGATTTCATGACAACTGTATATGAGCCTCTTGTAGTAAACAAATGTAAAATCATGCGCATTTCTAATCCTAGCAGTTGCCATACTAACGTCCCCTTAGATTTTGTCATGTCATATAAATAACTTAAATTGGACCAATAATATAGAGTA
Source organism: Dermacentor silvarum (assembly GCF_013339745.2). Taxonomy (NCBI): domain Eukaryota; kingdom Metazoa; phylum Arthropoda; class Arachnida; order Ixodida; family Ixodidae; genus Dermacentor; species Dermacentor silvarum. Next base: position 100,330,590 of record NC_051156.1, read on the forward strand.
CGTCATTAGCAGTGCTAATCACATGCTCGGGTACTTATGGCGCAACCTTTCCAAAGCACCGTCTACTTTAGAACTACAGCTTTACAAGACTAATTCGCTGGAAACTTGAATATGCATCTGCAATATGGGATCCCAGTCGTGTTAATCTTATTACTTCACTTGAACTAGTACAAAATAACTATACTTTTATTTCTAATTATAACCGTACCGCGAGTATAACTTCAATGTAAACTGGCCTAGCACTCATTCCACTAGCTAATCGCCGCAAAGTCGGCCATCTTTTGCTATTTCATAAAATTTTCTATCGCACCACACTTCATGACGACTTCATACTGCGCCCTCAGTGCATTTGAAACTGCGTCGATCATCGCAGTAAGGTAGGAAATGATTTATGGAACACGAAGTCTTTCTTTCATGCCCCGTACATCTCAGAAATGGAACCACCAAGTATCGTAGCCATCACAGATAACAAACTTTTTTGCAAAACATTAGCTAACATTGTATAATCAGGAGAATCATTATGTTACAAGAACTCACTGCACGTGTTTGTTTTACTCTACTACTTTGTAACCACTCCCCTCTTTAATACCTGTGGCCCTGAGGGTACTTTAAGCAAACAATAAAATGAGTTTCACTCAACATGAAGTGTCATTTCCTTAAAATTTCATTAAGCGCTTTTGATCATTTTAAAATTCTTTGCATTTTCATGTAACAAATTATCGTTGTGAGGGAGCATGTGATAATTCGTGGTACTAATGCCCGTCAAATTGATTTGCAAAGAGCAGATGACAGAGTTTGTGCATTAGCAAGTAGGAGCTTGCTACATTGTTTCTGTTCTGATTGTCATGGCTATAATGACTGCAAAAGAAACAAGTTGGGACTGAACATGTTACTTCTCCGATTGTCATAAAGCGCCCTTAAAAGCAACTAAGCTTGTATGTCAAATTTCTCATTCCCGCTCAGTATGATAGAGAACTGTAGACTGCTGTTTTCCTAATAGGGCTCACACCTCTCTATCTGGTAAACTTTCAAACATTTCATAGTGAGGCACGTAGTTCAAGAGGACCTGTTGTCATTGTGGTGACAGTTGAGCATCTTGTGGCTTAGCGTGGGCAGCTTGCAGACCAATAATCTCTCTTTTGTCCGTCTTCCTGAAAAGAGAAATGACAAAGCCATGACACACATGTAAGCAAAAAATGGTGAAACAAAAGTTAGTCCCATAAATGAAGAAAAATCACGGTTCTAGTTGAAGTGTTCAGAAACATACCCTGTGAGGATTCTGGCCCTTGATATTACTTCCAGTGGAGACACGTTCACGGTTGACTTCTCTGTCCAGAGACAATAGAGTCCAAAGGGATGAGTCCAAATATGAGGAGCGTCTTGGAGGCTGCAGTCGAAAGAATAAAGAGCCTCAATTACTATGCTGGAAGTGTGCGTGAGTTTGTGATTCATGTATGACAGAGAACAGTGCACGAAACGCTTCATGACAGAAAAACGCAAAAAACACACACACACAACACTGTTTTGAGTGTGCATTTCTTTCAGTGGTGTCTTTGTGTGGGCTGTGCTTAGTCAAGTCTCGATTAGATGACAATTGTTTCTGCCAGATACTAGTAATAAACACAGTCATTTTATTATGTCTCAAATGCAGTTAATCTAACTGTATCACCGGAAGTACACTTGTCACTAATGTGCAGTGAATTTAACGCGGTGTATCATTTATGCAGAAACAGCCAAAACTTTATTATTTATGCTGTACTCATGTTAGCAATTTTAGCAACTTCGCAAAGTAGCAAGAGCCTCGTTTGAATTGCTTTGGAAGGGCAATAACTTTAGAATTATTACTATTTTCTACTTTTAAGAAATGACGACAGGAATCTGCTTTATTTGCCTCGCATGCAAAGAAATTCAAAGTTGAAAATGCGAAGCACTGCTTTTTTACTCACCGGCGCACAAGCCCAGGGGCTGCAAGGTTAATCCGCTTTCGTGGGTAGTCTTCAAGCAGACTGTGCTCGGTTCCAGCGATGAATTTTCGAGCTGGCCAGCACTTTTTTTTTCGAGCAACCAGACTCAACGCGGCCAGACGCGGCAGATCACAAACAGCGGAAGCCGTGCATGCAGCCGCCAGTGAAACGCCGCAGCTGAGAAAGTTCACCGTCTTTAAACACGTTCGCTTGGTGGCAGCTATCGAATGTTGGACGCATAAACTGGCTGCGGTATTATTGATATCTAATTAAAATGAACCTGCGTGATGCTGCGCAAAGGAAACGACCACCCCGTTCGCAAATATAACCGCCGTACAATTTGAATCGATAAACGGCACACACTGCAATCGATACCAGTGGGCTGCCGCTAATCACATGTCAGTGAGGCCTCAAAACCTTTATTCAAGTAACAAAGCACGGACTTTAATAACAGAAGTCCAATAAAAACAATAGACTCCTTATTTTGTAAAAAAGTGACACTGTAATTGTGTTTGTCGGTTATTATATGTACATTAATAGCTCAAATATTGAGTCGTGTTGAGCGCCCCTAGCAGAAAAAATACAAACTAAAGTATTCGACCAAATTACAGTAGCTCCACTTGCGCGCTTAGGCTGGAACGCGCCGCGGTTGATTTTTCGCCCTCTGTGGCCATTTGGTGAACTCGAGAGTTTCCGGGGCCTGGTCATACCGTCATCGACATGCCATTGCGGTCATGTCATTGTCATCATTCCCTCTTCGTCATACCATTGTTGTCATGCGATCGTCGTTGTGCACTTGTCATGGTCTCAATGTCCCCAGGTCGTCGTTGTCATCATCATTTAATAATTGTCATCTCATTGTCGTCGTGTCGTTGTCACAATCGACTTTTTTGTTTCATAGACGTCATTTCTTCATCAATCCATCATCATCAGTGCGTCAACATCACGCAGTTGTCATGCCACGGTGCTCATGAGTGACTTTGGCAAGCTAGTGCAATCACAACATGGGAGGATACCAGATAATGTCACATATAGCTGACGCAACGGAACTCTCAGAGTGACAACTACAGATATTAAATGAACTTGGCCTCGGAAATACAGTCTGTCCCTACAGTGCTCAAATGCTAATTGCATTACCCTCGACAGTCATTGTGAGATGAAGTTCTGCCTTAATATTTTGTAATACTTTACTGAAGTAGCCTTTCAGTAATGAAAGACTATTTCAAGCAATAAAAAAGGATTTTAATGTGTTCATTTTGCCACTGTTTGTAAATTCAGCCTTTAGGATAATTCTACCAAATCTTCCATTCCCACAAAGGTTGATTTAATGGGAGTCAAGTGTATTGAGTATACAGTATTCGGTGCCATCACAATTGTCCTTGTGCTTTGCACATATAACAAGTTGTGTATAAATGCATTACACATTTTGTAACTAAATTTTGTTCACATGATCACAAACCAAAGCCCTGAAAAGCCGCCACTTCAAGCATTGCGAGTAGCATTCACTTGCATATCACGAGCTGCCACTATGAGCTGGAAATATTGCTTGTGCACAATGACAATTATTTCGGAGCAGATTTTGCTTTGATTTAGCACATTAAATGTTTGCAGGCACGCTGTGGCCTCGTGTTCTTGAAGTGCGCCTCTCATCTTAACAATTAAAATCATTTATAGTCTGCATCCATAGACAGTCCACACCCCGCAAAATGTCAACATTTAAACTTGAATAGTTTGTGGACTACTGTTAGAAAAATACAATACTTCAATAAGGGAGATGGAGTTAAATTTCATTCTACTGCACAATATAAAAGGTGTTTGCTTAAAGTCGAGTAAGGCAAGTAACTGAATAAATGAGAAATCTATGCTATTATCTAAGCCTTTCTTAGCAATTATACACTCGAGAAGCGCATCATTCTCAGCAGTTGCTCTCATGGGTTCCGTCAGCTCTCACCATGTTCATATGTCCACTCAAAGGCTGTTCCACAGGACTAGTTGCCTTGTACAACTTCAGAAGTTGCTTCAGGTGTCTGTGTAGAGGTTGTATTTTCATCATCACTCGTAACAGTTGTAAAGCACTCACATTAGTGACAAGAAATACTAGTGTAAGAGCATTAGTTTTCATCCAATACTGCCACTGGTATTCCAAATTAAGTAGGACCCATGTTCGATATTGTAAGCAGTATTGTCACATTAAACTAACCCAAAGGGAAGAGGCTGCACGCATATTCAAGGTAAATAGACCCAAAAGGGATTTTAACTGAAGCATATGTTTGCCTCATTCTTGTAAACAATGGGAATATACCGCAGTGAACTACAGTATAGACCACTTATAACGTAACCGCTTATAGTGCAGGACCGATATAGGTAGTACGGTCTTTTCAGACTCCCGTTAATTTTCCCATAGCACTCCATGTATACATGTATCACTTATAGTGCAGTTGTGGGAGACGAAATACCGGTTACAGTGCAGCTGCCTGGAAGTTTGGCAGTCAACTAAGACGGTGAACGCTCCCCTCAAGCTGCAGATATACTCCAACGTAACGCGAGTGCGCACGTCGAGCTCCGCGACATCACGGTGGCGAACAACTGGCGCATCTCGCGCCGTCGGGCGTGTTCCAACATTGCTGGCGCATGAATAGCTCCGTTCATATTTTTCACCCGGCACACCAAGCCGCGCTGGCCACGCATCCCAGCATTCTTCACGAGGTGCGGGTAGAATAACGTAATGGCAGGAGCGCTCGAAAGTACGTCCGTCTCTGCAGCTCTCTGCGCATTAACAAGCATGGTGTCACGCACGCACAAGCACAGTGCACGCAGTGCAACACAGTGCACGGGGGACTGTGCCCCCGTCGCAGATGGCTTTCAAGATACAGCGCCCCCTCCGGGCGGGCGTGCGCGCTCAGAGTCAATGCAGTCCCCCCAACCCCCTCCGGGCCTTGCGCGCGACGGTAGATAGCGCGCTTCCTTCCCGCTTTCCTCCCTTGCGTATGCGAAATTGAGACGCGATCACCGGCTCACCCTTGCACGCTTTCAGTCGCACATACAGCATACGACGACGATTTTATTACCCTTGGACTTTATATGGAACCTCGCGGCGACAGCTACGGCACCTATAAATGCGCCTGGAGTGTCCGTATACAGTGTAGACCGCTTATAACGTAAGTCGCCGGAGTCACGATTATCCGCACTATAAGCAGTACCGCACTATAACCAAAGCAACAATTTTCAAGGCGTGCACATATGCCAAACATGTGCACCGAGCCGCCAGGCGTATGCGACAGTCGAGGAATGCGGCTAGAACATTTGCATTCAATTTACAGTCGAATCTCGTTAATTCGAACCGAATCACGCGGCGGCACTCCGACCGGCATTGCTTCGGCACCGCTATAGAGTAAAAGCTTAGGAGAGACCCCTCAATGTCGCACGCGAATGAAACAAAGAAAAAGAGAAAAAATGCGGCGGACATTTCACCCTCTCTCAAATGGCAAGGTCGCCGATTCTGCGTTGCACCGGAAGATGCGTGTACGGGCTGACGTCCCAGCCACGCTACCGTAGCCACGTGTAGAAAGTGGCAGTGAACCCTTCTTTCTCCTTTTGCTTCCTCTACTTTCTAGTCACGTGTTGACCTTGCACGCTGCGGCTACGGCGCAGAGGGAAGCAGTGGCGCTGTCCCAGGCCGGCCAACGAAACTGTCCACGCCGGCAAACGCCCGCTTCCCGATAACGGCAGAAAACAAAACTTCGAGGGAGCTGGTGCCGGGCCGGCTAGAGCGGTGGCGCCTTCACGGCGGCAGGCACGTACGGTGACAGTCGAAAGTGAGGGAGCTACGAGGGAGGGCGAGGGGAGCCACCAAATCAGCGGAGTTGCCGAGGCGAAATCCGCTTCCCTGCCGCCCTCCTCCCTAACATTCCACGGTCTCCGCGTGTGCCCTTCGCCGTGATGTGCTGGCGCCGCCCGCTCCCTGAAGTTTCGTTTACTGCTGTTATTGTGAAGCGAGCGTTGGCCGGCGGCAGTTTCACGGCACTCGCTCGCTATGCGCGCCGTGATATTTCACAACTCGCACTCAAGATTCTGGTTTCAGCCTCACTGGCTGTTCGTTCGCACCACGTGCCCTTCTCCTCCACTTCGTCTCTCTTTCTTCCTCGAGCACTCCTTGGGGCGCCCGTTTGAGGGGAGCGTTCGTCGTCTCCGCTGACTTCCGTACTCCCAGGCAGCCGCACTGTAACCGGTATTTTGTTTCCTGCAACTGCACTATAAGCGGTACGTGTATACATGGAGTGCTATGGGAAAATTAACGGGAGTCTGAAAAGACCGCACTATATCCGGCCCTGCACTATAAGCGGTTACGTTATAAGTGGTGTATACTGTAATTGCTATCGCAATAAAATCGTTCTTTTGGTTATAGTGCAGTACCGCTTATAATGCGGATATTCGCGACTCCGGTGACTAACGTTATAAGCGGTCTGCACTGTATAAGGACACATTAACTACAGCAGATATACACTTTGTTCACAGCCAGTTCAGAAAAATAATTGTATAAGCCATTGACGCTGCACCTCTGTGCCACCATTAACAGTGCAAGCTGTTTCCCTGTCTGGCTCAGAGTAACACATAAGGTTACCATAGCAACAAAGTAAACATAGCGACACATCATTGCACTGAGCCACAAAAACAAGCTGCAAAACCTAAGTGGGCAGCAGTGGAACTGTGGCACTGAGGTTGTTCATGGGTGGATCATCAATCACTTTTTTTTTTCTTCAAATCCTTGTTTGAACCAGGCACAATTGAATGACAGAGCTAATGCTAATTGAATGACTGAGCCGCTTCCTGGATTGAACCTGCAACTTCGAGCTCCGCAGTGCAATGACATAGCCACTGAGGTACCGCGGCGGGTGTTTTGCTTACCTGTAAGATGGATAATGAATGCACCAAAGCCCAACGTACCACAGGTGGGATAAAGAAACGCAAGCCTGAGTGGCACCTTACTATCGTGAAGTACTGGGCCAGCTACCCATGCAAAATAACATGGGGAGCTTTGCATATGTTCCTAACAAGTACCAATTACGTGGCCTGGCCTTATCCATGCAGGTCTCACCGTCATGCACGTCGGTGTACCTGGACGGCTCAGAAGTGCGGGGCTCGCAGAATGCAACTGTGCTAGTCAAGTACGGAACATACACGGGCCAGGCTGCCTTTCTGGTGTGGATGCCCGAGCTTCCCCTGGACCTGCGGCTCTCGGACACCAAGCTAAGCCAGATTCGAGCCTGGCGCACCCCGCATAGGCACAAGAGGTAAGGCCTGGCCACAGTGCACTGACCTCCACACCACGGCCTGTATCAACGCTTCGTGCTCCCTCGCTTGTTACGCACACTGTGCCGTCTAGTGCCGTTTTGTTCATTTTTCCTAGCTGCCTTAGGTGTCAGTTCAACCCATGATGCCCAGGCCAAGTGGTGCTTTTCATTTTGTAGGCACAGCTTTTACTCATATACAGTTTGCATCCTTGATGTTCTTTGTCCCTCACCCATCCTCACACGCCCATCACTTCCACAGGACAGTATAATAAGCTGTGGCTCTTCATGTCGGTAGCGTAAACCAACAAAGCCACATGTGTGGGTTATTTAGGATGTAAAGACAAAAGCAATATTTTCAATTTGACAGGTTGCTTGTGTTTCAGTGTAACATGATAGCACACCTTCTTTTCTTCATCTTTTTTGTGCTCCTAGCAATGTTAACAATAATACAGTAAAACCCCGGTGATACGATCCCGGCTGGTACGAATTTCGGTGTGATACGAATTCGTAAAATTCCCCGGCCGAAATACATTGCTTACAATGCGAAAAAAATTGGCTGTTCCAAACATGGTTTCCACGCCGCTACAGATCATACGAACGCGTGAGCAATGGTGGCAGCGGCCGAGTCAGCGGGGCGACCGGCACAGACATGCCGGCACAGCGGGAACTGGGCGGCATCCATAGTTGCCAAGCAACCGACTACGTCACACGGCTGCGTAATCTCTCATTGGTCCCCACGTCAAGCGGGCCGGACCATATCACAGGCTAGCCTATGCTTAACAAGAAAGTAGATGAGGACCAATGCTGCAACGACGACCGCGGCACAGCCCCGACGGCCAAAACGCTCCCTGCACTTGACGTGCTCAGGCATTCAGTGGCGTGCGAAAACATTCCTGAGATCACGTGGGCACACTTATATGTGCCTATCCGAAGGCGATCGTTGACGATTTGGGCAAGAAGAAAACGTCCCGTTGATACGTTTTTCAAGAGACCGCGAAAAAAATTAAAACGACGCAGTTTTGCCCCAAAGGTGATGCAACGATTGCAATAGCAAATTGGTAGACAGCTGTATGAAGTAAGGATAGTAGTTGTACCGGCCGTGTAAAGTTCTAAACATTCGCTTACTAACTAAATTAACAAGCACGATGTCACGCGTGCACAGGTAAACATACACATCTCGCTCGATGACCCCGGACACTCGATATCGAAACGCGGGCGTGAGGAAGCGCAGCAGCAGCAGCGAGCGAATTGAGCTTTGTGCTGTATCTCGCTTCAATGCGAACTAAACGTCGAAGGCACAGCGCATACGAAGCTACTGGCACTAGGCGCACTTTGTCAACATCACAGATCATTTTCACGATAAGGTCCACGCTGGTGCGCAAAGTGCGCACGTCGCAGATTGCTTTCAAGATACGGCACCTGCGCGAGTGCATCGTATCTGCAACATGCCGGTCGCTTGTTGCAATGTACAAGCTGGATGCACCGCTAAATTTACGTGACCGCCACATTCAAACGCAACGTAAGATGCAGGAGCATTATAGATTGGCGACGTATCACGGGGAATGCCCGGTAATTCAAACGCGAAAGCATTTGTGATGGTTAATTCGAACATACCACGCACTGACAATGCTCTCAGCAGCGCGCCAAATCACGTGGTGGCACCTCCGACCGGCATTGCAAAAGCCTAGGCCCACATTGCTTAGGCGAGACCCCTCAACGCCGCGCAGACAGAAAACAAAAGATAAAAAAGAAAAAAAGAAAACCACAGCGCCACTCTCAAATAGCAAGGTCGCCGTTTCTGCGTGGCACCGGAACACGCGTGTACGTGCCGACGTCTCAGCCAACGCTGTGGCTGCGGCGCTGATGGAAGCAACGGCGGAGGCCCCTTCCAGCCAACGAAACTGCCCACGCCAGCCAACGCTCGTTTCAACAGCAGAAAATGAAACTTCAGGGAGCGGGCTAAACTGGCTCTAGGCCGGCGCGCACGGAGACAGTCTAAGGTGAGGGAGCCACGAGGGAATTGAGATGGAGGGCGAAGGGAGCCACCGAAGCCACTGCCACCGTTGCCGAGGCCAAGTCCGCTTCCCTGCCGCCCTCCTCCCTCCCCTGCGACGGTCCCCGCGTGCGCCCTTCGCCGTGTCGCCTCTTCACAACCTCAATCTCTCTCTCACCGTGCCTGCGCCGCCCGTTATCGGGAAGCGAGCGTTGGTCGACGTGGGCAGTTTCGTGGCCCTCGCTCGATATGTGCTTGCGCGCCGCGATATTTTACGAATCGCAGCGTTTGTACGTGGTGCTATGGTGCACGAATACTTAAAAATAAGTCCTTCCTTTAATTCGGACAAAATATTTGGGCCCCTTCGAGTTCAAATTGTTGAGATTCGTCTGTACACGGAAGTAAATGGGATTTAGGTCAGGACCACTAGAACGCGACGTAGCAGCCGAGAAAATGCAGCAGCAAGGAAGGTATCGATGGGGTTCCACTATTAAAAATATTTTCTGGTAAAAATAAATTAATTTTTCTTGATATTGTGTATGTTTTGATGATACGAATTTCGGGTGATACGAATATTTCACGCGACCCAGCGAGATTCGTATCACCGAGATTTTACTGTACATTGATCCGCTTTGCCTACATAATCATGCAGTTTCGTTTGTGAAGTTCAACTGCTGTGGTTACGACAGTGCGGCAAGTGTAAAATTCTGGAACTCACTGTGCCTTTCCAGGTGTCGGAACCCGCTCCTCCAAGGGACCGTGGACTGCCGTAACAATTGGTTGCGCAACAAGCGACGCATCCTTGAGAAGTGGGATGATGTACGTAGACGATCTTATTTGTTTAATGCTTCTTTTTTTTCTCTTTTTTTTCCCTCTTTTTTCAACATGATTCAGAAGCAAGAATGTTTGTTTGGGCCTGCTAGTACATATTGCACCATCTCTCTGCGCCTAAATGAAAAGACTTACGCCAAACTTCAATGTTTAGTGCATTGCACGTGACAAGCATGTAGTATCATGCGACTGCTTTTCCTTCATGTTTTGCGACCTCTCTACTCATCACAGACATTGCAAGTTGATGCCAGGTAGATGCTGCTTCAGCTGCTGCAAACCCATGAATAATGACATGTCATTACTGCGAATTTGTTAAGTTGTATGCTTAGCCATTACGGACTCTGTGTCGGCCACTATGATCCTGTTTTATGGAAGTTAAGCGCTGGTTCTCACCTACTGCGCATTGCCATTGGTTTCATACGAACGGAGGAAAACATGTCCTCCTCCATAGTACCTTGGTGCAGTCCACAGATTTCTCTCTCTTAAATCACGCTTGCGCACAAGCATCTGGCAAAGGTGGCACAGCTCTTGTTTGTCTGCCCTTAATTTTCGCACCTTAATAAAGGTTTGCTTCATTGAATATCTCACATTTATACCAGTGTCGCACTGCCACTTTCAATCCTGATTGAACCCAATCTGGATAGAAATTCTTGACCCTGATTGGCTCCGAATTCAAAGTTTAAAATAATGAATAATTTGCCCAATGCTTTCTTTGGCTTCATTATCTATTGGCTTCATATTGTGATACATAGTTGAAAGAACATACTTTAATTAGTTTACATTGGGCGAACTTAGGCCCGACGAACAAACAATCAAGTGAGAGTCTGGCTTGCAACTTCATCGTGCACCTTCTTTTCCTAAGGGTTCCACACATCTTCTAATGTCCCGCGCTGATGGGACATTGCTGCGATAGCACAGGCCTTGTGAGCACGTGTTCCCTGCTTCACTGTTGCTCTTGTTCACACATATCTGTAAACAACTGGGAGGGCGCAGCAAATGGCTGGCGCATGCAATTTGAAGCTAGCTTGTGTCAATGTGCCCATGAGTAGCAGAAATCAGGATTACCGGTTCCTCGTCTTCTCATTCATTGCCTCCTGTTTGTTGGCCATTGTACATTCAAATGTCTGTTTCACCATTTTTTCTTGGGTGTTCACGTTATGAAGAAGCTTTAGCTTGCGCCCAATTTTGATGCAAAATATTCAAATACTTGTGAAACACGAAAATGCTTTTCTGAGATAACTCTCGGGTAACGGTTTGGACTAGTTGGTATGTCATGATTACTGGGGGGAGAGGTAGTGCAAATCAAAAGAGCAACTGGACGACGAGACAAACAAGAACCTTGTTTGTCACGTCCAGTTGTTTTTTGCTTCGCTCTACCGCTCTCCCCAGTAACCATAACCACTGGATCGAATTTAATTAAATTTGTTGTATTCTAGAGAGAGTTAAGTTCTAGTCACTGTTTGGAAATGGAATTCTGATTTAGGTGTCTTATTTTGTAAGAAAAATTGCTGAAAATCGGACAGTTTGAAAAAAATGGAAGCACGAAGTTTACCAATCCGTAACATTGCACCAAAAACAAATAGCACAGTTCTGTGAACTGCATCTATTAGAACATTCAAAGTGGACAAATTTTATGTAATTTTTATTTTTTGTGGTTTTGTTACAGTTTACGAGGGTTTCGCGGAAGACCTACCGACATAATAATGGCGTATTTGAGAACCATGTATAATACATCAGTTTTGTCTGCCTTAGATGTATACTATTAGATACAGATTGCAAATTTCGATATCAATTTTAATTGCTGACTTATAAATTTGTAAACTTTATAGTTTCGTTTTCTGGGAATTTACAGTTTGCAACAATTTTTGTAAAAACCTGACTACCCAAATAAAAGATCCACTTAAAACAGTCACTAGATTTTTATCTTTTTCTTCTAAATGCAACAAGTTTATGGAATTTAGTGCAGTGGTTGCCAAGAAAAATTATCTCTCCTTTCCTATGTATTTAGTTAGGAGCCCCCGAGCGAAAGCTACCTCTTAACCATCGTTTTCTGAAGAGGCAAGTCTTGCAAGCAGCAGCAGCAGTATTGACGCCTTTAATTTACCCCCGTATGTAGGGCGACGGGTCGACATCGGGCGGTTCCCCGGGGTCCTGTCGCCTGCGGTTTCAGCAGGCACAAGTGGAGGTGCTCACACGCTTCCAGAGCGTAGACCACAACTCCGGCAGGGAGGCCTACCTGCTTGGGCGGCGGACCCAGGTGGCTGTCACCAGGCTCGTGGCACCCTTCCTCCGGGTGGCCGATGCGCACCTTGCCATGCTGAGGGGCACGACCGTCCGGGGGCTGCGTGCAGGGCGCACCGAGGTCCAGGTAACTGCCCCGAGTTCCATCCATCACTTGCACTGTGGGGCGTTGAGAATGACCGCACTATGTCGCAAGTCACTTGCATCATTTGCACAGATGTAACGGTACCTTTATTTTGTGTGTGTGTGTTATTTCCACCTTGAAAATCTGCATTGTGTTGTAGCCAGAGCCATGCTTCACATTAGGCTCGTACAAGGCACTAAATCGTGTATTTCTAGGGTTCAGGATATGGCGAACTGTTGAATGAAAGCTTTATGTCTCGATGAAAAGTGCACGAGCCCGTTGACCTAATCAAAAAGTTTCAGAGCTCTTCAGGCTCTAATAATTTAAAATAAATGACTAGGACTATAAGTTGAGGCTCCTCCCACTGGCATCAATCACCATGTTGATATGCAGCATGTGATGTAATGAGTCACGGCGCACTGGGGCATCATCTGCAATGCATAGACCATTCGGCTGCTCCTAGCTGCTGGCACAGCACGTAAGCATTCATGACACTGCAGTATTGTTGCCAAACCTTCTTAGCAGCTGCTTAGAGTGACTGCACTCGCCTTGCGTGACTGCACCTGCTATAGGCGAACACATGATTGGTGCCCAATGCTGTGCCGAAGACTTCACTTGGCTGACGTCACTGGTGGATTAAATTCGGCCATCTCGGGTTGCACCTAGAGCCAGAAACCAAAAAGAAAGCAGAAGAAAAAGGCAGTGTACTACCAGAAGGCTTTGTTGGCTTGCAGGAGGTGTGGTTCTGCAAAGGTGCCAACAGAGTATGAGCTAAGGTGCTACTTTCTGTACATGCTTTTTATATGGCCAGCGTGGCATTGTACACCTCCTTTCATTCATCAGCTTTAGGAGATTAGTGAAAGTGCTGCTCATGAAGTCCGTCTTCTATGAAGAACAAACTAGTATAGTGTTGTGCAGACTTCACATTTCTTTCGTTACTCGCAGCTCAGTAACTGTGGTGTTCAGCTGCTGAGCATGAGGTCGCAGGTTTGATACCTGGCCACAGCAGCTGCCTTCTTATGTGGGCAACATGCAAAAACACTCATGTACTTAGATTTAGGTGCATGTTAAAGGGGTACTGACACAAAAATTTTCTATCCTGGTTTTTCTGCTTTCTTAGGTAGCTGCTGACCTCGGTAAGTGCAGTGTCGTGCCCAAATTCCTCGAACATGCATAACATTACCAATTATATCCTCTCTTAATTTGACCATTTCAAAATGGAGTTTGGCATTTTTGACGTAGGGTTTTTTTTACAAGGGCACCTCTGCATCTCATAAAAATTAGAGGTAGTGGTCACATGGTATTGCAGACCGCTCATGCATGCGCCAGTCGGGGCCTGGTCCAGTATAATGCAGTCCAATTATAACGATATCAAGAAGAATGAAAAATCTGATCATTATAACCAATCATCGCTGTATCTGGACTGCTGTTAAAAAAAAGCTTATCTTGGTGTCTCTGAAACCAAATTTGCTACTTGCACTAAAATAGACTTAGAAAGTAAACAGTGAAAAATTAAACGTTTATTTGTACCTCTAAACAGCGTGTCATGCATTAGGTGCACTGAAACAGTTGGAAATCCGCACTTGCTTTTGCAGGAGTTTCAGGTTCACAACTGCAGTGTGCATCGCATCCAGCTGCTGCATGAACATTGGCAGCAATAATTTAGCTTGCATGGTATCAATGAGCGACTCAATCGGGGTCGGCGTCAAAAACGGGTCATTGTTAATCTCGTTGTCACTGCCACTGCTGTCATCGCCTATGTCGATCAACACTGCCGTCTGTTACAACAATGATTACCCCGTTCAATATCTTTTTGCAGAACAAGGCAGCACTTTCTGCACTCAGAAACTCCTCCATGGAAACACCACATGTTTCACCGTCAGTAGCGACATGCTCCCAAAGCTCGGTAATGTCAGTAGCAGCTTCCACCATGTTGGTTTTGGCCATGGGGGTTTTGCCCTGGCGTACAAAGCCCACCTTTTCCCTTGATCGGTTCTGAGAGCAGCGAGTGTCGTGTATTCTTGTGTCTCTCAGCTTTTTCCTGTTCATTGCACTGCTTCACCCACATGGTATGGTGATTAGTCATCAACTTGCCCAACTTTCCACATTACTGCACTGATTTTGAGCCTTCATGATCGCCGCGCTCCCGGTTTCCAGAATTGTTGATATCATCAACTGCGTGAGCTCATACTTCTTTGAGTCTTGCAAAATTTGCAGCTTCGTCTCCAGCAACACAGCTTTGCGCGTTGTTGGTGCCATTGTCTACTAACTGGGCTGTCAGCTGCTTCGGGGCTGCTTCCACAGAACATTTCTGCACTCGCTAAGAGAGAGAGTGTAGAGAGACAGGCGCTGCATGGAAGGTGAAAGAGGAGGGCGGCAGGGAAGTGGATTTGGCCTCGGCAACTCTGCTGCTTCGGTGGCTCCCCTTGCCCTCCTTCTGAACTCCCTTGTAGCTGCCTCACTTTCTAATGTCTCCGTGCACCCCCGCCGCCATCCTGGTGCCGCCACTCCCGCCAGCTTAGCCCGCTCCCTGAAGTTTCGTTTTCTGCCATTATCAGGAAGTGAGCGTTGTCCAGCGTGGGCAGTTTCGTTGACCGGGCTGGGCCTCCGCCACTGCTTCCCTCTGCGCCATAGCCGCAGCGTTCAAGGTCAACACGGTACCAGAAAATAGAGGAAGCATAATTAGGAGAAGGATAAACTGCCATTTTCTCTGCGTGGCTGAGACGTCGGCACATACACGCGTGTTCCGGCACAATGCAGTAATGGCGACCTTGCCCTTTGAGAAAGGGTGAAATTTCCGCCGCATTATTATTTTTTTTCTTCGCGCGTTGCGTTGAGGGGTCTCTCTTAAGCATTTGCTCTAGGGAGGGGTCGGAGCAATGCTGGTCGGAGGCGCCGCCACATGATTTAGCGCTATGCTGAGAGCATTGTCGGAGCGTGGTATGTTCGTATTAACCGTCGCAAATCCTTGTGCATTCGAATTACCGGGCGTTTTCGCCCATTGGAATATACATAACGTTGACGGGACCACAGCATCAGTTCGAATAAACCGGAAGTTCGAATTAAGCGTGTTCAAATTAATGAGATTTGATTATATGTGGTATCATTATAAGTGGAATGTACTGTAGTTACAAGCCACACGATGACCGTGTTGCCGGTAGCTGGATGTATGCTGCATAAACCATTCTTTCATCTCACTCTGCGTTTCTCCTCATTCTGCACTGGCTAGTAGGCCTGGTTCTCTTCTGTCACTTTTGTCAGAATGCACACCTTCTCTCCACTATTATGTAGCCGTATAAAACTTTTGACAAGACAATCACGATGTGGCTTCGACTAGTGCACTGACCCTTACATCTATCTTATCACATGACACGCCCATCTCCTCCAATTCCTATGACGTAAGGAGGAGCCCTTGTAAACAAACCCTATGTCAAAAAATATCGCCCACTTTTTGAATTTGTCACATTAAACAATGTTATAATTCATGATTTGTTGCACATCCGAGAAGTTGAGGCCTCACACTGTCTTTAGCAGCTATCAGAGTCTGTGGCTATTTAGCAGCAAAAAAAAGCGAGAAAATAATTTTGTGTCAGTGCTCTTTTAAGAAACCGTGAGTAGGGAAAATTACTCCGGAACGCAAGACTACAGTGTCCCTCATATTCTGCTGTGCAGCTTCGGGCCATCAAACCCAACAATTTCATATTTCTTTCATTGTTTCCATTAGTGGGAAAGTACAGTATGGTCAAATTGTAAAAAGAATCAGTACACCACTAAATACATTGCGTGATAGCCAATCGGCACTTTTTTTTTCTGATTGTGCTTGCCTCTTGGCTCTGCAGGTGCTGTCACCCATCACGGGCAAGGTTCTGGGTGCGAGTGAGCTTAGGGTGAGCACGGACAAGGAAAGCCTAGTGCGCCTCGAGGTGCAGCTCGTCACAGGCCTCTCGCTCGAGGTGCTTCCCGACGACGCTGCTGCGGGGGTCTTCGTAGCCAAGACGTCCACCAGCCAGGCACTCACCTCACTTTACCAGGCAAGGAAGGCACACACCGCACAGCATGGAAATACATGTTTAATTACTTATTTCACTTACCGTATTTTCCGGGGTATAAGACGCGTTTTTTTTTTCCAGAATTTTTGGTTGGTGCGTTTTATAGAATGGTGCGACTTATGTACATTTTTTCGTTTTTTTTTTTGCTGGGGAAACTGTCCTCAAAATCGGATTCGACATTATGGCCACACGAAGTGCGTGGGTTGACATAATTGCTGCGCGTGTTCTGTGCACACTATCGAGGTGCCGGGTTCTTCTCGTGATCGAGTTCCCGAGTGTCGCACGAGGACGGAGCAGCAACGCAAGCAGCGGCAGGCCGGCCGTCAGTCGACCGACCCCAAAATTATTGCATCTGCAGATCCCTGTCAAGATACGGCGTGCGCCGCTGCGCAAACTACGCAGTTGCTACCAGTATACAAGCCGCCCCCCTTCCCTCCTGTGCTGCCTTCCCGCTTTCCTCCCTTGTGCGTGATTCGGCTCACCGTCGCAAGCTTTTACTCGCACATAAAGCATACGGCGTGCGGGGATGATGTTATCGCCCTTAGACTTTGGAACATCGCGGCAACCACGACGGCAAAAATGCGCCTGGAGTAGAAATATATGGCATCCATACGCTTGCTCGTGACCCGCGCTCCCGGAGTGAAACGTCACTGTATTTTTTTTTAATCGCTTACTGAACGAACAGGTGCGTCTTATGCACTGATGCGACTTATATACATTTTTTTTCCAGAAAAAACTGCCGTTTTGAGCGGGGTGCATCTTATACAAAGGTGCGACTTATAGTCCGGAAAATACGGTATTGCACAGTTACTTATTGCAGAATTAGGAGCGATCTTTATGATGGCGAGTGGGCTCATTCACCACATTGCATTCTACCGATGCTAACATATGGGGCAGAAACTTGGAGGTTAACAAAGAAGCCCGAGTACAACTTAAGGACCGCACAAAAAGTGATGGAATGAGAAATGTTAGGCCAAGAGAGCAGTGTGGGTCAGAGAGCGAAATGGGGATAGCCGATATTCCAATTGACATTAAGAGAAAAAAATGGAGCTGGGCAGGCCAGATAATGCGTCGGGTAGATAACCGGTGGACCATTAGAGTTACAGAATGGATACCAAGAGAAGGGAAGCGCAGTCGAGGATGGCAGAAAACTAGGTGAGGTGATGGAGTTGGGAAATTTACAGGTTCAAGTTGGAATCAACCAGCGAAGACAGGGGTAATTGGAGATCGCACGGACATTAAGGGAGATCGTCCTGCAGTGGACATAAAAATAGGCTGATGATGATGATTTATGATGGCTATTGGCTTGAGCTGCTAAGCATGAGGTCACAGGATCAAATACCAGCCATAGCAGCGGCATTTTTACGGGGGCGTAATGCAATAACGGTGTACCTTGTAATGGGGGCATGTTATAGAACCCCAAGTGGTCAAAATTAATCTGGAGTCCCCCACTGTGACGTGCCTCATAATCAAGTCGTGGGTTTAAAATAAAGGTGCATACCGTTCAGCTGTAAAAATACTGTTCATGCGGTACAATCACAAAAACAGATGTATATGAGTCACGTAAACATTAAGCAGAGACATATGGGTTTAATGGCCAAGAACTTCTGTCTATATAAGAGAAGCTATAGACTGCACTAAACGAAAAAGAATTGAGCAGTACCTCTTACTGCCTATGAAGGCTGCCCCTAAACGCTTTCATGTTTACTACTATAAGGGAAATGCTCATAGGTCATACTTTCAAAAGAAATGTGCAAATCTGCAAGCCTGCCATGTTCCGGTGAGGAATTGTAGCTGCAGGACGCTGATTGTGGATAGGAGGTACTAACTCATTTATATGTTTCGTTTCATTCAACTTTGTAGTTTCTCCAAAATTTAAGTGCTCAAAGCTGCATCACCTGTCAGAACTTGTTTCATCAACAATGTAACTGGTTACGTGTAATTGAGTACTGAAAAAATAATTTAATTACAGTGAGTGTTACTGAATAAACAAAGTAATTGTTAAACTACAATATTGCCAAAAAAACGTAATTGATTACAAGTAATTAAATACATGTCATTTGTTACAAAGAAGTCTGCCTCAGATCAATAATTGGAGCGATAGTTAGGGAATATTTGTAGATTTGCTAATTGATCTGTGCAAGTAATGCCCAGATCATTCAAGAATTCACTTGGAGAGGCAGAATCGTGCTTTCTGACCGAGGCAATTAATTTTTTCACCTCTTCGATGGAGGAAGAAGAGTGCCTGGTGTGTATGAAACTTCAGTGGCGATCTAGTGGTAAATTCAAGAGAAATGCATTGGGGAGCGCTGCGTTGCACCCCTTTGAAGTCCCACATCCATGACCTAAACCACGTTCACACCGCATTGCAAAGTGTTGTTCAGGAGCTCACTCTATGCACATCCTTCCTCTTTGAGGCACGAAGTGCAACAGACAGTGGTCCGGAACCGACCACCATCAGTTGCACCACACAAATACGCATGCACGAACATGCTCTTCCGAGGTCTCCTATCCTCTCTCTTTACCTCTACCACGAGGCCGGCTTCCCAGACTTCACGCACACATACATTTTTTAGATGCGGAGCATCTTATAGCGGTGGCCTGTCCCGCGGCGTCGGCGTCTGTCCGCACCTCTCCTCATTCTCTCCACGCCAGCTGTGCGATAAGGCCTCTCTCCCCCTCTCCACGCCATCTGTTCGATAACGCGCTTCTCACTCCGTGTCTTCATCCGCCACCTGTGCGATAGCGCGCGCATGCGCGCCTCTCTCTCTCCTCCTCCTCTCCACGCCAGCTGCTTATATAAACCCGGTGCATGCGCTGCTGTCTCATTTGCTGCTTCGATTTAGTCACGCTGCGCCATCCGATGCGCTGAATGGACGCCAACGAATCTGTCAACGAACTGTCTGGCACATCTTCAAACAGCAGCAGCCAGTTCATTAACAGAACCGCGAGCACTTCTGAAGACAAGGCTGTGCAGAGAAGAGCTCGCGACGCAGAACGTAAACATCGGCGACGTGCAGCAGATCCAGATTCAGTTCGCCAACGCGAAGCCGCTTCAAAACGTCAGTGTTGAGCAGCGGATTCCACACTTCGAGAACGCGAAGCCGCTTCGAAACGTCAACGTCGAGCAGCGGATCCTGAGCTTCGAGAACGGGAAGCCGCGTTGGTTCGTGAATGTTGAGCAGCAGAACCTGAGGTTCGGGACCGTGAAGTTCAACGTAAACGTACGAAGCGAGCGGCGAAACCCGACCTTCGAGAACGGGAAGCCACGTTGGTTCGTGAACGTCGAGCAGCATATCCTGAGCTTCGGCAACGTGAAGCAGCGTCGGTTCGAGAACGTAGAGCAGCAGCACGGCGTTCACGCGATGTAATGGTGACCAACGCAAGTTAACATGTAATAAAAACGTAATAACACCAAGTTAACAACATTGATAACACCGTAATAACAACGTAATTAACGCCGTTATAACGACCGCGATGCTCCGCATCAGCCCATGGTTCCCCTCGGGAAGATGGTGTAATTTTTTTCCACTTTGACTCTCCTAATATTATAGCATTAAACAGTATGTCTTTTGTCCTGAGCAGGAAGGCTTGCTGGATGTGACTCTGAGGTTCTCGGACGGCACATGGACTCCACTGACAGACGTGCCAGAGTCTGACTTCAGCCTCGTCACGGAGAGCCTGGATCCGGGGGTGGTTGCTCTGGCACCTGTGGCGCCCTCTTCGGGTGGTCTGACGGCACGACCACGTATCGTGGCCATTGGCCAAGGACAGGGAAGCTTACTGCAGGTACATTGCTAAACCACCATTAGAACAACAACAAAAAAAAAAGTGTTGCGAATTTCTCAATTTAGCAAACGAAATGTTCCTTTCCTGTAGATAGCCATAAACATAGCTGTTTATTAACTTGAAGGGCCCCTGACATCAGCTTCGTGGGTGTCTTTCTTTCCTTCTTTTGAAATTTGTCTTAACCCCATAGCCGTGCTACTGCAGTTAATAATTGCAGAAACAATGAACATAATTCTTGCATTATTCTACAGTGATCTCTGTTTGGATTTGTGAGGAGAGTGAAGCCCAGTGTGATGAGCTAGTGATACAGTCGCCGACCGATATTTAATCCTTTGTATCCCAACGTCAACAAATGTTGCCATAATGTAAAATAACGCTGAGAGTCATATGCGTGTCGCCTAACTTCAAAGTATGCAGTATTTTTGTTTATTCCTTTGTGATATTTCTTGCATGAAGGAGCATTACACAATATTAATTTCATGTAAAATGTCTAGGGACGAAGTGACTACAGTTAAACCTGGATATAACGAAATTGACAAATTCCCGAAAAACTTCGTTATAAAGAGGATTTCGTTATATGCAGGTTCAGCACGAAAATTCAAAAAAGAAACGCTTACCGTATTTACTCAATTCTAACGCACCCTCAATTGTTCAAACGCGCCCTAACGCACCCGTTTTCCTTTTTCGTCGAAGCACTCATCCTTGGAATGTCACACCAGGTACCGGATGCGTGGACACATGTCGTTTCGCACAAGCACGAGGCATCGGAAACGAAGAGCGAGCGTCACGATGGCGTCGTAGCGTCGTATAGTGTTACAGTAGAACCCCGCTGTTACGTTCCCAGGGGCTCCGTTTTCCCGGCTGTTATGTCGTTTTCGGCCGTTCCCGGCACAGCTCCCATAGAACCCAATGCATTGGTAACCCCGCTGTTGCGTCGCAACTGTGGGACTGTTCCCGCACCATACGTTGCGAACTGCCACCCCGCGCCAGCCCGAGCGGCCATTTTGACTTTTCATGTCGCTTGGCTTGGTTGCTTGATGATGGCATTGGCCTCCCAAAGTGCCGGGGGCGACAACTATGACGTATTTTCAGTTTCTGCCAGCAAAAGTATGGCCCTTGAGATCCGTATTTGCTATATAAAGATGGTGTCTATGACGCGTTAGGGCCCCTAATATGGTTTTGGCTCATAGGTATTCCGTATAAAGTGCAGGAGCGATAACGCAGTCGCCACGCGCCGTATGCTGCATGTGCGAGACTGCGTCTAAATCTCGGGCGCACAGGAAAAGCAGGGAGGAAGCGCGCCTTCTTCCGTTGCGCTCGAGGCACCGGCGAGGAAGCGAGGGGGGAGAAATAGCGGAGCGGCGTTGTACTGTACTTTGGCATCAACTGCGTACTGCGCGGCGGCGCGCGGTCGCGCGGGCTGTATCTTGAAAGCGATCTGAGTTGGGGCAGAGTTATGGTGGTTAGCCACCATAGCAGAGTCTAGCAGTGTAGGTGCGTTCGGCGGCTCGTAGCTTTGTGCGTGCTGTGTGTTCTCGGTGCTCAGTTTTCGTTGAAGCGATAGACAACAGCACGAAGGTCACTTCGCTCGCTTTTCCAGCGCCGCTTCCACACGCCGCCAGCGTTTGACAACTCATGTCCGTGCTCATCGAGTGTGATGTGTCACAGTGTGTACCAGCACGTCGGCAACATCAACTGGAAAAGGAGAGAGTGCCGGCTTGGCGGGCTAGGCCAGCTGCAGCAAGCGGCAGGATCAGGTTTGAATGAAGGGAGGGGAAAAGGTCACGCCCGCGCCGGCAAGATCGCCGGGTCGAGGGATGCAGGCCCGCCTCGCACACGCACACGTGCGCTCGCTTTGCATTCCGTCGCGGCGGAGAAAGTGCTTCCGGCTTCTGCTCGTGCAAAAATGACAAAATTTGGCTCGTAATCTCTAGGTTGTCGGAGGGGAAAATTCGTTATATCGAGGGGATCTCCCGCTGCCACTTGGTTACGTAGAGGTCTCAAATACATGTGCTTCTATGGAGTAACGGCGGGGAATAGAAAAACTTCGTTATATCCAGGAATTCGTTATATCGAGGTTCGTTATAAGCAGGTTTAACTGTAGAAGTATTTTTTGCGCCACACGTTGTGTTTCGTCCAGATGTACATTGCTGTCAGGAAAGCAGGGTTTCCAACCTCCATGTGTAGCATTGTCAAAGTGCCTTTTTGGTCATGTCGTATAGCAAAATGCAATAAAATGTAATAGTGCTTTTAGTTTTACTAAATATATGTATATATAATGTGTGTGTGTGTGTGTGTGTGTGTGTGTGTGTCTAAATGCACTAGATGTAATCGTGCTTTTGTTTTTAGTGCAACACAATATCATTTTGCAGGCGTGTATTGTATAAACATAAATATATATTTGCACATACAGAACAAGGCTTCAGTGTAAAACACGCAAGGTGTATCCGTGCATTGAAGAATGGACCAACAAACTGCTTCAAAAGGTTCCAAAAAGAGTAACCCTGTATTCCTAGTATGCACATATGTGTACAGTCGAATCTTGATAATTCGAACTCGAAGGGGCCCGGAAATTTGTTCGAATTAAAAGAAGTTCGAATTAAATAAAGGGTCTATTTCTGAAGTATTCGAGCACCATAGCACGATGCACAAACGGTGCGAGTCGTGAAATATCGCGGCGCGCAACCGCCCACGCCCGCCAACGCTTGGTTCCCAATAACGGCAGAAAACGAAACTTCAGGGAGCGGACGGCGCCGGATGGCGACAGGCGCGGCGGGCGAGCGCGCGCGGAGATCGTCAAAGGTGAGGGAGGAGGGCGGCAGGGAAGCGGATTTGGCCTCGGCAACTCCGCCGCTTCGGTAGCAGTGGCTTCGGTGGCTCCCCTCGCCCTCTCTCTCAGCTCCCTTGCAGCTCCCTCCCCTTCAACTGTCTCCGTGCGCGCCCGCCGCCGTGCCCAACGTTGGCAGTGCCTAGCGCCGATTAGCCCGCTCCCTGAAGTTTCGTTTTCTGCCGTTATAGGCACCGGGCGCGGGATGAATTTGGACTGGTGGCGCCTTCATGTGGCGGCGCCGCGAATGTAATGGCATGTGGCGACCGGGCCGCGCGCAGCAGGTGCTGCCGTGAAACGAAGTCTGATCAAACATGTTGCGTTTTTGGGTGCACCAACAGTTACTAAAGCATGACTGAGGTTGGTTTAGACATTCAATTCAGTCGTTCATCGCGGCATCGCATTTTTCAGGGGGAAGGTCTGTATATGTGCGGTCTGTAGGCAACAGCGCGTACAGTGCTCAGCAATTGAAACGCGATACTCGAATCGCATGGTCGCCAGCGCTTTTTGCACTGACTGTAAGCGCTGGGGACACCAAACTGATGCATTGTGGTGTAGAGTGAAAGCGAGAACCTTCGTAACGCATTATGACTGCATTTGGTCCCACGGCGCTCACCTGTGGCGTGAAAAGAAAAGAAAAAAAAACGGCAGCAGCCGCGCGCTGCCAGCGCTTCAATCGCTGGGCACTGTACATTTCCGATGCTGATTTGCTATGGTCTAGTTATTCTAACGTTAATAAAAAAAAAGCCATTCATACGCAAGAGCTTCGTGTCCCACTTGCCTGTCTTCATCTCCGCAGTGTAACGGCTCCGCAGAGCTGGGGCACCTAAGGCGAACACTCAGATTTGTAGTCATTTTGCCGTCTTATCAGTGTATCAGTCTTCCTTTTAATGTACATTTTCCTTCCTAGCAATTCCCAACTTTGGTTGCGTCCGGCACATAACTGCTGTGCATCGACGGCGAACGCCAACGCAGTGGCGTGTTCATACTCACCGCCACCGACGGCTCCCGTCGCGCTAAGCTATATAAAATGGGCCGTGACTAAAGATTGGGCTAGTTTATAAGCAATTAAGAATGGGGAAGCATTGCAAAGATAAAAGAACTGCAACGGACAGAGAACGGGAACTTACTGACACATGTGCGATCGGCGAAGCAGCTCAAGACGCAGAATAAGGAAGCCGTATGTTATGTCTCCTTTTTTTTTTCTCCATAATTTTTGTGTTCTTCGCCTATTTACATGATTAAATACGTGAGAATGTTAACGCGCACAACAAAATAATATCTGGAATATAACTGCTGGAGCTCCACGTCGTAGCTTGCCGCAGTGAGCTCCGTTCGCGTGGTGCATTTGCATTGCAATTTGCACTCGTTTTCTGCTTTATATACTACCTGATGCCACGAATGTGATCTGCCTCGTACAAGTGACGACCTTTCTCAAAAGCAGATACACAAAAATGCGTTTTCCGGTGCGTCAGCCCTTAAAACCCGCAGTGCCAAATCACTGGAAGCACCGAGCGCCTTCGTCCCGTCGTCTGCTTCACATGCCAGTGCTCTGACAGCTGCCGTCCACGGCGCTGTTCGCCAATATATCGCCAGCACGCCGCTGGCGCCTTACGACGGCCGCCCGGTGCCTATTGGGAAGCGAGAGTTTGCCGGCGTGGGGTGCCGGCGCCGCCGTGGATGCCGGTCCAGCCAGCCTGGTGCCAGCTCAACCCGCTCCCTGAAGTTTCGTGTTCTGTCATTATCGGGAAGCGAGCGTTTGCCGGCATGGGCAGTTTCGTTGGACGAACTGGGCCTCTGCCGCTGCGTTAAGGGGTCTCTCCTAAGCTTTTGCTCTATGGCAGTGTCGGAGAAATGTCGGTCGGAGGTGCTGCCGCGTTATTTGGCACACTGCTGAGAGCATTGTCGGTCTGCGGTATGTTCGAATTAACCGTCGCAAATGCTTTTGCATTCGAATTACGAGCGTTTTCGCTTATTGAAATACACATAACTTTGATGGGACCACAGCATCAGTTCAAATAAACCGGCAGTTAGAATTAAGCGTGTTCAAATTAACAAGATTCGACTGTATACTTTTTTTCTTGAATAATTTATGTTCATTGAAGGTTTTTTTTTTTTGCTTTGTCATTTTGTACTGTTATATGTAAAATAAGAGATCCACTGAATCGTAGCAACACGATTACAATTGCTCCAATTGGGTTTATGTCGCTTTTTCAATTTAATTGCTTCTCTCCACCTTGTGGGTTTCTGCTGAACTATTACGTCAAGCATTTCGTACCGTCTAATGCAAAGTCAACCATCAAATATCTACTTCAGTAAATATAAAGGAGTGCAACCTGGAACTCGGCTGAAGAAAGAGGACAGGACAGGCGCTGCGCTGTCACCAAGATTTATTTAATGATGGCCGTTTATATACATGCATTTCTACTCAAGTGCAAAGGGACCCACTGAAATCGGCACGTGCTTAGAGACAATAATCTAGAAAGTACATCCGTTATATTTACTGAATATGCACCATGAAGCCCAGCTACAAGTACTGCTACAGTAGCTGGTTATGTTTTTCACGGGACCGTAAAAAAAATGTAAGAGCCGGGAAACGCAAGAGCAGGGAAACAGGAGAAATTGAGAAATGGGAGTAGTGTTGAACTGCACACAATGTTATTTTAATTCTTACATGTGAAAAAAAGTCGTAGTTTCGCCCGACAGCCGAAGTATCGATTGCGATATGCTATACAAAGTAAGAATAGTAGTTTTATCGTCCGTATAAACTTGTAAACATTAGCTTATTAACTAATTAACAAGCATGGTGTTGGCGCCCACAGGCAAACATGAACACACACACTCGATGAGCGCGGACACACGCTGTCAAACGCTGGCATGAGGAATTTAAGCGCTGCTGCAGAAGCGAGCGAAGTGACCTTCGTGCTGTTGTCTATCGCTTCAACGCAAACTGAGTGCAGAGAACACACAGCACGCATAAAGCTACGAGCCGCCGATGCACCTACACTGCGTAGACTCTGCCCCCACACAGATCGCTTTCAAGATACGGCCCGCGGATCCGCGCCGCTGCACAGTATGATACCAGAGCACAACGCTGCCCGCTATCCCTCCCCCCTCGCTCCGTCCCCGGTGCCTCGAACGTAACGGAAGAAGGCGGACTTTCTCCCTGCTTTTCTTTCGTGCGCGAGACGCGGTCGTCATCTCCCCTCGCACACTTTCACTCGCACATACAGCATACGGCGCGCGGTGATGGCGTTATCGCCCTTGGACTTTATACGGAACATCTATGAGCCAAAACCAATTTTAGGGCCGCAATGCGTCATAGACACCATCTTTAGATAGCAAATGCGGATCTCAAGGGTCATACTTTTGCTGGCAGAAACCGAAAATACGTAATAAGTGTCGCCCCCAGCACTTTGGGCAGCCAATGCCATCGTCAAGCTACCAAGCCAAGCGATATGAAAAGTCAAAATGGCCACTCGGGCCGCAACGTATGATGCGGAAACGGTTCCACAGTTGCGACGTAACATCGGGGTTACCAATGCATTGGGTTCTATGGGAGCTGTGCCGGGACCAGCTGAAAACGACGTAACAGTCGGGAAAACGCAGCACCCAGGAATGTAACAGTGGGGTTCTACTGTATATATATATCTACTTTTCTGACTACGATCAGCACGGGATACGAAGAGTTAAAATGTCAATAGAATGGGCATGCTCGATTATTCGAACAGCTTCATGACACTGCCACTGGCCTCATAAACTTGATCTAAGAGGACAACTGAAATTTCGGACACCTTACAGCATGCCGGTCAATAATTCGAACACCGCCTGCACGACTGCACAAGCAGAAAGAGCAATATCCTTGTTTTGAGGCGTCGTTGGCCATGTCACTGGAGCCTTCTGAAAACCGAAACTAGCGAAGCTTAGTTGATCCAGTAGTCGCCATCCACAACCAAACGACGGGACAAGCCACGCCAAGCAGCTAAATTGTTGAGGCTGCATTTGCGATTTGTCATGCAAGTTCCGCGCATCCATCATTTCTTTCTTGACATGTTGTATAGTAACAATCCTGGGTGGCTTCTTTGATTGTCATTACAAGTTTTTGTTGCTCAGAATCAAGTAGCTTCAAGTGGCACCAACTCCACCCTGAATGTCTGCACCAGCGAGGGCGACGAATGAGAGAGGGAAGTGGCGGACAGTGACTGTTACGAAAAAGCCCGCAATCATTCATCTGCCACAGCATGATCGACTTCTCTTTAAATTGCCAGGGTACAGAGATTCAGTGCGTGATGCATGACTGTATTTTTGCCTAGCTGTAGTGATAGCGTGACAATGGTTAAAATACGAACTCAGGGGGTTGCAGGGAACCGTATTTTATGTTACAAGCCAGCGCATCATTAGAGGCAAAAGAAAGTTTCTGGCAACCTTATGGTCATATGGTGTGTAAAGACTGAAAAAATCTAAACAGTGGTTCGTACTGGGATGACCTTAGACTGTTCCTGTCCATTCATTCTCATTTTTCTTAATTTTAGGTTTGACAAAGTAGCTTTTGATAACCGGAAGTCTATTTGCATTGTTGCACCTTTCCATGTTGGTTCTGCCGTCTCTGGTCTTTTGCTGTGGGAAAATTCTGGTGAAAATTCATGCACTAACTTGCCCAGCAACGTGTTTTATTGAGCTATTTGTGTTGCCTGAACGGTAGACTGACTGAATCTCAAGTCTGTTGTTTTATCTAACCAGCATTTTCACCCAGTCATCTGCTGTTTACCAGGGTTCCTCTGCACGGCATGATTTGTGCGTCTTTGCATTCTCCATCAGCTGAGCCTGGAACCGGGCGAAGCTTGTCAGCGGCGGCGCCGAGGTGCCCCTTTGGCCTGGGCACGTGCCAGGGTCAGTGCCCGGTTCAGCTCTGCCGGTGCCGGTGGAAGTCTGGATGCAGTGCCATACCAGGATGGTGCACGACACCTGGAGCCGTCGGTGCAGGCACACCTGAACCGGGCTGCTCTCTCAGCGGACGGATCACGTTCGCTCATGGCCTCACCGCTGGAGCTTGGCCTGTATGCCCTTCTCGGTGTGCTGGGACTGGCTGCTGCTGTCATGGTCACGGGCTGCACGGTGCTTGCAGTGAAGTACCAAAAGCATGCAGTGAGTGTGCCATCGTGTCGTCTTCTGTCTCAGCTGTCTGGCTTGTCATGCCTCAAGAAATTTTTTAGGAGTGTGTGCGGTCGTGCGGTAATTGATGGGTTACAGGCACTTTAACCCCACAAAGCCAAAACACCATTCCACATCAAGAAAAATTAGAACAGATTGTGCACCTTTGTTTCTCGTTATGAGGAATATGTACGAAAAAGAAAACATTTAACTGGTATTTCAGTTAAAGTTGGTTTAGTAATTAATTAGTTATTAGTAGTGATAGTAGTGGAAAAAGTAATTAGTAGTGATTGGTTTTCTGGGCGATCCACAATTGAAGCTTCCTACCATCATATCAAAAATGCTATGCTTTGCATAAAATTTCCCACTAAATACAAATTTTTGGATATCGAAACATGGCGTATCAAAAATTATACACTGGGTGTTATGGAGCCATACTAACTCGCTCACTTTCACACAATATTTGACCACTTTTGAGGCTAGTCACATTGTTTGCTTGCTTTCCTTTTTAGCTTAATTTCTGTTTCTGTCTTCATACGTAATCTGGAAGGGCTGCTGGTGAATCCAAAGCCCTTCTACAAAGAATTTAACTGTCCTTCACATATTGCTGGAATGTCATGCATTAGAGGCTCTCAGGAAAAACACTTTAGTTTACCATACTGTCAACAAGTCCCACTACATCCAGCAATGTTCTTAGGTGTTCAACTCACTCTTTGAAAATAAATCAGTCTTAGCTTTTATAAATGGCGTTGGTGCCATGTTATACACCCAAGGGATTCGTAGCATGTCCTTCAACTGGAGGGTGCTGCTACGTTAATACGCTTTTGCAGAGCACGTGCTTCGAGGCCCTTGTGTTGAAGGGTCCTGCTGAGGCATTAGTGCCACTGACACCCACATCTTTTTATATCATCCTCTCATTGCATATCTTTTATGATAATCGCACGTGTCACACCTCACAGTGTCATTCTCATAGTCTTAATGCATACATATTCTACGCACTTATGTTTTTAGGCCTCTATACAGCTGTGTGACATCTACCCTTCAAAATTCACAGCTCATGCTTCATTGTCAACTAATTAGCATTGCCTTGGTGCTCTTTGACCACACATGGCCCTTGCACCAATAACATGCAATAATCATCATTCTCCAAAGAATTATCTCGTTAGCAGCAAGCGCTGCTTTCTCATTGCCATCTTGTGGTTGACACCTTTGATCTGGTGTTTTTTTTTTTTCTCGGCAGGACGTGAACAGCACCACCGTCTCTGTGCAACCTGCTGCTGCTGCGGCTGCACCCCCCTCGCACCCTCGCCGCCCAGTGTCAAGTGCCCATGACTGGGTCTGGCTGGGGCGGGCCACGCTCGAACGCAGCTCCGTCAACACGCGCTGCTCCCAAGCGCTGGTGGCCCCCGAGGACCACTCCAAGAGCCCTCCCACCTCCCTGCCTTATCCCGCCACCACAGGCCGCATCACCACCGTCGACAACAACCCGCTGCAGAGCACTGGCGATGGCAATGCTGGTATCAAGAAGGCTGGACCCCAGCCCCGTATTCGCACCAACCCCATGCTTACGTTCACCCGACCGCCCCCGGTTCCTCCGCACCGAACCACGTCACGCAACAGTCCTGCCACCGACTCGCTGCAGAACGTGCCACTTCTTGGTCACGGTAATGGCAACAGCCACCACCAGAGGGCATTGTCTCCACACGTTCGAATTCAGTCACCCGGCTCAAAGTTGGCTTCTTCGGGATCGAAAACTACTTCACCCGACTCCAAAACAACATCTCCGGGATCTCGGACATCGCCAGACACAAAATCCACGTCACCGGGTGCATCCAAGACAACCTCACCCGAATCCAAATCTACGTCTCCCAGCAACAGGAGTGCTCTGCCACCCATCTGCAAGGTTGTGAAGGCACGGGCCAATGGAAAGGCAGTAGCAGGGAGCACCTTGGAGTGGGAGGACGTCACCAAGGGCATGAACTATGACCAGCTGGTTGAATACTTTGACTCGCTGAAGGAGTCGAGCGCCTAGAAGGCAGCGGCGGAAGTCTTAGTTGCCATTTGAGTGTGATGCGCACCAGCTGTATTTGATGCACAACCTTGCAAAAGCTGGCAAAGGTTGCCTCAAGGCAGTGCCCGCGTGAACTCTGAGCAGTGACTTACTTCTGCGTGCTTTGGAGACGGGTTGGTGTCCTTCTGTTCGCCGCCACGCCGCCACCAGCCTGTTGCATGGAGCTACAATCAACCATCCTTTGCCTCCCGTATGGTTCCTTTTCTGGCCGACTGTCAGTGCTTCTTATGCAGCCTGCTTGCAGCAGCAGGCTCACTAGTTTCTCAGATGTGGGGGAAGCTCTTGCAGGGCCTTTTTCGGTGGACTTGTCTGACGAGCACCTTTGTGACAGCTGCCTTGTTTGTGCCTGAGGGAAGGGAGGTGGGTCGCTGTGCGACAGGGTGTTGTCAGCTTCCCATTCTGAGCACATGCGGTCACAAATGGGTGAGTGAAGCCTGCAGTGCCCTTTGCATCGTCTTGCTCCTCGGTTCTGTGAGATGTTTACTTTTACGTGCCCCATTACATTGGTTTGCGCGAGATCGTTTTGCGGTACTATATGCTGCCTGTACGTTATGCTTGCTGTGTTTGAAAGTACTGCTGTTTTGCGGTGCCACTGTGTTAAAGGCGTTGTGACACTAATTATCGCAGCAGTGTGAGCCCCGCACTATTGTTCAAAGTGATTTTTTTCGCTGGTGGCCCTTTTTTTTTTATTCATTCATGTTGCTGTGTACTGACTATTGCCCCTGTTATAAGAGCAGCAGTATACAATGATTGAAGCATATACAAATGTAGTCAATTGCGGGAAATGTCGAAGTTTTGACGCGTGGGGAACTATGGAATGCTGGGCAGCATCTTTGTTGTGACCATATCCGACAGCTGTGGCATGTTATGCTTGACAGTTTTTATCATGGTTTAAAAGCATGTTATTATGCCAAAAAAATATGGAACTGACTATTGTTGTCATGCTTTTCAAACAAATACTAAAGCGCAGACTTCGTGTACGCTTGCTGGTTGTGTGCCAGCTTGTGTCTACATGCCTACATCCAGGCGTCAGATATGGGTGCATGTGCTGGCTCACATCGCCACACACCTAGAGATAGAGACCAATCAGAAGAGTTGGCTGTCTAATCACCGCCGCACTAAGGCGAATGGGACAGCTGTGACGTGGTGCAGACCAGCTTACACCTTCTTTAGCTGAAATTATGTAATGTGAGGAAGCGCTTTTCTATTCTTTATGCTAATTTTGAAACTAAAAAAAAAAAGAAAACGAATGTGTTTGGCAGGATTGAAGCATTTCGAATCTCTGTCATTTAAGCTCTATTCGAAACAAATTCCACCATGGCGTCAAGCCAGGAGCGAGTGTGCATCTTTTGTAGGTGCTAACCGCCATTCCTCATGAGCTGTCGCTGCTGCATGTGCTCGTAGACGTGAGCTGGCACGTGCTGGAAATCGTACATGCCATTAAGGCAATAGTCGGTATGCTTTCGTTGAGCAGATTTTTATCCAAACACAACGCTGCAACTGGGAAGAATGCGTTGCTGCTCATTCCAATTGTCATGTGTGGGCTTGCAAGAGGTTTCGTCTTTGGGCAATGTTCTTTTAGCCATGCCTGTACGCTTGGACGTTAACATTTTTGTTTGTTTTAGGGTATTTTGAAGGCCAGTGCATCTCATATTATGTGCCATATGTTAGTTTTATAGTTGTCTATAGTGTATACTAGATTATTTGCACCGTTTTTAAATATTTCACACTTATTTACATCTGCGCACCAAAGATCTCAGGAAGACATCTGCATTTGCACTTCCCACTGAGGCGTAAGCTGACAAAGAACATTGGGAAGTCCTTGGCATTGGGACAGGGCGGAAAGGGGGAGGAGTTTGAAAGGGTGGGGGTTCTGGGAGCAGTCACCTTCTCTCCAGTGGGGGCAAGGGGGGCCAACAGCACTCCCTAGGCTTCTGGGGCACAAGTTTGCCCTACAGTTTTCGATATCCCATAGAACTGCGAAACATAACTTGGAAGAGTTTCATATGCATTGGTGAACTTAACGGCGTCAAATTGCGAGCACAAAGTGTGCCTTGAATCGGGTTGAGCAGGTAGTGTACAGCTGCTGTTTTGGGAGGCTAGGCAGTTTTACAGATAGGTGGCATGAAATGAACATTAACCCTGCTAAGCCAGAACACCATTCTACATGAAGGAAAAATTAAAATAGCTTGTTCACCTTTATATCAGGCGATGGAGATTACATTTGTCCCCCAAAAGCAAGTGTCATTTTGGTTAACAACTAATTGGTGTTGTAAATAGTTAATAATTGGTTTTCTGAACTACCCACAACCAAAGCTCCACTCCAATATATCAAAAATGCTACCATGGGCTTTGCATTAAGTTTCTCATGCTTAAATCAGAGCTTTAAGGTATTTAACTTAGCATCAAAACATGATACTTTGCACTTTCTCTGGTTAAATGCTTAAGAACATGCCAAAGGGGGCTCACTGTGGAAATATTTGGCATCCGCTGACGTGAGACCCTTCGTGTGCCTGCAATCAGCAGGTATACTCATGAACAACTTTCTGGGGCAATGAAGGAAAACCTACGGAGGCAAAGCGTGCACAAGTAAGGGTGCTCCTAAAAAATGTCCTACATGTTCATCTGCATTAGCTTAAGCTAGGGAAGAGAAAACATAAAATGTCTTATTTACAACAGCGAAATAAGACAGCACTGACCGTTATATTGTACTTACTTTTCCGGCTTTTTTTCTTCCGCGTCGGGTGAAATACGAAATCGTCACATGTGGAAGCTACCCTAACTCGGTATCTGTTCGAAGAAACCAAGAGCGCTATCGAACGCTGCCGGAATAGTACATGGTGTAGTGACGCAAGTGCAGGAGCTCCATCCCTGTGGCTTTTCTCTTCATTGCCACAGAAAGGTGTCCACAAGTGTAGTTATCTTGGAAATCTAGGGGTGACTGCCACACCACCTCCCCCTACCTTCACCCCACTTCCCCAACTCCGTCCAATGCCGCTGTAGCAGCTGCTTCATCGTTGTTTTGCACATTTTGCAGATCACCGTTGCAGCTTTGTAGTCATTACAGTTTGAGAAGTCTTGAGGACATTGCATCTCAAGTTGTGCAATTTTTTATGGGGCTGCCCTACTTTCGTGAGTGGCATTTTTTTTTTTAACCATACGATTGCATCTGTACTTTCCGCCATCTTTTGAGAGGACTTTTTTGTTTACGGACCAAGGTTGTACTTTGAGAATTCCAAGAAGAACTTTCTTGCCGCGTACATGTCACTTTCACCAGGCGGCTGCATCCCGAAATGTTCAGTATTTGAAATAAGCCTGAACCAGATTGTACAATACAGATATATATTGCCGCTTGCGGTGCTTTTCGAACTGTATATACAATGTACCGAGTCAAGCCTCTTGGTTTTGCTCCGCTGGTTCCTCTGTCAGACAATGTCTGAGCTGCTGCTTTTGTAACTGAACATAGCGTGTAATGGTTGCAGAAATCTCATTCATAAAACACGGTTTGCCATTGCAAGTAAGCAAAAAACACATTGTTGCTCCGCTTTTGCGCATGCTCTAGCATGACTGCCAAGGCAGTAGCATGCATGCATGCTCTTGGTGTTTGCATGTTCAGCAGCAGTTTTGGCTTGAGTATTATTCGGGACGCAGCACCGTATGATCCCTCATACCAAGGGAAGGCAGTTATTACATCACACCTTATCCAAGGGATCTTTTGATTGCCTGTACAATAGTGAGATATTTGCTCTTTGAGTCTGTAACTGTTCTCGGGAACCATTGACGTGGGCTGCAGCAGTGACCAAGTAACACGAGCTCAAGATTCCGATATGGAAAAGTTGTCGACACCGATAAAGCTACCCGTGACTTCAGCATTGTTCAGTTTGTCACTTCGCTAGATGAAACTGTTA
Source organism: Dermacentor silvarum (assembly GCF_013339745.2). Taxonomy (NCBI): domain Eukaryota; kingdom Metazoa; phylum Arthropoda; class Arachnida; order Ixodida; family Ixodidae; genus Dermacentor; species Dermacentor silvarum. The sequence goes on from NC_051156.1 coordinate 100,364,829, forward strand.
TTTTTTATTCTCCTTGGTCAGTATAAAAACCTTACGTTAGCATCAGGCACTCGCTGCATTGTACTGCCATTTTTGCAATGTACACGAACCACTGAACAAATATTTTTTGATACAGTACTTTCGTTTTGACTCTGGCCTCGCATATCTGACACCCTCTTAGTTTATGTGAGCAGTATACTTGAAAGGCAATGAGCTCCAGAGATAGATGCAGTTACCACATTGGGAACTACAGATTTGAGACATGCGATATATTCCAAAGGAATGCCTGTGTCATAGTATCTCACTAAGTGTAAATAAAACCATCTAAGGCAGATTGAAGTCGGAAGAAAAGCTGTTACTGTTTGTGAGAAGGCTTTACTTATTATGCAGGGTCGAGAAGTCCTTTGAGTTCCTTCATTTTTAAAGGTTGCAAAAACTTTTCATTATTTCTGTGTCCAGCTTCGCGAGGATGATTGAGTTAAGTCGATCCTTGAGTTTTCTGAAAGACTAAGTACAAAGAATGGTAACTCAGCCACATGATGCCGCTGACAGACACGGGCCAGCACGTGACAGTGTAGGGCCGCTGTTTCATTATAACTTACTGGGAATGTGCATGTATATTTGTTTTTTCGTTTCTTACATACATGTTACAGGCTGCTCAGCAAAACTAACAACATGGTGAGCACCTAGTTTTTTCCAAAAGTTTTCTTGCTGTAATGTTGCACCTTTTCATCCGCTCACTTGAAATTTGCTCAGTCATTTCATTGTAAGTGGTTTGTCTAATTAGATTTTACATTATTTGTAGATAACAATGCTGAATGGTGGCGCATATCACAGATGATGTCCTTGAATCTATTTATTGACTCTTGTTTACCTTTCCATAGAGGCTTCAGGCTCTTTTCTCTTATATCATTTCAGGATAGGACACATAGCTGCAAAAACAGTGTTCATGTTGTACGAGTTCTATATCTCATCTACTTTGTGAGAAAGCAGCAGCTGCTAGATTTGCTTAGTGGACCTCCAGTTCAAATAGTTGCACAACACGTGTGCTTTTTTTTTTTTTTACATTTCTACATTTGTTTGACATGATAAACATCCCTAAAGAGCATGTTATACTGTAGCTTGCCTGCTATTTCTTGCTTGCTTAGCAAAAGCACAAAACCAATAGGTCTGTTGTATCATTCATTGTTTGGCTGTGAAGGCAAATTCTTGAGTATCACTCATCATTATTTAGCAGAGACATAAATTTCTCATAACTTATTAACATCATATTTGGCTGTAGTCAGGTTCTGTATAGGTTGGCATGGCTGTCACAGGAGTTGTTTATTAAGGAGCAATGTCTTTTTATCGGAGGGATGTCTGGGATAATATTATAGGTGCACCTACACGTTTACTTAAATATTATGTAGTGTGCAAGATGCTAAAATTTTATTTAGCATTCGTTCATGGTTTCCTTTTGCAGTGTTGTTATCACTTTTGCACATGATAAAGCACCCATTTTTGCATGGTGCATATTCTCACTGGCAGTGTTCATGTCCTCATCAAGCAAACATGAAGTGTCACATACATCCTTCCAGTTTGTTCACTGGTTTGTCAGCCTAATGAGGCCAAATACTGTAAATCTTTGTTATGAAGGTGGTTTCTCTTTAATTGGGTCACGGTGAACATTGCTAACTACAAGAGATAATTATCAAGATTCCGAGGGTCTGTCCGAGGTGGTTCTCATTTCCATTTGTTTTATTTGCATAAGGCAGATAGAGCTGCAGCTATCCCACATCTGAAGTACGGAAGCTCATTAGACCCTAATTCTCAGGGAAGCTAAGGACATCATGAGTGATGGACAGGAAAATTATATTTCTACTGGAATATAATTTTCAAACTAGAACAGATAGCCTTTCTGATGGCAGTGTGGACTTATATAAACAGTGTTTTTTTTTTTCTGGATAAACCATACAAGCTATTAGTGTATTCTTGAATAATGTGGACCAAAAAATTCAACCATGTTGCTAAATTTAAATATCAAATTAGTGGCAAATGCAATATCTCCTTTTGAAATTGTTAGAATAAATACGCAGTTCACTATATGTATACAAGTGGGGAACAGAGAACAGGGGTGACTCGAAGCCTCTTTTGAAGATGAGGCAGGAAGCAGCTACCCTGGGCATTTACTGTAAAAGCATGACGGATGGGTGTTCAAGCAACATTGAGATATTGTAATGACATGGAAAATGTTAAGCGCTATTTTTTGCGTAAAACAAGAGTTTAGTGGTGTGAAACACAATCTTGCGAGTTTTGCAAGACTCCTGAAAATGTACAGGATGTTGGCTAGCTTGTGAGAACCACTCAAGCTTTTTTTTTTTTTTTTTGCTACGGGGAGTTGTGGGGTTGGGCATTTAAACAATGCTAACCCATTGTCACTGATAAGCATCTAACCAAACCTAACAAAATTCAACTGCATAGCCTTTTTTTACTGGTGCACCTTTCCTATTCCACTCTACATTTAATGAAATTGTGCATTCAAGGAAGTCTCCTCGTTACAAAAACTTCAACATAACAGTTTATTGCAAGGTAAGGGGAAAAAAATTATTTGTGGTGTTGCTCGGCTGTTTTACTAAGCCAAGTGGATTGGTAACTCATTGTAAACCACAAGCTGACATTTTCAGAATGCACCATTTTTAAAAAAATGTCACTGATATTCTTTCTTTCTTCATGCTCTTCAACTGCCCGAATGAATGTTGTCCATATTTTATTTAACTAAGCAGTCTGTGTTGTTTGCTTGGTTAAGTACATAATTAGAGGCACTTCTCACACAAAGATAGACCAACACTGCTATCTTTGTCATTGCTTAACATGTCCATTTCCTTAGGGCTCAAAGTGTGCCATACTAATTAAAGGGCACTGATTGTCTTATGGCAGTGCAGGTTTAATATCTGCTGGTGAACCAGTGAAAGTCATTTCTTTTTCATGCTTAAAGAAAATGTGCATTTACTCAGTTACATTGAATATTGTAACTAAACTGAATTTCCTTTCATGTAAATGACAAAGTGTTAATTGAAGAACACTGAGTGTGTTTCATAGGTTTCCGTACACTTTTTGCCAAGTTTAGAGCCTGTGAAACTGGGCACGTAGCAGGTTATCGAGAACATGTTTTATATGATGGCAGGTGATGCAAGATGGAAATTGAGCAGGCTTAATTGGGAAAGGACGCAGGGCCACAGGCAATGCTTTGTATGGAAACACAATACTTGAAATGCATTGCTTAGCTCTCTCACTCGGAGCACACAGTAACTCGATCTTGTTCTTTTATATGGGCAGTGTGATTGTTCTGTGCCTGTAAATGTTACCTCAAACTCTCTGATAGCAGCAAGTGTTTGCCTAGAAAGTGAGAATGACAAGTGGCTTTTGTCATGTTTTGCATGTCATTATCTGTGCAGTGGATGTGCTGGACAGTGTGCACTGGCTTATGTGCCACAGTTGTAAATGCCTTTGATGCTTGCGTTGTGTTCGGAATGTGACTGAGTAGCAGTTGTACTGGTGTCACACGGACACTTCAAACTGATAGTCTTTCGACTCAACGGCAAATTGGGTGCTGCTACACGGGCAGATTTGACGGTCATCGAGTCACGAGTCCATTTTATTGACAGAGTTTCATAGAACTCTTTTGAAATCTCGAAGGACATCGAGTGGCAGCCGTGCGCCCTCTCGTAGCAGTGTTTTCGAACCAACACGAAAAAGAAATGTCTACCGCCAAAATGTACTCTAAAGAGCTGTCAGCAACAATTATCAGCATCGAGTTTAAAATAGTTTATATATGAGCCACTGGTGCTGTACATTATCAATAGTTTTTTTTTCTTGTTATTTGTGTGGCTTTGGTATGGTAATCATTGTGGCACTTGTTTGAAACGTGAAACAAGTGAAGCACTCAATGACCGTTAAAAAAACTGCCACGCAGCAACCCAACTCCTTAGAGTTCAACAGAGTTGGGCAGTTTCAAAGGCCCTCGACTCAAGGGCCTTTGAAACGTGCCCGTGTGACTCGAGTATTACTCGTGACAACAAGATGCACCGTGCATTGTAACCATACATGCCTATACATCGCTACACCTACACAAATGACAGACACACGCACTGTATTTCTTCATATGGCTGCTGTTTTCAGTGATGTCCGCTTGAACATTCGTGCATGCAATCCGCACCTAAACCTGCAGATGTGGATAACTTTGCAGGCAGCCTTGAAGGAAAGGAAAAATGTTTCAAATTTATCCTTTTACTTTTTTACTTTCAACATTCTTCATCTACACAAATGCTCCTCTGCATGAAGTCTTTCCCATTTCAGCCACATTTCATACGCCAGCACTTGTGCGCTGCATCTAACGCGGTTGCCTTCCTCGCCCTCTTCCACCCCCTTCTTCCGGTTTCAGTCAAATGGTGACATTAATTTATTTTACGTGTTTGTACAGTCTTTGCATAATACAAAAAATGTGTACATATATATGCACTACTTACAAGTATTGTTTGTGTGACTATGCCGATGGTACACGTACACTATACTTGACAGCTGCGGCAGCAAGCAACTGCATGCAGTGCATATAGACGACGACCTTGATGCTGTATAGGTAGGAAGAGCTCTCGTGTAGGCACCTCTAGTCACGAGGGGGAAACTTTAATGTCCTTAGTGTTTCTTTTGTACTTGTTTTGAGCAAGCCAATAAACGTGAAACCCCTTGATGGCTTGATGTGTACACTTTCTTGTACACCCAACCACAAAATATTACGGATCACGAAACCTGAGAGAAAGCTGGAAATATCCTTAGCCTCGCAACACAGCCTGGTATTTGCATTTCAGGCCTCGACTAGAATATGCAAACAACATTGTTGTATACAGTTTTACTGGCTACTGCTACAGGCTGCTCGGGAATTGAATGTTTTCTGAGATCGAGTGGTCTGTAAACTTTTGTGCTTGGGTGTACCTGCACATTTGCTAGCTACCGTGCTAGTTTGTCTATGCACGTGGTGGCCTTTGACTTCAATTTCTTGTGTACAGGGCTTAAATAAATGATAAATCTGGCTGAGCCGCAGCAGCATAGCACATGGCACTAGTGTTGGCATGCTATTGCACTATACAGTATAGTCTGGCTGAGAGGCTGTGTGTCTTAAACACGAGAACGTTAATTGGTGCAACTGTGTTGACCAGAGCAATGGCGCACCGTTCCTGTCGTTCTGTTTTGTCAATGTTGCACCAGTCACAGTAACTGTATCAAACCAACTAGTCCAAAAGTCCGCACTCCTACCATGATGGAATGCTTGGATGCAATACTCGTGACAACATAGTGCAAGCGCGCTACCAAACAGTGTCAGCCTTATAGAATTACATACAATTGAAAAAAGTCTGCACATTTGTACTTAATCGGTGCATACACCGTCGGCACGACCAACGTCCATGTCTCTAAAATGATCAGTATTGGCGGCCATGCGGTTGTTCCGTGGCCGGCCTTTCCGAACGCAAAGCTACTCATACCGGCACACCCACATGATCCAGTATGGACATGCCCATGCCGTGGCGCCGCAAAGCATCTACAAAAATAAATTCGAAGCAAAAGCCTTTTGATCTAGCTATGACCCACTAAATTAAGCGGGCTGCTTCAGATTTCCAGACGTCTCAATTCCATGGTATTTTCAACTTCAAGGCCGCATAACCATGTCACGTAGTGCAAATGTTTGGCTACTACGAACTGTTTCTCAGCGATCAACAACCAAAATGTCTTGCAAAGAATCTATGAGCGATCCGTCTACTTATAGTGACCCAGGGGCTGGTGGCCTGTTCCGCTGTTTGTTTATCCCTCTCTCCTGTCACTCCAACTTGGATCACTGGGTAGTCCATGGTTTGATGGGTATGGAAACCCATCGGGCTGTATGTGCTGTACTAACTGGTTTCGAAACCAACTGTCGGACCAAAGTTGGTTACTGGTTATGTGCCGCTCTTCAATAACAAAATAACAAAAAAAAGAATCCTTTAAAACTTATCCGGTGTTAGGTGGAAGCGAACCCGCATCATGCACATTTAGACAATCCTTTCTGAGCGTATATTAAGACACGCGTCACACGCGGGCTTCGCGGCAGCGCTGCTAGATGGCGCAACATGTCCAGAGGATTGGAGAAGCCCCACTGCAGTACACGCCTCATACGCAACGCGTTTCGTAGGTTGCAGTATATGGTGTCGCTACAGTGCTTAAATGTTAATCGTATTAACGTCGATAGTATTCCTGAGATGGCTTCTGCAGGAATTTTTTTTTTCAATTAGGGGTGTGCAAATATTTTAAATTTTATTGCGATAGAAATTATATGGACACTCCAAGCGCATTTCTGCCGTCGCCGTGACGTTCGCTATAAAGTCCAAGGACGATAATACCGTCGCCGCGAGCCCTATATATGCTGCACCTGCGAGTGAAAGCGCGCGAGGAGAGCCAACAAGAGATGGAAGCTGAAAGGAAACGCACCGTCTTCCGTTGCGCGATAAGGCGTCGGGGAATGGGACGGGGGGAGGGGGCCGGCGTTGTACTTCCGTAGCAACTGGGTATATCGCGACCGCGAGCATGGGGAACCGTAAAGTCCCTATATAGAAAAAGTACCGCCATCTACTCCTTCCTCCGCCGTCTCCTCTCCTGAAATGCTTGGTTTTTTCTTTACTTTTCGCTTGCGAAAGCAAGTCGACGGTGGCGTGCCTAGAAAGCCCACGTTGAAGGCCGGGCGTGCGCCGCCGCCAGCGACTGCGCAAAGTGACGTTCAACATGGCTCTGAGGCGGAAAACAAAATATAAAGAACTGAAAGCGCGCGCTATCGTCGACCAATCGGAGATATAGGAGAGAGAGAAGCGGCGTTGATCAAAGGATGGCGGTACTTTTCTTATATATAGGGACTTTAGGGAACCGACCATCGCGGCTCTATCTGGCGCGCGCAAGGAGGGAGGCGGGAAGGCAGCCTGGGAGGGAGGGGGGTGGCGCTTACTCGGGCACCAACTTCGTACTTTTCACGGTCGCCCGCGCGCCTTACCTTGAAGGCGATCTGCAGGCAGCTCGTACCATTGTGCGTGCGGTGCTCTCGTCGCTCAGTTTGTGTTGAAGCGATACACAGCACGAAGGTCACTTCGCTCGCTGCTGCTGCCGCGCTTCCTGACACCAGCGTTTTGACAGCGAGTGTCCGCGGTCATCGACTGCGATGTGTTCATGTTTGCCTGTGCGCACTGACACCATGCTTGGTCTTGTCTATCTGGGGTTTTACGTGCCAAAACCAGTTCTGATTATTAGGCACGCCGTAGTGGAGGGCTCCGGATTAATTTTGACCACCTGGGGTTCTTTAACGTGCACTACAACGCAAACACACGGGCGTTTTTGCATTTCGCCTCCATCGAAATGCGGCCGCCGCGGCCGGGATTTGATCCCGCGATCTCGTGCTCAGCAGCTCAACGCCTTAGCTGACTAAGCCACCGCGGCGGGTGACACCATGCTTGTTAATTTAGTTACTAAACGAATAGTTCCAAGTTTGTACGGCCGATAAAACTAATATCCTTACTTTGTCCACTAATTTGCTGTCGCAATCGATGCTCCGCCTTTCGGGCAAAAGGGCAGCATTTTTTAATACGAATCGAATAGTCCCCTGCTATTTGATGTGAGAATTCACTATTTGAACTTGTCGAATATTCGTTTCTTACAAATACCTAAGGTACAAAAACTAGATCCGATGGAGACAGAAGGATGGATGTGACGGCTGTTCCGAATGATTCTGCTGCAGGGTAGCTGTGGCCCTTGAGCAGGGACACCAAGCAGTTCCTGCACGAGCGCACGGGCAAATATCTTATTCTGCTCTTTAATCTAGAATAATTCAGTAAAAAGGACTCACTTTTAGGTTAGGCAACCTATATAGGGTTGCTGTACTTTACATACGAATTTGTTCCGGAATTTAGCCAGTCTCGCCATGGGGCCGTATTCTGAAACATTCCACTTCGGCGATAGTTCGCCTTTCGCCTTCAGGCGCGTACTGATTGGCTGTTCCATCAAAATTGGATGAACTGATTGGCTCGTCAAGCCCGACGTCATTCAATTTTGCTCAACCACCAGCCAATTAACGCGCACCTGAAGGCGAAAGGCGAACTGTCGCCGAAGTCGAACGTTTCAGAATACGGCCCATGTTTGCATTCATTGAAAACAATGTGCGCTGCTGTATAGTATAGCACGCTCTCTTTTTCTCAAATAATAGAAAACTGTTGTTTATGGGTTACAAGCTTCTCAGTTGTCCGGGCGTAGGAAACATGCATGGGAGGTATAACACGTAAGGCTATAGTTTATTTACATTTTATCATTTTTTAGAGCACAGCTCTTAGGTGCCCGTTCCTACGGCGCGCGTCGACGTCGGTGTCCCTCGTAACCGAGCGAACGAGCACAGCGAAAGATGAAAGCGAACGCGGAGCGCAGCGGGGGATGAAAGACGGCGATGTGAAGGGAGCGCGCGAGGAGGTAAGCGGAGGAGGAGGGTATGGCGAAAGCGTGCAAAGAAAAGCGTAGTGCCGCGCAAGACGGGCGAATAGCGCGCGTCTTCACCTAGCGGTTTTCCGCTGAACTATTACGTCAAACACTTGCGTTTGCTTCGAGTTGTTGACAAATTCGACTTCGCTCTGCCATATGCTGGCCGCCTGGTTAGCTCAGGTGGTAGAGCGGCTGCCCTGGGAAGGCGGTGATCCCGGGTTCGAGTCCCGGACCAGGACGAATTTCTCTTCAACTGCGAGGCTTTTCTTTCGAGGAACCCGTATGGGGTTTCCTTTGCAGCAATTGCTACGATTGGGTGGATGTCTCATTTCCCCTTTAATTACTTCTCTTCACCTATAGCTGCTTTCCGCTGAACTATTACGTCTAAGTGAAAGAAATGGCAAAAATAAAATAAAGATGAGAAGGACTGGGCAAGAAAACGGTGCGCAATGAGATACAATGGCGGTAACCCAGTACATATAAACAGCGTATTAAACAGTTTTTTTTTATGCAGTACAATGTATTTAGGGTTGTTCGTTTTCGGGTTTTATAGATATATATTTTATGAGCTCCTTAACGCTGACACGTTAAAGCTAGGGGTCTGCTTCAAGCTGGTAATCGAGGGGATATTAGGGTTTTCTAGCAGATACTGCGAAGTTCGGCGTTTGTTTGGAAAATAATAATAATGACAGTAAAGAGCATTGATAACTTCTTGGAAATAAAACATTTTATTCATGAAAAGCTAGGAAATAAAACATATTTTATTCATGAAAAGCTGGTCATCGATTTTTTACAGATCCTTATTGTTAACATACATTATCATCTGCATGCGCAACATGTCGGTTTCCATCCGAGACCTGTCCGCGATCTTTGAACGTATCTCAGCTGAGAGAAAGTTCTCTCGTCATCACAGCTTCCATTAGCTAGGCACAACAATGTCAGTGCAGCATTTGTCAGCCTGGGGTTGCGGTAAAGTAAGGCGCCAGTACGCAACGAGTTCGACAGCTGCGTTGGGGCTTGCTTCCAGCAAGGACTGCAGTTAAACGCCTAGCAGGATCAGCCCTGCGACTGCGATTTTCGTCGCATGCGACGGAAATCGCACTTCCGGTGCGACGAAAATCGCACCGTGTGAAACGGCCTTATTGTCGCTTTTCTTCCGCCGGCCTCCGTAGAATGTCACGGCGAGTTACTAGCTCATAGTTAGGCGCGCTCGTTGGGCGGTTGGTTGAGAGCCGTGTGGCGTCCCACACTGCTGCACGCAGCTTGTGAAATGAAGCCAACAGGATCTAACGGATCTAACTTCGTTGTCCCGAGGCAGGCTAGTTGCGCGTGTGCACCGCAAACTACGTGCAGCGTTAATATATATATATATATATATATATATATATAGTGTGTGTGTGTGTGTGTGTGTGTGTGTGTGTGTGTGTGTGTGTGTGTGTGTGTGTGTGTGTGTGTGTGTGTGTGTGTGTGTGTGTGTGTGTGTGTGTGTGTGTGTGTGTGTGTGTGTGTGAAAAGAAAGTTGGTATGTAATTCGGGGAGAAATCGGGTTTAACCCGATTCTCCTGAAACATGTTCGGGGTGTAAAAATTGGGTAAAAACGGGTTGTGCCCGAAAACGGAACAACTCATAGTATATCGCGCTTCGAGACGACAACCTCAGAAGCAGCGCACTCTTCAACGAAAAACGAAGACCAAATATTAATCTCGCATGCCACCTAGCAAGTGCGCCCTTTAATATTCGTCCCCGCCCTACGTGCGTTATCCCTGTTTTTACAAACGAGACTATAGCCAGTAAAAGCATTGAACGATTATTGCGTCATGAAATATATAGAGTGTTATTTTCCTTCTCGCTCGTAAAAACACTAAAAGCGAAACTCTTCGTGATAGTAAAATTTTGCCAAGTACCTATTTTCATCGCTGTTTATATATCTGTAGGCACCGACGCCTGACGCTGCTGCGCCAACACGCTCGTTAACGCTCGCACGTCCTGCTGCGTTCTAGTTAACGATCCGCGACATGCTAGGCCCCGGCCATTCCGTATGCAAACGCGCAAATGACACGCGCTGCGCAGCACGAATTAGCGCAGCGCGCTCGTGGCCTTCATCAACGCTCATTGCTTAGCCTACTGTAAACTGCACGAGATTAATCGACCGGTTGGCCCATGTATGGGCGTGGGACATAGGAAAAGTAGGGGGGACAGGGTAGGAGTGGGTTCAATTCACCGTGGTATGACGCTGCTTGCATAAGAGGCGAAACACAACGAGTCGTTTTTAGCATACCACGCACGCTCCTTTTTTAACAAAGTCATCGAGTTTTCGTACAAAACGGTAATCGTCATCATTTCTCGTTTCCTTTCATCAACGCTGCGCTCCCGGCTTTTCTTACACATACCGGCTCCCAGGAATTTCCTCTCGGGAACGCCATGCCCGTCAGAAGCGTCAACTATACATGGAGCGCATTTACAGCGTGGTTTCAGCGTATTTTCAGCGCCGATCGAGTCACCCTGATACAGTGTGCCTGTATGGTATTATCAACAGTATTCAATGTAATACGGGCAAGCCTCGTTATTGTTAAGTCGCCTAATATGGAACACTCGAACTATGGGCAATTTTCACGGCCACTAAACTTTTCCAAAAGTGGCTTCGGCCGGTTCGGGATACATGATCTTCCCCGTAAAGGGCACAAGAAGTCAAGACATAAAAGAAAGAAAAATTACACTCGCACGCAGTGAGTGCTTCTCTTTTTTTTTTTTTTTTTGTTTGGTGCGTGTGTCTCAACTTTTTGTTCGCTGTATGCGTGGAAGATTTTCCTATGCTTGTCCAATTTACACCTCGTTCATATGAAAACTCGCTCTTTGGACAATGGAAGACGCAGAAGCTTACATGCCCAGAGAAGCCCAAGCATATGTGTCTCGCTAATATGGACAGCGCCGGTGTCTGGTCATAGCTGAGTACTATTGTGAGGGCGAGGCTGGGGCGAGATGCTTGAGGCTGGGCATGAGGCAGTAACGTCGACGCAGGTCGACGTCTTTATTAATGTTGGCAAGGCATACCGAACAATACAAGGGCTAACGCGCGCCAGCGCGACTCAACACAACAGTCCTCCATGGCAGCAGGGCAGGCACTCACTCAGCTCTGCTCTCCAAGCTAAAGGCGGGAAAGCAGGGGAGAATGCCAGACAGGTGTTGCCATCTGTCGGGCGACTGGCGAAGTGGACGTGGGAGTCTCGGAGGCACCTCACATCCGGCCCCACTTTTATGATCAAAGTCCTCTTTGATTACAATTGTGAAGTAAGGCTGGGCAAAGGGGAGAAAAGGCTAGACATGGTCAACAGGCAATGTATGGCAATACTAGGCATGAATAGGCGAGGCAGGAAAACAGAGGCATATGACAGGCAAAATAGCAACACATGAGGCAAGGCAATAAATGTTTTACATGGATTAAAGTTAAAATTGCGATGACAAACTCTAAAGGCAAAGACAAACTCTAAAGAAATTGCAACAGACACAAGCACAGCACTTTCAAAAGTCCACTTCATAGTCCTGAAGATGGGTGGGCAGTCTGCGCTGTCTGACTGGGCGCTGAGCGTTCAGCGGCAAAGCACATGCAGTTTCTGAGCTAAGTAACGCCAGGCGAGAAGTCTTCAAACGTGGACGCAAACACGAGGATGTCGTCCAAGTAGACTCTGATGTCCAACCTTATAGGAGGTTGACGGTCTTGCAGGACAAGCTGCATGGCACGTTGAAATGTTGAAGGAGCATTTTTGAGTCCAAAGGGCATACGTGTCCACATGTATGTCCCACTGTGTGTGATGAAGGCTGTCTTGACATAATTTGCAGGACACAGGCTGACTTGCCAGTAGGCAGATTTCAGGTCCAGACATGCAAAATATGATGCTCCAGCGGCGTCTTGCATAATATCATCAGCATGGACCAAAGGTTGTACAAATGTGCGATGATGATCCGAAAGGGCCGTAGCCAGAGCTGCTTGTTGTATCTCTGATAGGTCCTTTGCGACAAAAGCGGGAGGAAGGTCAGGATGAATGGTTATGGCTACTGTACCTTCTTGAGCAACAGTGGCTTGTTCTGGCAGGCTTTTGCACAAAGGCTTCCAAATGGGCTCCATTCCTGGGAGAGGTGCTTCTTGGAGACCGCCTGAACATGGCACTTCAGTACATTGAGCTAGGAAAGACTGCCGAAGAATTACTGCGCATGAGGCATGTGGATACAGCTTCTGGTGTGCATGGATGACTGTACCAGAGGCCAGATGGTGGATTTCAGCTGGATTTGGAGCCTCGAACACAAGTCTTGTATTGCTGGCACGAAACCAATCTTCACCCAGTATAACTGGCAAGACATTATTGCTGATCACAGCGGCTTCCACTAGAGCTGTTATGGGGCCCACTGTAATCTTCAGGCAGACTGTGCCTTCGGGATGCACACTTGATCCACCAACAACCGTTAGGGGCTCGCGTGTCCAGGGCGTGTCCTGTCGACTGCGCCAAATGTGAGGGCGAGGCTGGGGCGAGATGCTTGAGGCTGGGCATGAGGCAGTAACGTCGACGCAGGTCGACGTCTTTATTAATGTTGGCAAGGCATACCGAACAATACAAGGGCTAACGCGCGCCAGCGCGACTCAACACAACAGTCCTCCATGGCGGCAGGGCAGACACTCACTCAGCTCTGCTCTCCAAGCTAAAGGCGGGAAAGCAGGGGAGAATGCCAGACAGGTGTTGCCATCTGTCGGGCGACTGGCGAAGTGGACGTGGGAGTCTCGGAGGCACCTCACACTATAGCCGCGGGATCGATTCCCGGCCGCAGCGGCCGAATTTCCATAGAGGCGAAATGCAAAAAAAAAAAAAAAACGATATTGTGCTTACATTTAGTTGGACATACCAAAGAAGAACTCTCTCGACCTTCGCCCGGAAAGGTACTTGTGCAAGTAAGTAGATAAAGGAACTAAGGGTTTGCTGCTCCTTGAAAACAAAAGAAAGAAGAAAAAAAAGTCTTGGCGCGTTGTGACACAGAAACATAAGTTTCAGCGGCGTCACCGCTGTGACACCTGTTTTGACCGCTTTTAGAACCAGAAGTGACAGTGACAGAAGCAGAAGTGAAAATGCCATTGGGTATTTCGCATATATATCAGACGATGAAAAATGGTATGAAGGCACACATGTAAAGCATTTGATCAATTTGGCATTGTGCAAGGAAGTACAAGGGAGGGCATGCACCAGCAGTTGCGGCCCGAACGCAAAATTACGTTCCTGGATTAGTTAATATGTAAACGATATAGCAGAACGGTGTCTTCCGTCCATGTACCTGTAACCGGTGCGGGGATAACGCTATTATTCTCAGACGTGGCGTGAACCGTAGTGCACTTGCGCTATAGGTAGTTTTAGAACTAGCGTCCCTAAGCCAGTTTGCGCATCCAAACACCTTTGTACGTCTTGTGCGTTCTTTTGTACTCTCTTCGCGTTCTTTGTACGCCCGGAGGTTTGACTTAGTGTGCGCAAATTCTGAAATACCTTAATGCCAAGCGCGTACCGTACCACGACAGGAAATCCTTTTCGCTGTCTCTCTAATGAGTACCACCAAGCAGCAGGGGCACGCTCTGCTCAGTGCAATAAATTTTGCGTTGGGTACAGAGATTTTACAGGCGGCAAAACGTTGTTCTTATGAGCTCACACATTAAATTTAAAGGGCTGTGAAACATTTTTTGAACATAGTAAGAAAACGTTGCCGATCTGTCGAAGAGGCTGCTGTGAGCATGTGGACCAAATATTACTGCACTGCATGTAGCGGGGAATTTACAGGCTCATGTCAAACCGAGCAAAAAAATCGCGTGCTCTCGCTTCCGCAATGTCGTCATGCAGCGTCATCGCAAGCAGCTGGACCCACCAACAGCGAGTGGCTGATTACGTGATCGCGAGAGCGTTCTCAGTAACACGTTACTGCTAACGTTGAGTGAATTAAGGTAAATATATATATATATATATATATATATATATATATATATATATATATATATATATATACACGGAAAAGAAAGGAGAATCTTTTGATCTTTGAACTGCCGTACTGCGTGTGTCCTCGGAGATTGCTGCGTAGGGTAGTGTACCGTGGCCGCCACTGGGTGCCGCGACGAGCCCTTTCGCCGCAAAGCCCCTTTATTTCGCCGCTGGGACACTGAACTTTTGGGAGGGACATTAACCACTCGGCTTCTCCCCTGTGTAGCTTCCAGCGCGCTAGCGGAGACGAAAAGCGAAAGTCGCGTATTTGTGCGATAACTCCACTCATACTTGTCTGATTCGAAAAAATTGCTTGTGGCATGAGATTCGTGAGACGACGCCGTTTAATAGCGAGACCATTCTATGATTAGTTAGAAAAGTGTTTCACGGCCCCTGTAAGAGTCAAACTCACAAATCGATACTTATCTCCAACATTGAAAAAAAAAATCCCGCGTCATCCCACTGCTGTGAAGGTGGATTACCAGCGAAGCAGTTTAGCACGCGACAAAGAGGTGACACAGAATTTAGATTAAAGGAGGAAACTAGGCACGCGCGACGGGACCGCTATCCCGGGAGAGCGGAAGGAAACTGGACACGCAAGCGCTTGGAACGAAGACAACGAGAGGGCGGTGCGAGCGTACACATGGCCGACGCGGGTCGCACAGCGGCAAATCTTTGAGAAAAACCCTTACCTACCAGAGAGTCTACTGATCTTGAAAATGGTGCTTAATGATAACTAATCTGCTGAAAATGCATATCCAAGTGATGAGACGTATAAGCTATTGCTAGAATGAAGCGATTTTGCATACGCAGATTTGTTGACGGACACGAAAAATGCCCGGAACCCTAGCCATAAACACCTTCGCTGTAAAGAAAATTAATAAAATATGTTCCTGCGGACTATATATAGTAGCGCAAAGGCAATATCTTTCTTGAAGGACAAGAAATCGTAAGATCAGGGTTTCTCCTTCCCATGGCCTATCTTCAATAAAGCTTTCTACTTAATTGGGATTCTTGCGACCCGACTTTTGGTGTTTTTGTTGATACGAATGATTTCAACACGCCCAGGGTGCTTTAAATGCGACTATTTTACTATTTTAAAGCGAAGCTTTCTCTGCCTTCGATCGCATGGTTTCGCCTGGGTTGGTCGATCGGTTACCGATCGGTTCTCGGCGAGTAGATTCAATCTCACTCTTAAAAAATAGAATGGAAGCTCGTCCGGCGGAGGGATTCGAAACCCGCCTCCACAGCAGCCCGATGCTCTAGCCACTGGACCACGAACGCACGTACAGGGTGTTTCAGCTAAGCCGGACCAAATTTTAAAAAAATTCACCTGTGAGTTACGAGAATGCAACCAACTTAGTATTGTTCGCTGTCCTCCTGAGCAACTCAAAGTATTTTTTTATTGCTATAGCAATTATATGGACACTTCAACCGGATTTCTGCCGTCGCCGTCGCCGTGAGGTTCCGTATAGATAAAATCTTCGCCGCGCGCCGTATGCCCGAGCGGAAGCATGCGGGGACGCGCGCTATCACGGAGAGCGAACGCACTCAATCTCCCACGCTCAAGCAAGGAAGCGGGAAGCGAGCGCCGGAGGGAGCAGGGGGGGGGGGGGGCACTTTACTCTGCCAACAACCGCGCTCGTCGCTCGCCCGCACCGTCTCTTATCTCCACATGGCTCTGACCTTTATGCGCTGTGCATTCGCCGCTCAGTTTCTGTTGAAGCGATAGACCGCACGTACCTTCGCCCGCTGCAGCGCATTGGCTTGCTGCCAGCGTTTTGACAGTTGTTGTCTGCAGTCATTCAGTGTGATCTATTCATGCTTGTTTGTGCGCGCTCACACCACGCTTGTTCATTCAGTTAGTAATAGTCGGGCCACATTTTCCAACGCACGCTACACATGTAATGCTGCCCGGATCGGCAGTGCAGCGCTACAGGTGTGTCCCTTCGCACGCGCTGCCCACGGGAAGCGCTTCTCATCAACACCACCGTTTCACACGCGTCTTCTCGTGGTCATCGAGTCTCTCTTCATGTCGGTCTACTTACGCCGCAGCACACCTGCTTACTTAATCAGGTCAAGTTTACTACAATTCATATTGCTTACCAAAGCCGCTCACCTTACTTCGTATGGCATTGCTGTGTTGCTATCGCATTCATTGCTTCGCCCTTAGGGCGAAACTGTGACATTTTTTACTATGAGCTTAGGTAGGTTATCAACAATAATTAATCAACCAACTCTTAAAGGATTGGTGTAAACGCAAAATCTTCAACGTAGCAGTAGTAGAGCCTATTGAGAAATAGCCAAATGATTATTTCCCGTGATGCACAGCTG
The DNA here is from genome assembly GCF_013339745.2 of Dermacentor silvarum. Taxonomy (NCBI): domain Eukaryota; kingdom Metazoa; phylum Arthropoda; class Arachnida; order Ixodida; family Ixodidae; genus Dermacentor; species Dermacentor silvarum. The sequence goes on from NC_051156.1 coordinate 100,381,664, forward strand.
CTGTGGTTCTAATTTTTCCGAGCTGCAAGGAAAGCGTGCGAGATTTCAAAAAAAGTGCCACGTCACTGCGCGCTAGCGCGCAGCCACATTAGGACGCTCAAACACACTGTCAACAAAGGATCGGCGCTGTATCGCAGAGATAGATAGGCCGCAAGGGAAAAATGATAGGCGATGGCCGCACCAGTAATCTCCGATATATTGCCATCCACCGCCAAGACATCGTCGCCCTTCAACCTGCCTGTCCACAGCAAGCAAAAATAAATAAATAATTAATTAAATCATGCGGTTTTACGTGGCAAAACCACGATCTGATTATGAGCACGCCGTAGGGGGGGGAAGACTCCGCGATAATTTGGTCCACCTGGGGTTCTCTATAACGTGCACCTAAATCTAAGTACACGGGTGTGTTCGCACCCATCGAAATGCGGCCGCCGTAGCCGGGATTCGATCCCGCGACCTCGTGCTTATCAGCCCAACACCATAGCAGTGTTCTACACGTTCTTCCAAAACAGGAACGAAAGCTCGTTCCTGATTCCTTCACAATCTTGAAACAAGTTCCCGTTACAAGTTCCTTTAATGAGAAAGGAATGCGTTCCAGTTACACTTCGAACATTCGAACGCGTCGTTACATTAACGTTACATTTGATTTTTTTAAATTAAAATATAGGGTCGAATAATCCTAAATAGAAAAAATGAACAATTTAAAAGTCACATTGAACTATGTATATTATACGAATTTAAACATCGCCGGCAGTAGATTATCTGGAGATAAAAAGATTCCAAACAAGCACTCTTAGACGAATTTTATCAGGTAGCACTGCATGGACATACTCCACCTATTTGTCTAACTGCAGCTTTGGTGCTCGTCTATGACAAGTGCAACACATATGGCACTTCCCACTTCGGTCTTCAAATGCGCAGTCAGGATACTGCGGTTCAGATGCGCAAATAGAAGGTTACTTACATGCACTAATATAATTAAATTTCTTGCACAAGAAACCGCACCCAAAGAAAAAAAATGCATAGGCGTTTAATGAATGCTGATTCAATATTGCAGTATGAGGGGGAAAATGTCCGGAATACATATTCGCAACTTTACTAGTAAAGTTCCTTGTTTGAACTCAGCAAGAGTTGCATCTCGATGTTGGTGTCCGGCTGCGATCCTGACGCCATCGTTCCTCGCGGCAGGCCGGTATGCCGCCACGGAGGAAAGAAACTATAGGAGGGAGCGTCACGTAACATTTTTGCAGCCTTGTCATAAAAATATATAACAGAGAACTCACAAAAATGCACCATATTCACGTGACAGGCAAGCGGTAGTTCTTCACGCCTTAAGGTGGTCGCCCAACCGCCCTGCATTATATGTGCTGCGTACGTGCGTGCGTCTGTTCAATGCCGTGGAACGTTTACAGAAGTAACGCCGTTCCCTCTGCCGTTCCTTCGCAAACATAACGAGTTACCGTTACAGTTCCACCGACCCTTAACGGAACGGTGGCGTTCCTCTGTTCATCCCAAAAGGAACTTGTTCCGCACAACACTGTACCATAGAAACTAAGCAACGACGGTGGGTAACAACAGAAGCACTAACAGAACTTCGAGAATTCTCATACGTTATTTATCACAGATGTCATAGCTTGAACCGACAAGATAACTCTGCAAAAGTGTCAGTCAAGAGCATTGTATTCGATCCATCTCCATTGCTCAAGGCCTGTTCGTGCATGCCTTCGGTCTGCATGCAGCATATCATTCGTTCGTGGCATGTTTGAGGTAACGTCGCTGCGCGTAAGCACGTACTCACGTGGTTCTCGACGCACGGATTCTCGACGCAGTATGCCATGAAACTAATCAAGAATCAGATCGTGGACGGCCGTTCCAGAGACGTCAAGGCACTGCTCGGTCTGGACCTCGAGAAGGCTTTCGACAACGTGCTTCACACCTTCAATGTCAAGACTATTTCGGACCTGGTTCTCGGTTCCAGACTCCACAGCTATGTCAGCTCTTTTCTAACGGACAGAAAGGCCAAGCTTCGCATCGGAGACTTCCGGTCCGAAGATGTGCCCCTCGGAGGACGGGGCACTCCTCAGGGTGCCGTAATCTCCCCCACACTGTTTAGCGTCTGTATGGTTGGTCTTTCCGAGAGGTTGGCACGCGTCGAGGACGTCAAACACACCATCTATGCCGACGACATCACCATCTGGTGCGCCGGCGGCAGCGAGGGCAGAGTCGAAGAAGCCATGCAAGAGGCGATCGACGTGATCGAGGAGTATCTCCGCCCCACCGGACTTCAGTGCTCCCCCGCCAAGTTGAAGCTTCTGCTTTACGGAAAAGAGAAGGGAGGCAGACCCAAACATGGGAAGCCAGTCTCCAAAAGCAGCATCAGTCTTCGCACTTGTGACGAGGGGGGAGGGGGGGGGGGGCTGATATCTAGGGTCGACGTCATTCGGGTTCTGGGCATGTTTGTTCGAATTTAATGGCGGGAATGGAGCGGTTCTCCGCAAGATCATCGCAAAGACCGACAACGCTTTCCGCCTCGTTCGCAGAATCGCAAACAGACACCGAGGCATGAAGGAAGCCAATCTCCTCAGCCTGATGAACGCCTTCGTACTATGTCACTTCACGTACACGATTTCTATGCACACCTGGCTCAGAGCGGAGCGAGACAAGCTGAACGCTCTCATCCGCAGAGTAGTCAAAAGGGCTCGTGGGCTACCCATCAGGACCCATACCGAGGACCTCCTCAAGCTGGGGGTACACAACACCACCGAGGAAATTGCCCAAGCCCAAGAACGCGCGTAACTCGCTCGCCTGACCACCACAGCGGCAGGCAAACGCATCCTCGAAGAGTTGTGTTACCCTCCTGCGGGATCCTCGAGGGTCAATACCCCGATCCCTAGGTGCATTCGACACAAGTTCGAAGCCCGTGCCTCGAAACGTCCGTCCCGTCCACAACGAGGGCAGACGCAAGGCCATAGCAGTAGCGATCCTCACACAGACCAAGCAACAAGATATTAGAGCAAGCTTCGTAGACGCCGCGGAGTACAGCGATGGGAAGACCTTTGCCGTCGTCGTGGTCGACTCCAGCGGCAAGATTTCCAATAGCGCTTCGATTCGCACTTCAGATCTTGAAGTCGCCGAGCAAGCCGCCATCGCCCTCACCCTGCTAGACGGTCGTGGGTCCGAGATCTATTGCGGTTCCAAAGCCGCAGTTAGGGCTTTTCAGAAGGGTCGCACCGCCGAGCAAGCTGCTCGTCTTCTTAGCGTCTCGAGTCCGGATGCTCTCACGCATCCTTCGATTCACTGGTTTCCCGCTCACGTAGGGTTGGTCGGGGGTGCTCCCCCGAACCTAATGAGTCTGCTCATGAGGCTGCGCTACCTCACCGACCGCGCTTCCTCTGTAAGGAGCGCCGACTCCCCTCCCCCCTACGGCTTCAGGGATGCTCCCGCTACTCGCAACGAGGTTACAAATTTGTTCTACATGTCTAGAAGGGTCTTTCTACCGCCTCACCCCAAGTTGAATAGGGCGCAAGCCGTTTTTTTTTTTTTTTTTACTTTTACAGACCGGCACATATATGTGTCTGGCCGTTCTACACGAAGTTTACCCCGACGTATACCTCGGCGACGCCTGCCCGTCCTGCGGGCAGACCTCCACTCTAGCACACATGCTCTGGGAGTGCGGGTCGAGATACCCCAAGTTCAGCAAGGAGGAGTGGGACTCGGTTTTGCGTATCCCCGCTTTAGACAAGCAAATCCTGGCTGTCCGACGTGCCTGCGACCGGGCCGTTGGGCTATAGACCTGCCGGTCCCAGTGTGGGACTAGCCGGGTGCGCGACGAGTTCGCGTCTTCACCGGACGTCCAATCAATAAAGTTATTTCACTCACTCACTCACTCACTCACTCACTCACTCACTCACTCACTCACTCACTCACTCACTCACTCACTCACTCACTCACTCACTCACATGGTACTTTTTCAAAGCTCGCGCGCTTTCTTTATAGCCAGGAACAAATTAAAACCACGCCAATCATAACAAGAAAAAAATTATTTAGATATTTCTCAAGGGGACTCTACAACTTCTATATTAAACATTTTGTGTTTAAATCAATACATTGTAAGTTGGTTAATTATTTATAGTTAAAATATTACCTAAGCTCATTGTAAAAAAATACTTTGAGTTGCTCAAGAGGACAGCCCTAACTCACATGTGGATTTTGTTAATGTTTGGCCCGACTTAGCTGAAACATCCCAACACCAGCAAGCTCTATGAGATTATCGCCGCGTGTTGGTGATGATGATTAGGATTTCCTATGGCACAAACCCAGCATAGTTACGGCTGCATGATCACGACGGTACGATCACAATGGAATGAAGTTGACAGCGAAGTGACAATGACGGGATAATGAGAGAATAAAAAATGACGGGACGATGACATAACAACGAAGGAACGCTGATAACAAAATGAAGGCGGTTTAATGACAGCGATGGTATGATGACAACGAAATGTTTACGTTGTAGATCACGTTTGGCGCTTAGATATACAGCACTCAGCGATTGAAACGCGACACTCGAGCGCAGCATCGCAAATGGCGCTTTTTGCGCCAGCGGATAGCACTCGAAGATGGGTAGGAGAGTAAATGCACTCACAGTGCGTACACAGATCGTATATCAAATTAACCAGCTTAACCAAAGCAGCGCCACCTACAGGAAATTCTAGGTGGAGTTGAGCGAAACGGGGAAGGAGAAAAGAGGCGAAGCGTCGCTGGGGAGGAGTGTAGGTAGAGGCGCGCTGGGTTGACCTCCTCCGGCAGTTGCTGCGGGTGCTGTGTGTGTAATGGACGTACCGGGTTCATCTCGTGATAACATCGTTCCGCGCGCCGTATGTTGCACAGCTTTTTTTAAGAAGAATTTTACAGTGAAGCTGTTGATAAGATTACCAGCGCTCAATAACATTATATGCGTGTTGTCACGGTTTGCTGAAAAGAAACAAGATGACTCAAAAAATTTGTATTTTGAGGAAATTACGGGTAATATTAGGGGTGATATGCTGACAAACTTTAAAGTCTTTGTGTGAATTAGATGCTCATTTAAACCCTCGTTTCTGGCCCGTTTATAAGCGTTATTTGAAACGCGTAAAGAGTTACGCCACTTGCTTCGGAGGACAAAAAAAGCCGGCATATCCCGCGTCTTGTGGGAATCAATGTTATGCGAAGCAGTGTGCGGGGAGCCTACCAAGTTAACCAAACGACCATGAGAGCACCAAGACGTAGGCGGCTGTTTAATGACTCACATGACACGCATGTCATGATATTCATGTCATGAGTCCTCAGGAGTCCCTTTAGCTATGCCTAACATACCTTAAGGCGAAAACCTTAGTCATGCTCATGACTATGACTTTACCATCAACCTAGCTTTAGCCTTAGTACCGCATCCGAACCCATTCATTGGTTTTTGAGTGTTAATCTTTTTTCGCTGAGTAATTATCATTTTTGCTCAGTCATGCTCATGACTATGATTTCTACCATCATCCTTTAGTGTTTCCTTCACTTAGTGCCCACGTCCGAACCCATTTCAGTGGTTTTTGAGGGTTAATCTTTTTTCGCTGGGTCATTGTCATTTTAGGCGGCTGTTTCATGACCTACATGTCACGCATGTCATGACATTCATGTCATGACCCATCATGTATGTTCGTCATACACTCTTGTCATGAGCATGACTGAGCAAAAATGATAATTACTCAGCGAAAAAAGATTAACACTCAAAAACCAATGAATGGGTTCGGATGCGGTACTAAGTGAAGGAAAAGGCTAAAGCTAGGTTGATGGTAAAGTCATAGTCATGAGCATGACTAAGATTTTCGCCTTAAGGTATGTTAGGCATATCTAAAGGGACTCCTGAGGACTCATGACATGAATACCATGACATGCGTGTCATGTGAGTCATTAAACAGCCGCCTACGTCTTGGTGCTCTCATGGTCGTTTCGTTAACTTGGTAGGCTCCCCGCACACTGCTTCGCATAACATTGATTCCCACAAGACGCGGGATATGCCGCCTTTTTTTGGCCTCCGAAGCAAGTGGCGTAACTCTTTACGCGTTTCAAATAACGCTTATAAACGGGCCAGAAACGAGGGTTTAAATAAGCATCTAATTCACACAAAGACTTCAAAATTTGTCAGCATATCACCCCAAATATTACCCTAATTTTCCCAAAGTAGAAACTTTGTGAGTCATCTTGTTTCTTTTCAGCAAACCGTGACAACACGCATATAATGTTATTGAGCGCTGGTAATCTTATCAACAGCTTCACTGCAAAAATTCTTTTTTAAAAAAGCTGTTTGTAAAGGTGGCTTCTCCCCTATTATAGTGTTGATGCGGAGAAGCCAACCTGCCAGCCTGCGCGAGGGTTTGTGTGTGCGTGCGTGGGTGCGTTAATTGGCTGGCCGCGCATGTAAGAGGACTCTTCCATTGCCAGAATGCGCTCCTTTCCCCTAGCGTTGCCCACCTTTATTCAACTAACCTCGAGCGGCCGTCTTTAGGATCACTATATATGCACTGTGTCTGCCTGAAGTCACGCCTCCTCTCCCTGTGTCACCGACTACCTTCCCCACTTATAGGGTAGCCAAATGGGCACAGTGCAGTTAACCCTCTGCCTCTTATAAGCCATAGCCCCTGTCCCAGTTTTCATGGTATGTGGCCTCACGCAATACCTAGCAGCGCCGCCTTTCAGAGCGATAGCGTGCATTTTACCCCGACAGACAACATCTGCGCACCACCTTCAAAAAGAGACGCTCGGTGTGTGCGGTGTACGGCCGGTCGCAGTGGCTCACCGCCGTGGCTGCCAGTCTGCAATTTCCAGAAGTTCGTAGAAGGCGGAATTCGGAAACTCGAACCCTCGCGCGTGCAATGCACGGAATGGAAACGAATGCCGAACTCTTTCGCTGAGTGCGAACGCCAGCAAGCGCGCGAACAATGGAATCCTTATCGAGCACGTCAACTTGTTCGTCCGAGAAAGTCTCGTCGTTCGCCGTGCATCGACCCGCTCCTATCGCTCCACCGTCGTTCCGGACGGCCCCAGACAGCGACCTCTACGAGACCCACATTTACCGGTCAGCGACAGATCGCGCGGCAAAGCCGCGACTACAATCAATTGGAGCTTTTCGGCGGAGAAAAACCGCGCCGACAGCGTAAGCGAGCCCGCTTTGTCCGGGCGACGGGCCCCCGCCAACACTATAGCTTTGGTGCGCCCAAAGAGGCGAAAAGAATGCGCGCCGGGATACTGGGCCGGCTCTTTCGCTTCCCTCGTTTTCCCGCGCGCGCCCGCTTTTCATCTGCGCAGCGGGCCGGCGCCAATCGATTGGACGGCGCACTGCGTTTTACCCTGGGACTCTAGGCCCCGAGGCCAGGCAGTCGGCGCAGCCGCGGCCTGTCCATAACCGTGCCTCCTCCGATCGGCGACGGCGACCACGACGCCACGGTGCGCGCGCTAGCGTAAGCTCTTGTCGCGCGGCGTCACCAGTAGTTTCCCATCCGCGCTCTTACCGGCGGGCAGCCATGTGCGTCGAGTTTGTCATCTTCGTACGCAACCTGGGAGCCCTGGTCAGAGCCACGGTGGGAGGTCACTCCGTCGACCGGCCGCAGGTACGCCCCTTTGTCGTTACCACGTTTCCCGGCGAGCGCGACCGCTGACGACGCCGGGAAGGAGGCGTACGCGCCCGCTGGTGTGCGTGCGTTTCTGTCCGGCTCTTACGGGCGTGCTTTTCTTTTTTAAACGAGGCGTTCCGACCCGCCTCACGAAACGTTCTGTCGTCGAGCGACCGGAGTGTCACCGCGTAGCGTGTGGTTGCGCGAGTGCAGCGTATATCCTGGAATGAAGTAGCCCGTCCAGCGACACGTACCCTCGCGGATTGCGCAATCGGTGCTCCGTCCTACATAAAATACGTTGACCCCTCCTCCATCTTCCATCGTCGTCGCCGTGACTCCGACGTGCTCTAGCCCCCGTGCCGTATGCTGCGTGACGTCACGCGGACCCGCCACATGGCGCGTATACGACGACGTGCCTGATGATGACCCGGTGTGGAAGAAAGAACGGACCGTTGTTAATGACGCGGGACCTCCGACTCGATCGGGGCGCCTCCGTGCGTGGATCCCCCATATAGCCTTTCTTCCCTTCCACGAACGGGAGAGCCGGCGCCGTCAACTGCGCACACACGCTCGCCGTCGCGGCGCTCTTCTCCTTTGTCTCCGGCGCGGTCACTTAGCAGCAGCGGGAGCCCGGCGCTAGGACCCGTCACGAGGCCACATTTCACGTCTCAATCGGCGCTGTAACGACCTCCGCGCGCGGACGCGCTTTTGCGTCGTTTCTCTCGTACAGCATACGTTCAGTATGATAGACTGTCACGCGCGTCTTCCCGATTCCGGATCCAGCTTCTTTCGGCAATAGCGGACGGGCTGTCAATCTCTCCTTTGTAACGATACTTCGCGGAAGGAGTGGAACAAAGGACGTGCGTGCTAGCAGTATTTGTCCGGTCTTTCTCTTTTTTTTTTTCCTTTTGGCCCTTGCGCTTGCTTTGTTCGAAAGCAGGCTGTGGGAAAAAAGTTGTTACCAGGCGCCCGGTCTGCTAAGCGGACAACTTGGGGATAGATGCTCACAGTGACAGCTGTGCACGTTCGAGTATGATGCGTTGGAGACCGATTGCGTTTGCGACGCGCTTGTGTAGCTCGATCTGTACAGGCGTGGCCGATCGTTGTCGAAAGTTCGAGTTTTGTACTTCTTCCCACCCAGGTTAAGTAACCTTAATTTTGTAGGACCACGATTTAATTCTCTGCAACATTTGCTCTCAAATTATTCGGTTCATATATGAGCAATAAAAAAACAAACACGGAGAGCAAACCAGACAATGATTTTTCAATAAAAATCATGCCACGCACTTCTTAAAGCGCTAATGAAGCGGTGTAACTAGATGTTACACAAGGAGCTCTTCGTTCAGTTTTGTTAAGGGTGTGCGAATACTCGAACTTTCTGATCCCGAATTAAATAGCCTTTGCCATTCGATTGGTATTTCATTCGGCTATTCACTATTCGAAGTTGACGACTATTCTCTTTTTTTTCACTGAGAGATAACATTTTTTCGTGTATGCAGGAAGAAGGGTGTAAGTGGTGAATTTTGCGAATGATTCTGCCGTGATAGAGCCGCAGCTGCTGTGCTGAGGTACCAGTCGCTGTGTTACCAGGTACCAAGCACGGAGTTGCTAACTTCTGCTCTGTAATTTCCAGTCATTCAATAAGGATTACTCAGCTTTAGGCAGCCTACGAACTTCTTTTCTCGGTTACGGCAAAGCAATTTATTATTTGGGCCATCTCAACACGTTGGCACCCCTTTGAAACGATGTGCGATGCTGTGCTATTGCACTTTGCACCTTTCAACATATATGGTGACGGGCTGTTTCTCGGTTTAACTACAACCTAAGTGATAGTGCGCCAGATGGTATCAGCTTTTAGTTGTGTCTTCTCATTTACAAGTTCCAAATTGACTGGGCGCCAAGGTCTGAACGGCATCACATGTATCAAATGATGAAAATGAGCCTCTTTCTTTTACCACACGGGACTACGTACGACCTTTATATTTCACTTTATATAGAAATGGGATATTCGGTGTATTGTTTGATATTCGAAGGCCATTTTCCCCGCATATTCGTATTCGATTTTATCAGAAAATGTAGAAATTCGAACACTCCTAGTTTTAATTGAACAAAAATTTGAGGTCTCGCTATAGCGAGACCTCAAATTCAAGCAATCGCGCAGTCGCATGCTGTCACCTGCCTATTCATTTTGCTGGATTCCTGGCGTCCCAAAAGTAAAAGCTGCACAAGAGTCGTGGCTTGCTGAAAAAGTTTTGAATACTTTTCTTTCGGTTAAGAATTCAATACAATAAAAACATGTGCACGCGCATTTGCGATTCCGTGGAGTTTAATTAATTGTGCACGAAGGCATTTGAGAACTGTGTGCCACCTAGCTTACTAGCATACAATGACATAATAGACAGTAGTGCTTAAGCAACCGGTTTTTACCAGCACATTCCTAAGATGGGCGGAGGGGGGGCTCGTCAAAACATACAGTGAAACGGAGGGGGCCTCTCGGCACAAGTCTTTGTCAGCTTTGAAGACACAACATGTCTCGGGGGGAACGGGTGGGGTAGGCGAGTGCCCCTTCTGGATCCGCTACTGGTTTGTAGTGCTGTGGGAGGCGCTCTCTCTTCGCAAAACTGTATGTTTGTGAATGTAGTAAAGATAAAATAAAACACCCTTACACCCTCGTTCAATTTTCTTAGTCGGTACACCCTTATGGTGGGCGTAAGGGTGCTGTGACATCTAGAACTACCCTATGCTTCGAAAATCGACATGATGATGGGATGTTTCTTGAATCATAACACCCTTCAAGGGTGTTATGATTCGCAGTTGCCACCATCAAGGGTGCAAATTATTTTACTGTGTAGGTATGAGTCGTACTCGAGTTCCTTGCCGGATAATAGTCGTTTTGTTACGCGCTTTATTTACGCCGTCAGTTACGCTGCTAAAGGAACTGTTGCATGTGTCGTCAATAAATTTGAATTGAAAAGGCGAATTTGACTTGGGCACCGTCACTTGTGTACCAAGCAGCATGAAATCGGGTTCTTCTTCCGTGGCTCAGTTTCTTCTTTTCGTTGTACGTGGTCCTGCGCTGCTATATATATATATATATAAGAGCGACGAGTTGGCCAATCTGGTTAAGGTTCATGATTGGTGGGCTGCGCTCAAGCGTGCAATGGGTGAGCAAGTGCGGCCGCAACCCGACTGTGGCTTTATCGCCGCCTTATCGCTTCGGCAGCGCTCGGCCAGTAGTATGCATTTGCGCTGTTAGGCTGTTAGGCGACCAGAGCTGGAGGCCCAAATGCCAGCGCTTACTCATTTCCCCGTGGCCACTTGCTTGTTCATCCATGGCCCGCTTGAGCGCAGCACGATAGCAGTCGCTCAAGCAAGCGACTGCTATTGAATTGGACTGTTAATCATTTTTGAAATATTCGCTTAAGTCAAGTGGGACAACCTGTCTGTCTGTCTGTCTGTCTGTCTGTCTGTCTGTCTGTCTGTCTGTCTGTCGCTTTATATATCTACTATTTGTCTGTTTCTCTCTGTCCGACCGTGTCTGTCTGTACATCTATTTAGATATCTATTATTTGTCTGTCTGTCACGTGGTTTTCTTTTTTTGCGATAGCAATTATATGGACACTCCAAGCGGATTTCTACCGTCGGCGTCGCCGTGAGGTTCTGTATAAAGTCCAAGGGCGATAAGATCGTCGCGCGCCGCATGCTGTATGTGCCAGTGAAAGCGGTGTAGTGTGGCTTCTACTCTGCCAGCAGCTGCGTACTTGTACTTTGCGCGGCAGCGCGCGTTCGCGCGCGCCGTATCTTGAAAGCGATCTGCAGACGGACTCATGCCTTTATGCGCGCTGTGATTTCGTCGCTCAGTTTCCGTTGAAGCGATAGGCCGCACGAAGGTCACTTCGCTCGCAGCTGCGCTTGCTCAAGCCAGCGTTTTGACAGCAAGTGTCTGCGGTCATCGAGTGTGATGTGCTCATGTTTTCTTGTGCGTGCTGACACCAGTACTTGTTAATTCAGTTAGTAAGCGAATGTTTTCATGTTTATACGACCGATAAAACTACTATCCTTACTCCATATAGCCGTCTACTAATTTGCTATCGCAATTGATGCTTCGCCTTTCGGGCGAAACTGCGACTTTATTTTCGTATTTCGCGGGTTTTCCTTGGCACGCGGGAAAAAGTACGTGGGACATATGGGGTAGAAAACAATTTATTAGGTGGTTTCTGAACGCGCTCTACAACTTTGCGTATCGCACTTGTTGTGATACGCAATTAAAAAGCTTCGTAGTTAAATGTAATTAAATAATTAGTGATGACGAAAATAAACAATATAGTCTGACTTACTCTAGACTACTGCCAACACGTATATATACGTTCGTTTCGATTCGCGTCCGAAGTGTCTTTCATTTTTGAATTATTGGCTCAAGTTACCTGGGACAACCTGTCGGTCTGTCTGTCTGTCCGTGTATGTATGTATGTATGTATGTATGTATGTATGTATGTATGTATGTATGTATGTATGTATGTATGTATGTATGTATGTATGTATGTATGTATGTATGTATGTATGTACGCCCCTGCAGACATTGCAGTGCCAGCTGATGCAGCAGTCGCGCCTCATTGTAAAAAGTTTAGCCGTGAGCAGTAAATGAGGGGTCTCTTGCAGCTATGGCTGATGGTGCCCTGTCTCTCGTTATTTGCACAACGCCATGATCCTCGCGCGGGGATCAGGAGTAGCTGACCTTGAAGTTTTCTTTTGTCCGGGCTCTTGGGCCCCGGGGGACGACCCCGTGTTACACGCCACGGCGCTCGGAGCGGGTGCCGGTCGATGAAGCCTTGTCGTTGCCATATATAGAGGTGGCATGGCGCTAACTGCTAAGGAGGCCGTGATGACTTACCTCACGCACGTGGTTTCACCTTTCATATCGTTTTTCAGAATCCGCTCGTACATCCCGAGGCACATACGGCTACATCCATCTCGCTGATTCGGCCCAGCTTCAAAGGTGTGCAGCTCGATAGCGGTAAAACGCGGGCGTGTTTTGGAATTCTGTCCGTCAAAGTGAGGCCACGCCAAAGCTCTACATACGCAAGGCTTAGCTATAATGTGGGCAATTAGTTCTCTGCAGCTCGGTATCTTCAACCGGCTTAAGGACGCGCGTGGAGAATTAAGCGTTTCATCATCCTAATGGTCTTCTTAATCGTCTCGCTTCTACTTTTAGCGCTTGTCCTGTTCTAATCATTAATAATAATAGACCTGTGCACAAAAACTGAGATCTCCATCAGTGCAACACGCAGCGACGAAGATTTTTAACGGCCTGTAAAGGGATCTTTCGAACTCTGCCGCAATGAGGAAAAATTATCTCTTACTTCTCAGTGTCGTCGTTGACGCGGATATCTGTACGACACAATTTTTTTTTAACAGCGGAGCTGTTCTTAGTCGAGCGTGCGCCGACCAATCGGAACACGCGCCGGGAAGGAGGAGGAGAGGCGCCGGGGTATAATAGCAGGTGTTTGCGCCGCGCGCTCTTCGAACGATGGACGCCGCTCGGCGTCCATCGCTGTTAAAAGAAACATGCGCGACAATCGCAGAAACAGAATGACCACAGCTCCGCTGTTTCGACAGATTTCACTTCTTTGCACTGGCTGCATTTTTTTTTCATTAACATTTTAAAAGACCGTATGCTCTCCCACGTGGTCTCAGCTAAAACACAGAGCTAGAACGCAATGTGGTAATCTATGATGCGCAGCTACCTTGAGGGAGCGAGGCAGTGATATTTTTGGGTTACAAGCACACGGCATTGTCCCCTGGTGCTCCCAGCTCTCTGTGTCACGAGGACTAGGGCCAAGTGTGATGCTTGTCGAGGGAAAGAGAGAGACAGCTGTGTTTGTTATGTACTCCGTGGTTATGGCTTCCACTCTTAACTAGAATCATCCGTGGACGGAGAGGCGGGGGAGTTTGGTTTATATGGATAAGAACTTACTCATAAGGGCGGTGATGACACTGACAAGTGCGACGCATGTCTAAATACATTTAAGGGCTTCCGTACCCCTGGTGTCACAGTAGCTCGTACTCATTCTGGAATATTGGCCAAAATATTGGCCAAGAATAGGCACCTACTCAAGTGCACATAGTCACATACTTGGTGCACTTGGTAGTTGTTGCCTGCTAGGCTAGCCAACAGCTACCGGCATCCGCAAAGTGAGGAGAGGCAAATGAAAGCTTCGCTTTAAAAGCGAGGTTCCCGAATGATCGACTCTTCGGGATGTCACCGCATCTGCGACAGTGGTAATTCGGCTGGATTTGCAGCCAGCGAAAAGGGCGCATCGTGAACGTGATCGTGCATGTTGTGGGTATCGCATGAACGGAGTGGTGCCCGGAGGTAACATTGCCTATCTAATGTTTGGCGAGTAAATCACACGTTGCTCCTCCTCACCGAGCTGGCTAAGCGGCTACGGCGTTCACACGATGAGCGCGAGGTCGCCAGTTTCATTTCCGAGTGCAGTGGCCTTACTTTGGTGAGGGTGGAAGGCGAGAACGCTCGCGTTTTGGGTGCGCGTTAAAAGGGACCCCCCCAAAAAGCAACCCTGTATAATTTTTAACATTGGTAAAGCCTAGTTTCGAAACTCTGTCTAGTTATTTCTTGGAATGTAGGGTCGAATAATGGTGAAGAAATGAAGGTTAAAGCTCGCCCCCCCCCCCCCCCTTTTTTTTTTAAGTTCGCACTCAAAGCGAAGCGCCGGTATGCTTGCATGCATTGTGATGTCCTGGATTTCAAAGCATTTTAGTTTGTACGAGCCGTTTTCTTTCTTCCTTCCTTTCTTTCCTTTTTGCGTTTTTCGTGCGCGAGACCTTCTCAGAACTCTTTAGTTTGAGCCTTTGGCCGCTTTCTAATGCGACGAAACGGTTGTTCAACCCTAAACAAGTAACCCGTCTCGAGCAGTCGCCGTCAAATGACGTCACGTGTAGCTAGTGTGAAAACAACAAGGTGGCGATGGCCTACCCGTTTATTGCATTTGCATATTTTATGCCTTGACGATTCGCCGCTCGCAACAAGACTGAGCATAGTGGTATTTGGGAGCTGTAATTTACCAATCCATTTTGACTTTGTATTCCTCTTTATTGGCCCTATCATTACTCCCAGGAAGTCGATATATATATTAATTCGAAGCACTGCCACAACGGCGCCTCTGATAGTCCATGTGTTTCCTTGGAGCGTTAAATCTTTCAGCCAATCAGTCTGTCACACAATGTTCACTCGTTCAATCAACACCCCTCTAAAAAAAAAGACCCAAGTGCCCCGTATACCATAATCCTATATGGCCACGTGGGTTTATGTGCAACACACGGATTTTGATACAAGGTCCCGTATGATCATATAGGGTTATAGATACAGGGCATATCGAGTATACGTGCTTATTCATTAGGGCGCGCGTCACCTATTCTCATCTCCCATTCATTCAACCAGTCACGTTATTATCTTCCTTGTTGCGAACGCCGTTTGTAAAGCGGGCTCGCATCAGAAAGTACGAGCAAAGGCCAGAGCAAGGAAGCCCAGAAACTCGTGTCTATTGTCCGTGCTCTACGAGAGCACGCACAATAGTGAACAAGATCCGGCTTGTCCCGAGCACAGGCTTTACGGCGTAATGTTCAGCGGGTTCCGTTGCTGTACTTGAACTACTCGGTCACGTTCCGAAGAAATGCGCACGCCCACTGTATAACTGCCCGTCCCTCTCCTATAGCCGCTGTTGCTGCTGCTTCCTCTATCGGGACTGCACTGCCTCATCAAATTGAGACGAATGCCTCCCCGCGATGCGCGCCGTCTCAGTTTCAGCGTACAATATCCGCTTGTTCCTCCATTTCTTTCTTTCTTTTTTTTTTTGTCCGTACTTTTCTTGTCTGACAGAGCGGGAAAACTTGTTGTAGACATGGCATCTTGGTTATCTTTTCCGACAGAAGATGCATCATCTTTTTTTTTTTTTCCTTTTTCTGGAAGGGTAGGGTTTCTCGGATGAGCGCGGCCGGTATTCGTGTAGTGACCTCGACCCTCCGCCCCAACTGGTCCCCTTCCTCCAAAGTGGTTCGGTGGACATGTGGCCATCTATATACGCCTACTTCTCCTCGATATTTTTTTTTTCTTTTTGAAGCTGCCAGGCATTGATCTAAGAGAGAAAGTAAAAGAAAAAAAAAAAACAGCGAGAGCTCTCGGTCTGGCAGCGTTTAGTTCGGCAACTATCGAACCACACTCTCGGGAGGCGTCTCACGGCCCTCGTCCTGTGAAACAGGAGCAAGTTTGGGGAACGGCGCCTCCCTCAGTTCTTCTTCCGGAAAGCAATCTGTTGTTAAGGAAATTTAATAAAGCTTTCGTCGTTCAACCGAAGCTGAAAGAGTACAGCGATGTTTTGTTATAGCCGCTGTTATGTCGTGTATTACCTGCGACATTACAGGAAACTTGGCTATTCAAGAGTCGGCTATTCCAGTATCGTAGCTAAAAATAGACAAACAGAAAACACACTAATCGAACAAACAACGCAGGTAAAAAATACAAATAAAACCTTTTACAATCTCATATAGAGTAACGGAAACGCAACCTATATACATACGAGACATTTGACACAAGTTTGCGAATAGCAGGCGTAATGCAGTTACCCCGCATGACTGGTGACAAGCATGTGTGACAAGTCACTACCTATGCTGAAATAGTTCCGTTCGCAAAAAAAAAAGCGCTTAAAAAATCACTCTTTTACACGATTGCATCTCTTAAACGTACCGCTTGAGTATTCACTTTTCGAAGAATTCGCAGCGCACACGTCTGAATGCGCCGTTTAAGGCATTAACGTTGTTCGCATCCCCGTAGAAAACAGCAAAAAACAAAACAATATTTGGTCAGAGCTCATCTACGGTGACTATGCAAGTATGCGAATATCCGATGCGCGTCATTTATGAGCCGTGTAATGCGGCCGCGGGTACCTCTCTCGCGCTTCGGACGGACGGACGGGCGGGCGGGCGGGGGGGGGGGGGGGGGGGGGGGGGGCGGATGGATGGATGGATGGATGGATCCTTTAAATCGGGCGGTGGCATCTAGCGGCGCACCCGCGAAGTCCGCCGCCTCCAAGATGCATGGAGAGCAAGTGCGTACTAACACACACTGAGAATTAACCCTTGCCTGTCCGCGGACATTTGCGGCGCAGTGCGCTAAAGCGTCGAAGTGCTGTGCCTCAGGGACCCGTGTGACGCGGGTTTGATTCTGTCCAGCACTGGATAAATTTTAAGCAGTTTTAGAATACATTACCTTCGGGATCGGCCTACATTTTTAGACTGTGCTTATGTTAAGGATCGACCCGTGAAAGCGATTAGATGGGTTATATAGCCGCAAGGAAACTTGATCTGACATGCCAAGAATGCTATTCGCATTAAACAATAAAAAAAGTTAAGGAAATCCGCAAGGGAGGACTCGATGGCGGCCATCCAGCCTCTCCATGCTATGAAAAAAAAAATCTCTGCATTTCTATGCATAGACAAGCTCACGGGTCTCGTATAGTCACACTTGTGGAGTGCGTATGTCACGGAATTAAGTCGAGGGTATCACGGGATCACGTTGGGCCAGGACGGAATATTACTAAGATGAAGACAAAGACCGACCACAAAATATTTAGGAAGGTTTATTTATTTATTTATTTATTTATTTATTTATTTATTTATTTATTTATTTATTTATCCTCCCGCGTACACTCAGTGCTCACTCTCTTTTGCTCCTCGCATTCCGCCATTTCCATTTTCCCCCGTCATCATCATCATAATCATCAGCCTATAATTTATGCCTGCTGTACGACGAAGGCCTCTAGCTGCGATCTCCAATTACCCCTGTCTTGCGCTAGCTCATTCCAACTTGGGTCTGCAAATTTCCTAACTTCAACACCCCACCTAGTTTTCTGCCGTCCTCGACTGCGCTTCCCTTCTCTTGGTATTCATTCTGTAACTCAAATGGTCCACCCGTTATCCATCCTACGCATTACATGGCCTACCCAGCTCCATGTTTTTCTGTTAATCTCAATTAGAATATGGGCTATCCCCGTTTGCTCTCTGATACACACCGCTCTCTTCCCGTCTCTCAACGTTAGGCCTAACATTTTTCGTTCCATCGCTCTGTGTGCGATCCTTAACTTGTTCTCGAGATCATTTGTTAACCTCCAAGTTTCTGCCCCATATGTTAGCACCGGCAGAATGCAATGATTGTACACTTTTCCTTTCAACGACAGTGACAAGCTCCCTGTCAGAGAGAGAGAGAGAGAGAAACGTGGTGGGAAAGGCAGGGAGGTTAACCCGAAAGGATTCTGGTTTCCTACCCTGCACTGGGGGAAGGGGAAATGAAAGGCGGAAAGAAAGGATTTGGCAATGCCTGCCGTATGCACTCCAACTCAATTTTATTCTTCTGTAAATTTCTTTCTCGTAATCAGGGTCCCCTGTGAGTAATTGACCTAGATAAACGTACTCCATTACAGACTCTAGAGGCTGACTGGCGATCCTGAATTCTTGTTTCTTTTCCAGGCTATTGAACATTATCTTTGTCGTCTGCATATTAATAATCAACCCCCCTCTTACACTTTCTCGTTTAAGGTCCTCAATCATTCCTTGTAATTCGTCTCCATTGTTGCTGAATAGGACAATGGCATCTGCAAACCGA
The DNA here is from genome assembly GCF_013339745.2 of Dermacentor silvarum. Classification (NCBI taxonomy): domain Eukaryota; kingdom Metazoa; phylum Arthropoda; class Arachnida; order Ixodida; family Ixodidae; genus Dermacentor; species Dermacentor silvarum. Next base: position 100,399,976 of record NC_051156.1, read on the forward strand.
AGGTTGCCGAGACATTCGCCTTTGATCCTCACTCCTTAGCCTTCTCCTGTTCAGGGTAGCAAACCGGACGCTCGTCTGGTTGACCTCCCTGCCTTTCCTCTCGTCACCCCCAACCCTCTTTCTCTCACTGCGGCATGCATTGCTAGTCCTGACCACACCATAAGTTCGCACACCGCACATTGCACGGCTTCTATCGCCTTCCTCCTTTTGGTGTTCTTCCTTTCTTTTCCTTCCTTTCCATTCCTCTTGTTTTTCTTTAACCTTTCCTGATTTTTATGTCTTTCATTCTTTTTTTACATCTGACTCGTCTCGCGAGGTAGACCGACCCTCTAGACCCATGCGGGTGCACAAGTGAGGGGAGACCTCTCTACGTTTCGGTTTCAACTTTCGCTCTCTATAAGCACCGAGGCCTCTCAGGCATGCTAGCTCGCTCACTTGCTTGCTTCTTCTTCTTTCTCTATTTCGTTGTTTCTTTCGATGCTCTCCAAGTAGAGCGTATAACCAAAGCTAACTAAAAGCTACGATAACGCCTCCGCACGGAAATTCAGGCGAAACATTGAGCGGGAGAGAAGCAGGGTGGGTGTTCAGGTTCACCTTTTGAGTGCAAGCATATACTGTATACAAGTGCACAACAAGAGTAAGACCGCACACAGCGTACTGCATAATAGAGGGCGGTTTGTGGTCGCGTCAGCGCTACCTTGGTTTCACGGCGTCGGCCTAAGTGCAGTTAGGCCATATCGCGGTGTTCCATGCACTTCCCTTTTTTTTTTTTTTTGGCTACCTAAGGTACTAGAATGTTCTACAAAACATCAAACGGCCGTGCAGAGGAAGTTGGCTTTCTTGCGCATGTGATCAGTTTTCAGCTAAACGAATTGCCCATAACATAGAGGTGCCTCGAACGCTGATAACAATGCTTGTGGCCTGTATCAAGGCGACCACTGCAAACGGCGTTGCTTTAAATTTGTTGTTTGAAAACTATTTGAAAAGCGTGGAACGCTTGGACTGTAGGGTAGACTAAATAATATTGTATGGACTTAGTTACTTAGTTCAAGTGAACCAGTCGAACGACCGGTTTATTTTTCTGTCGTGTGCGTGTGCGAGCGTGCGTGTGCGAGCTCTGCCCTTTCTGTGGGTCCTGCTTCCCTTCTCCGCTTTCCATTTCTTATATCCGCTTACCCCTCCCCAAGTACGGGGTAGCAAACCGTATGTCTCATCTCATTTCTATCTCTCTCTCTCCCTTGCTATCTACTTAGCCTCTTCACTATCTACCCCAAAAAATGTAGGCAAGCAAATGAGTAACTGTTTTAAACTTTATTTCACACTATTTTAGGAGCTCACAGAAAAAAAAATTTGGTGACAAAAAACACGTTTTGAAGCAAAAAAGTCACAGTTTCACCCGTAAGGCGTAGCATTCATTGACGTAGCAAATTGTTAGACTGCTATACCAAGTAACGTTAGTAATTTTATCGGCCGTATAAAGGACACTAAGCATTCGCTTGCTAGCTAAATTGAAAAGCATGGTGTCACGCGCGCACAGGCAAAAACAAACACATCTCACTCGATGACCGCGGACCCTCGCTGTCAGAACACTGGAGCACGGCCGCTGGATAAAGAAAAAAAGCTTTTGTTTTTTACCCAGCCGCCGTGACTGGAGTAATGAAGAGCGGCAAAAGCGGCGAGCCAATTCTCCTTCATGCTGCCTCTCGCTTCAAGGCGAACTAGGCGCGCGAGAACGCATCGCAAATGAAGCCATTAGACATCTCGGGTCGCCTAATTTTTGCACCCACCGCTGATTATTTCCAAGATAGAGCTCGGGCGATGTACCCACAGCACAGGGCGCGCGAGGCGAGATAGGATCATATCGCACTTAGAATATATGCAGAACCTCACGGCGATGCCGACACCGACGGCGAGAATTCGCCGGCGCTGTCTGTGTTTTTGATATTACAATAAAATGTGTTGGAGGTAAATAGAGAAAGAGAGATGAAGGAGAGGAAAGGCAGGGAGGTCAACCAGAAGAGCGTCCGGTTTGCTACCCTACACTATAGGGGTAAGGAAAAGGGGGAATAGAAAGAGGAAAAGAAGAAACAGGCTATAGTATAAGGTAACGTGTGCATGAAGTGTAAGATTGCGTATATAAGTGTGCAACGCGTGCACATGCTCTAAATAAACTTGTCATAAATATGTACATTACATTGACCAAAAGAACCGTGTGTATCAGTGCATAGTGGTTAATTGAACGTTTCAAAAATGGTTCGCCCCACCGTATCCGCTCGATCTTTCTTTTTCAACTATGAAAGAAAATTCAGCCATCACTGCTGCTTTGTTCTCACTCATATAGTATGTTCCAACAAATTTGCAATATTTCGCCTTGATGAAGCATTTAACATTCATTGTTTGCGTGTTTTCTATATAGGAGCCAAGAGCAGCCCACATCTGCGCAGTAGCTCGCATCACGGATGGCGATTCGCGGATAGCTTAGAGGCTGCGGCGTTGTGCCGCCGAGCTCGAGGTCGCATGTTCGACCCCGGCTTCGGCGGCCACATTTCGATGGCGGCGAAATGCAAGAACGATCGTGCGCTTAAATTTAGGTGCACGTTAAAAGAACCCCATGGTGGACAACCTTAATCCGCAGCCCTTCATTGCGGCATGCCTCATAATTATACCGTGGTTTTAGCGCTTGAAACCCCATAACTTAATTTAATTTATCTGATGGTGACACGCGCATGCAACAATTTTCTTTCCGGTACGGAGGCACACAAGCGAAGCTGCGAACCGGTTTACTGAACGACGCCGACCGAAAAATAGAAAATTTCATGTTGCAAATTTTGAGTGAAAATTTTGAGTCGTTTCTATACATTGTTTCTATCTCGCTTTTTTCAAGGGTGTTAAAATGAAAATGCAACTCGTTGCTCGCTGTACCTGTGTTTAATACATGGTATGAATATTCCGATACCTTAAGATTATTTCATTGGCCCTTTTCTCTTGTTCCTTGCAGCCAATGGACACACCCGAATTCGGCGGTCGCGTGGTCGAGCGATCGGTAAGTGCAGTGCGTTGTGCCGTTCTTTGCCGTTTCACGCTTTCCGCGTTTCTGGCTATCACGTGTTTAGCGGAGAACATGTGTACATATACAGGGTGTCCCAACTATCATGAAGAAAAGCAATTCCGTTACTCGAAGGAAACCTAGTGCATATTGTTTCCAGTTCAGTGCAGTAGCCGCCAGTAATTTTTTCGTTACTGCGATTTAGTTAGGTAATTGTAACTAGTTATCTACCTCGAAAGGTACTGTCCTAATTATCAAAGTGTCAATGAGAAAATTGTAGAGCAACTTGAGGAACTCCCGATATACAGCTTTCTGTTGGTCAATACGTGCTATATAAGAGTGTGTTTCCGAGCGTGAGAAAAGCCCGCGAATACACGCAAAATAGCCGCGTGACTGGTCTCTCGAGGCACTTTGCGTGTATTGGCGGGCTTCTTTAACGCTCGGAAAAACACTTTTGTATAGCACGTATTGAGCAACAGAAACCTGTATATCGGGAGTTCCTCAAGATGCTCTGCAATTTTCTCATTGACACTTTGATAATTAGGACAGTCCTTCCCGAGTTAGATAATTAATTACAATTACCTAATTAACCCTTTCAGATGCCACTAATCCTGTTGATTGAAAACTTACTTTCGACACATTTCTTGCATCTTCAGAATCATAGAAAGTTTACAGCTGCAGAAAAGATTAAGAATTTTCAATTCTTTAATGAGTTTTGTCAAGTTTACGGAATGTGGACTCCACGCGAAAACTCGCTACAGGAACATCAAATACGAAAAGATCAACTATTTCGTGTTTTGAAAAGCTTGAAAAACACTTATCCAGCCGCTTGAAAATTATGTCTGCTGCATGACATTGTGAGAAAGAATTAGAGAAGTGAACCCGCTACATACAACGACATACTCACATAAAGGAAGAACACCGAACCGTCTACTTTCCCACTCATTTTACTAAAATATTTCACACATTTTATACAAAATTGCAGCACAATTCCAACCATAAGTGTTTCGAGATATATGCGACACATTTTAAATAGCATTACTTTCATCAGTGCTTTTGCTGTTGATGTACTATCTTCGTGTGCACAATTGTGTACAGAGCGTGTGAAAGGGTTAAATCGCAGTAACTAAAAAACGACTGGCGGCTACTACACTGTACTGGAAGCAATATGCACTATGTTTCCTTCGAGTAACGCAATTGCTCTTTTTTTTTTCTTTTTAATCTGGGTGCATGACAGTTGGGACACCCTTGTATGTCGCGGGCACGCTGATCACGCAAGGGGAAAGCTGCTCGAGATAAGTGTATAGCTATATGTACCACTAATATTCGTCGGCTTGGTGAGTGCATTAAAAAAAAAGGCTCTAAATGCGACTGTCTTTGCCTCACGTTCCGACGAGGAAAACGCGGAAAATTCTCCAACGACCAACGCTTTGTGTGCACATCGCGACAATACGTGCGCGCAGTGGCTGCTGGATTGGGCGAAGAGCTGTGCATCGAATAATACACACAGAGATTCAAACATTGCCTACCATGTTCGCCCGAATCTCATACGTCACGTGATGGTCCCATTTTAGGATTTTCGGGAGGGGGAAAAGGGGAAAACGCTGTCACGGAGATGTGGGTTGCGAAGGACATATATCAGAGGGACGTCGTCGTACTCCCTCCTATAGTTTCTCTCCTGTCTCCGCGGTTCCCGGGATTTCACTTTGAGCGCCCACTGATTTGCTGCGGCAGCAACAGCGGGCGTGATGAAAGCCACGTCCCACTCGCCGTCGGCGTTGTATCTTCGCATCTCATTACACGACCGTGTTGACAGTATCGCTGTCGTTACGATGGGACGCAGTTGCTCCACGCAATAGGGAAAATATTCCCGTGGGTCATATAGATGGAGGACGCTGCCAGAGTTTTCTCATTTCCGGGATGACTGATGCCTTTGTTGTTACTGTTGTTTTTCGGCGGCTACTACAGAGAACGACACCGCTGGTCCGATTCGCAGCTGCTGCGACGCATTCAATCGATAACTCTATGTGACGCCGCATAAGAAGAAATGTATGCATGAAAAACTATTTGTTGGAAAGAATGGTGGCGTAGGGCCTGCGTGGGGTTGGCTTCGTTTTCTTTTTACTTTTTTCTTTGAGCGGTGAGGGGGGGGGGGGGGGGTGATGTGATTCAAAGGAGGGAATCGCAATCGCCTCCCTGGCAAAAAACTACAGAACAGTCAGGTGTTCCTTGGCAGTACTATAAATCCAGGAATGCAGTGTTCCGTGATCTCCCTCGTATTGGTTTCTTACTGTGTCTAGAACTGTGCATTAAAAGAAAAGCAGGCAGATCCCAGACCCTGTGGGAATCGATGTTATGTGAAGCAGTGTGAGGGGAGCCTACCATGTTAACGAAACGACCAGGAGAGCACCAAAACGTAGGCGGCTGTTTCACGACCAACATGACATGCATGTCATGAGTTTCTCGGGAGCACCTTTAGCTAGGCCTAGGAGACCTTAAGGCGAAATCCTTAGTCGTGCTCATGACCATCAACCTTTAGCATTTTCCATCACTTAGTAGCCACGTCCGAACCCATTTCAGTGGTTTTTGAGCGTTAATTTTTTTTTTTTTTGCTGAGTCGTTGGCGTTGTTGCTGAGTCATGCTCATGACTATGGCTTCTACAACAATTATTTAGTGTTTCCTTGCCTTAGTACTCACGTACGAATCCATTTTAGTTGTTTTTGGGCGTTAATATTTTGCTGAGTCATTGTCATTTTTGTTGAGTCATGGTCGCGACTATGGCTCCTACCACCATCCGTTAGTGTTTCCTTCACTTATTACGGACGTCCGAACCCATTTCAGTTGTTTTTGAGTGTTAATGTTTTTTCGCTGGGTCATTGTCATTTTAGGCGGCTGTTTCATGAACTACATGACACGCATGTCACCTATAATTTATGTTCGTCATACACTCTTGTCATAATATGCCAATTTTGATACATACCAAGTTAACGAAACCCTCATGAGAGCACCAAGACGTAGGCGACTAGATGACGAAAAGCGAGAAGAGCGGGAAAATGGAAATAATTGTCATTAAGAGGAACCCTTGCATCGGGAGCTCCTATTCAAATACATTGGCGCTAGAAGAATCGTTTTGTAACAGCACCTACTGCATCTAATTCGAGGAGATTTGTTACATTAAAAAAAAAAAACAAGAAAGAAGTAAACTCTAGGGACTGCAGAAAGCATCTTTTCTTTTCTTTTTTTTTTTTTTTTTTTTTTCTTAACGATGAATGCGGGAAATTGCAATGTAGCTCAAGTACCAAGCTTTCAACTATGTAATTCAGTAATAAATAGCGATATCGCAATTCCGTAAGCAGTGCCTATTAAGGTGGTAGGCCAGCTTGAAAAGTCAATTTTCTTAATTTTTTTTGCTTTTTACATTTAATGTATGCCCAAGCATTCAGTAACATGTTGCAAGAAATTATCTTCCTATCACGATTAGTTTGGGAGTTACAGTGAGCTTCCTTACCCATACCCTCGTATTGTAAAACAGAAAATCATTACTATTTCTTTTATATAAGTATTATTCAAAATACCTTTTTCATTTTATGTTGTCGCCGAGCAGTCACACGAACAAACGGAGACTCCAGTGCATCTCATCGGGGCTCCAGCTATGGAGCTGGTGTGTTGTGGGCCACTGTGTTGTTCAATTGTGACATCTTTCTTTCTTTTTCTGAAGATTTTGCTCCACCTCATGTTATGCAAACCTTGATAACTTTTTTGTTGAATTATTATTTTGGTATGAAATTTCGCACACTCATTCCTCACATACAGATGTGTGCAATGAACTATAACAAAGATAATTTAAGCCGTATTTCTGCATTTACAACACATTTTGCAAATAAATTTGGTCCAAATAAATTTGCAGTTTTCCTCACTTTGCTTAGTTTTTCGAACATTACTTTCCGAATATTTATGACATTGCATTTATCCTAGTTCATTGTGCAGGTGCCAAACTTAGCTACATAAACGTCAGAGCTTTACTCACTTGAGTAATTCATTAGTTACTTATCACTGCTGACGCAACCAGCATGTTTAGCACATTTTATGACAAAAATCACCTGCCAAAAAATAAAATGAACCAATTTCAGCAGTTTAAAAGTTGATTAAATTAAATAAGACATGCTTATTCAGGAAAAATGTTATTTAAACCCTGGCATACGATTTAAAGTAAGTTTTTTTTTGGCCTACACCCTTAAGATATCTGAAGTGGACAGAAAATGCATTAAGGAATACTGCACTTTATTATGTGTCGTGTTTCTGTGCGCCATGCGTCGCATCGCGACATCGATGTCATACCAAAGAAGCACTTTGAAACGCGTGGCCACGTGAGTACATCACGTTAGTTTTTCATATTCCTTCTTCGTTTCAGGTAGCGCTCTGAACGTTGTGTTAGACTTGAGCGGAAGAATTCTACAATTTAGGCGTGACTTGAAAATTTGATATGTGTCATAGATCTATACCTCACTCCAACGTGCGATGTAGCACGGGAGATCTGGATCTGATTTTGGTGTCGCATAGTAGGACCCACCCAAACAGCCTACGTAGGGCCTTGCATAAATTGGCCTATAGGCTCATTGGAGTGTCCCTCCCCACGGTAGCCTTTAGTAAAAGGCGAAAGGTTAATGCGTGTGCTTGCTGAGGAGAGACCTGAGCGATGATCAGCTGTGCGCTGGTCCGAGCGAGGCCGCTCTCGAGCGGACACTCGCACTTTAACAAGTTTTCAGCCGTAGTTTTGACGTGAATAATTAATGTGGTACATTTTATTGCCTATAATTATTCAGATCAGCCGACAGAAGTAACTTTTGTCTACAAGGCCTTTATTTGAGCTTTATTAAATTGTTAGGTTTTAGAGCGTAGTATTAGTAAGAGGCAACACAGAGTCAGCGCCCCGTGGCGGCCAGAAAGTGATGACGCGGCATTTATAGGCGGACAGTATTCACATTGCAATGTCTCTTCCAACATACTTGCATGCAGTAATGCACAGAAACATGAGCCATTCCACTTTGTGAACGTGGATGACCAGCGAAGCTGTTTAGCACGTAGGCGTGTTGCTCCTCGGGAGTCTGGACTATACGCCGCCTCCCCCTTACGACGACAAAAGAGAAGTGAAAAGCAGAATGGAGAACACCAACTTGTCTTTCTGGCTTTTAAAGCGAAGCTTTATATGGCTAGGCGAAATCGCCTGTCCACTGAAAACTACTGAAAAAAAAAATCCCGACACAACTTCTTCCCTCAAACAGAAACTTAACACACTATAAACAACAAAGTGAGCGCTATATACACTATAACAACGGATCAACACTGTATACAATATGTACAGCCCTGTAGTGGAGGCCTGCGGGGATTCGCGTATACAGGGGCGTCGCGTACATCCTTCAATAGTACGCTGCCTCAGGGGCCGGGCTTCGAAACCGTCCCACTGCAGCACAGTCGAGCAACGCCCTAAGCCAATGTGCTACCCCGAAGGGTGCAGGCGAAGAGTTAAGAATACCTTATATGCATTCTGCAGGAAGATTAGATTAGATAATGGGGTTTTACGTGCCAAACCCACCATCTGGTTATGAGGTACGCCGTAGCGGGGGACTCCGGAATATCATGGACCACATGGGGTTCTTTAACGTGCACCTAAGTCTAAGTGCACGAGTGTCTGTAGAAAGAATGGCCCAAACGGGAACTGTACTGCAATATGACGCTCGGAATCTTAACTGTTCCGCACGAGAGGTAAAGAAAAAAAAAATCCCGACCCAATATCTCCCTGAAACAGAAACTAATTAACAACACACTATAAAAGTCAGCGCTTGTACACTATCTACAACATAGCGAACATAGCATAGCATAGTTTGGGGTATCGAAAAGGCCATTTGACACACATTCGAAATTTTGAATTTTACACATTCCCATATAATAGAGATAGAAGGTGCGACAAGTGATAATTTTCAGGGACGTTTGTGAATGCGGAATTGCTGAAGGTTACCTAGCTTGTTTACGATGCTCTGTGACGCAGATATGCATCATCGCGTTGGGAAACCGGTCGCAAGGCCGTATAAACTCGCTTGCGTTGAGGGTAGCGGACGTGGCGGCGTCGGCGTTCCGCGCGTCTAATAATAGCCTCGAACGTATAGTCACGGCGGTCGCTCTCCAACAAACCCCCTAAAACTTTGTTTTTTTCCTCGTCGGCTCGCGTAAAGAGAAAGCCGGCAGTGCTGTCTACGTTCTGCTTTGATTGAAATCTGCGTCCATTGCACCGGTCGTCATGCACGTGAATTCACTTCATTAGAAAAAAAAAAACAGGTTCAGATTAATCGCAGTGTTGAAATCTAGACGACGCGAAGCTTGTTTGAGTTAGCGGGCTAGCAGCAGCAACTGATAACACGAGCACAGCCTCGTCGCATGTAGGTGTTAAAGGGCCCCTCACCAGGCCACATAGCACATTTTGGCTATACGGTTGATGTTACGTGCTCCCTAGGGAGCGTTGTACCGCAAGCATTGTTCAAATTAGTTCATTAATAGCCGAGATAGAAATATTTCAGTGCCGCGAACCCATGATCTCAGGAGGCGAGCGCCACCGCCAACAGGGACACTTCTCTCCCCTTGCCCCGTCTGGCCTCCGCAAGGGAGACTCCTTCCCTGCGTTCTCCCATATCGGAACTGGAGCATACGTCACGGGCCGCCGACTTATTTCTTTTTCACGCGTTTCTGCTCGCGCGCGATCTGTTGCGCTCGTCTCGTTTCTGCACGAGAACACCCGACTATAGCGGTATAAGTCAGTGTTACACGAACATTGAGGCATGCGCAAGCGGATAACAGAGCATGATCGCGCACTGGAACGCGGTAGGAAATGGCACAGTTTCGTCCTCCGCGCGCGCGACTGCACGACATGGGAACAAGCTGACAAAACGGAAGTACTTCTCTCTTCCTATACGGTGCGAAGTAAAACAAGAACACACAGACATTCTGTTTATAGGCTTTATTATTTCTCTAAACTTTAATTCGTCTACTGAAGCAACAGATCAAACAAATAACTGCTGCTGCCTCGAATAATTCTCCAAGTCACCTGTCACTACCAGTGACGTCACAGCACTTGTGACGATATACGTTGACTCTCCGGCTGCATGGGGGCGCGGTGCCCGCGAGAAGAGCGCACGTCGTTTGGTTTGAACGCGGTGCGTAGCGATGTAATACTTTGCAGGCACCATGGTAAGCGCGTATCGTATACGTGCACTGCGCTTGCGAGTTCAAAATGGCCAGACCTGTTGAGGGGCCATTTAAAGCTCGATGACGAAGGTGATCTGTGATGCCAGTTGAAGGAAGGATGGTGACGAGAGGTGTATGGGGGCAAATGGGAATGCTACGCATGTGAAAGAACATTTCAGATTTCTATGCCCCTTGAGCCGCAGCTGCACATGCCCATTCATGGGGCTAGGCCAGGAATGGGCACATCCACCCGTACCCAGTGGGACACACCTAGTCTAGCGCCAATGTTGCTGTCTGTTCGGGCACATACGCAGTTATTGCACATATACCTAGCGACCCAAGTTTTCTAGTCGGCGGGAAACGTACACGAGGGTGCGCGCAAACGAGCCGTGAATACAATGCTGAGTGTTTTGTATGTGTTCTTGGCCTGTTGGTATTGTGTCGTCGCTGTGACTCAAAATGTTCGTGTCGTCTTTGGTTGGAATAAACTTGTTCTAAACTTACGATATTCCTTGGATACAATACTGTAATTCGCAACCTTTCAGAAAGGGACAATTAAACAGGAATATTAAGTTAGACTGCATTTTTTTTAAATCACGCATCTGCAATAATGGAAACGCCATGTTGCGCCATGGGAGAAGGCTTGAGAAGCAAGAAATGTTGCACAAAAAAAAATTACGGGAGAACTCATCTCACGATGCTTGTCGACGGTAATGCGAATACCAATCGAGAAATGTAGACACGCCATATTCCTGAAGTCACGTTTATTTAACACGTTCAGCAGTAATTCTGAAACTTTCTTCGCATCAGTTATATGCCTCATACTCCAATATCGTACCACTTCGATATGGCACTCGTTCGGGAAGGTCGCCCATGAACGGGGAAGTACGACGACGACTGTATGACGCGGACGCGCGGTGACGATGAAGTGACGCAGAAGGTGTGGCATTGATTGAACGACGAAGGCGTATAACGACGACGGCACGACGACAGTTATATGTTGAACAGTCGAAATATGACGCTGGTATAACGACGACAAAGTGACGTCGACGACATGAGAAAAAATGATATGATGATGATGCCCTGGCGGTGATGGCAACCATCCTGGATGAAGATGGCAACCGGACGATGCAGTGACGACGTTGAAGTGACGACCGACGGCACGACAGCGGCATGAGGACGATTGGATGACGACGAGTGTATGTAAATGAAACTCGCGAGCCCCTCGGTTAATCTGTTTCTTTGCACACGTTGTACATGCAGTTCGTATAGCTTATATGCTTGCGTCAGCAGCTATGAGAGCAGCAATCCCGCCATCGTATGCGTTCTCGATTGTCGGTAATCCGTAGCGCTTATAGCGCGGAAAGAGCCGCGGACAACGCGAAACATTGCATTTGTTTATCTTTCTGGCTCTGGATTTTGCACGGTCCGATTCTGTATGTATTTCATTCATACGCCGATAAACCTTATGTATGTATTGCTTTCATACGCCAATAGACCCCTTGGATCCCTGTGGTCTTTTGTCTTTTCCGCGGTAAAGGCAGTAGCTACGCGGTTCCCCGCGTTCTCCGTGTAGTTGCTTGCTTAATAACGGTAAATGTATGGAAATTAAGATAAGCTACATTAAAGCCGGCGATCCAAAACAACGCAAGCGCCACGCGAAATCCGTTTTTACCGCTTACTCGTCGTCAATGGGCTACGCAAGACGCCGTTGTAGGGGTCATCGGATTGATTTTTTTTTTTTTTTGCCCTACCCACAAAGCTCCGCATACGAGTGAATGTTTCCGCTATAGTTGGCTGTGGTCGTGGCACTGTTTACAAAGCTAGACACGAGGAGGTGATACAAACGCGTGCGCTTTTCGTATCGTATCTTGTTGTCTTGCTTTTTGCGCGATACCACGATCTCTGTATACGCAGGCATTTCCTGAATTCAGCCCCTATAACAAAGCAGCCGACTTAGCAGGAATTGCGGAATGGTGCTCAGCGTCACAAACACTTAGCGCAGAGCGCTGACCTTTAACCCCCAGTCGAGGTTGAACAGACCGGACCACGATGGTGATGGCGCCACCTTCCGTGCCAGTGGTGGTAGCCTGCTCAGCGGGTGAACACGAAAGCCAGCAATCAAACGCGCTGGAATGTCATTGGAGGACCACACTGCGTGCAATCTACATGCACACCCGACTGTAATTGCGCGTGCCGGACCGTGACCGCTATGTTTCCGTCTCTCCGCTTTGCAGAGTCGTGAGGTGGCCACCAAGGTGAAGGAGTCCTAGGCTGTGACGTAGCCGTGGCCGGTGCAGCGGCGGGCACCCTCCTCGGTCGTGACCGCTAACACCACTACTACACCACCACCTTCCGCTGGTTCCCGGTGCGAGGCCTCCGCGGGGCACGTGACTTCGCTGTCCTTTGGGGCAGAAACCGACACCTTCGGCGCCGGGCTGCCCACCACACCGTGGACGTGATCGTCGGTTGTAAAACATGATGGTTGTTACATTGATGGTTGTAAAAGCATGATAAACGTAGCCCCCACGTGGTCTCACGTATACACGTACATACACGCCCCAACACCTTCGTCACACGGCAGAGCTTGAGCTTTCATACTTTAAATCGAAGATCCGTTAGAACGAGACAGGTATATACCAGAACGTTTCGTAATGCGGTACAGTAACTCCATATGTTTGCGGTGTCATCCTCGAGGAAATGATGCGGAATTCGTGCTGGCGCACCCTGTGTCCAAGTCGCGAAGAATAGCGCTGGGAATATACGAAATTATTCGGCTGCATGCGGAAACGTTACAATGTGAAAGAGAGAGAGGAGGTAGCAGCACATAGCCTGGTAGTGCAGGGTCAAAGACAGAACATGGACGTTACGGAATCTCCTCCTGAGATCGGGCAATAGAAAATTTGTGCAGCAATTGCAACAAACGAAAATCTTGGTGCAACAGTTTTGAAAGCAGCTTTTGAGACCACATACAAATACATTAATTAGTCAGCTGGTACTATTTACAATGTAAAAACCCGTGCCGCTAACCTGTGAGCATAGTATAAATCCCATTGTTCCACGCCTTCCCCCTGAGCTCCCAATCCGGTAGGAATCGCCGCGATTGCTTTTTACTGTGCCCGTTCAGTACGTTGGTGCGTGTACGCATATTTTGGCTTGTATACTTACTGATTGTTTAAAAGGATACTGAAGATGAATAGAATGTTATGACGTATTTGTGAATCACGCTTCACGCTACAGGCAGAACGACCACATTTATTACGAGCGGAGGCTCGGTAACCCGGACAAGGGACGCTAAACCAAACAACTGGTGGCGACGCCACCGGGAATTTCCCGCAACTACTCACCTCTGTCGTGGCTTCCGCGATCGGCTCCGGCAGCGCGCTGCCGGAGCTGATCGCGGAGGCCACGCCTTGGCTTCGCGGATTTCCACAACGTCTGTACTCGGGTCCAGTCATAAATAAGGACCACCGTTGCATTGCATAAGAACCGACTACTCTGCCCAGCAGTTTTCGAGAACTTTACCGGCGGCAAAACGGCCCAAATACCAAAGGATATTTTCGAAATCCGCGGCATCACAGTTGCGCGCCGGCGTTGAGGTTCAGGCACGAAATACAAATGTGAAATCTGGCCTTTATTAAGGCGAAAGCCTTATATGTCTCATCGTTCAGTCGACCTTCAACGTCCTTTAGCGATAGCCGTGTCGTCGACGCGAAATCGTACACGATGACGACGCATCGTGTCTTACCTATATATGCAAACGCCCGCGCAACAATTTTGATGGTGCTTGGGTCACCGTCGTTATCGTGTTAATTAAGATAGAGTTGATTCAGGCACTCGAACCCGTGACCTTCGGTGGGAGTCGTACCCTCGAGCTTTTGTGGTAGTCGAATCCACCACCTTTGGCTTTCAGACGAAGTTAATTAAGGCACAGTGTATTGGTTGCCTTTCTCGTCTTTTGTGTTTCATATCGACATATCTGTCGTTTCGAGGGATTTGAGGCATCCGACGATTTGATCGCTCTGGCAAAAGTTGCAATTTTTCCGGTGCAATATTTGTTTGGTGCTTCAAGTGTATTAAATGTGAAGTGTATGCGTACGCTGTATCTTTTCTCTCGCCCACGCTATTTTTGCGGCCGCATAAGTATGTCCCTTCTCCCGACGTACAAGTGGTACAATGTTGTGCACCTAATGAGTTAGTATCTGCACTGGCTGTTGCTCAAGTTCAATGTTCCATTACCTGCACGCGTAGGTACCTTTCACACGGTGGAGTAGATAACCCATGCGGGGCATTCCAATAAACCAAACTGGAGAAAACGGTACGAACGACACTGTAGCGTTGGTGCCATGGCATAGTTCCTGATTTGCTTAGCTTAAATACGATAGCAGAACTACCTCTACTATACCAAAAATCTCATTCAGTCGTCGCCCACTGCCGTGTGGCGCGGAGTTCGTCGAACCTATACACTACACAGAAAGACAAATAGTGAAAGAAAAAAAAAAGAGCATCGTCATCCACCTCCTGTCTTGTCGGCGTCACATATCCGTCATGTATGCCCCAATCTATGCCCGCGGACTGCGTAGTGCGCCTGCCCCGCTCACTGTGTAGTCTTGTGTACTTTTGTGCCACCCGACATCCTGTCTCGGTCATTCGTTGGTGATCATCCTCACACCCTCGTGCATTCCCTTCTCCCTTCGCGCTCAAGTTTTAATGGATCCTTTGTCAACGAGTGACGAGCCGCCGCTCCGATGCATCCAAAGTAAAATGTGCACCCACTACATAAACACGTTGTTTACAACTCCGACTACTGTGCACCAGTTGTTGTTCGTCGTGCATAGAGGAAAGAATAAAGGCCGTCTCCTGGTTGTCAAATGGTTGTCATTTATTAGTTTTTTATTTATTATTATTACTGCTGCGGACACATGCCCCCCGCATCCCCCCCTCTCCCCCCTCCCAAGCATGGAGGGCAAGAAATATACCTACAGTGAAAACAAGCTAACCATGAACAATGATGCACCAATGAAAAAAGCCGGCAGATCCCACGCCCTGTGGGAATCGATGTTATGCGACGCAGTGTGCGGCGGGGAGCCTACCAAGTTAACGAAACAACCATGAGAGCACCAAGACGTAGGTGGCTCTTTCATGAGCTATATGACACGCATGTCACGATATTCATATCATGATTCCTCAGGAGTTCCTTTAGCTACACCTAAGAGACCTTAGGGCGAAAGCCTTAGTCATACTCGTGACTGACTTCTACCACCATCCTTTAGTGTTTCCTTCACTTAGTACCCGCGTCCGAACCCATTTCAGTGTTTTTCAGTGTTAATGATTTTTTCGCCGAGTCATTGACGTTTATTTCTTAGTCATGCTCATGACTATGACTTTTACCACCATCCTTTAGTGTTTCTTTCACTTACTACCGACGTCGGAATCCATTCCAGTGGTTTTTGAGTGTTAATCTTTTTTCCCTAAGTCATTGTCATTTTGCCTAGTCATGCTCATGACTATGACTTCTACTAGCATCCTTTAGTGTTTGCTTCCCTTAGTACCCACGTCCGAACCCATTTCAGTAGTTTTTGAGTGGTATACTTTGTTTGCTGAGTCATTGTCATTTTGCTGAGTCATGCTCATGACTATGACTTCTACTAGCATCCTTTAGTGTTTGCTTCCCTTAGTACCCACGTCCGAACCCATTTCAGTAGTTTTTGAGTGGTATACTTTGTTTGCTGAGTCATTGTCATTTTGCTGAGTCATGCTCATGACTATGACTTCTACCAGCATCCTGTAGTGTTTCCTTCACTTAGTACCCACGTCCGAACTCATTTCAATGGCTTTTGAGTGTTAATATTTTTTCGCTGAGTCATTGTCATTTTTGCTGAGCAATCCTCATGACTACGATTTCTACCATCGTCCTTTAGCGTTCCCTTCACTTACCCCCGTATTCAGAAACGCAACTTCGCTTCAAGTCAGTGCTTGACTTGATTTAAATGACGCCTATTGTGAGCGCGCCGGAGCAAACGCAATGAGCGTCCTGGGCATGTTCACGCCAGGCGTCCTTTAAATCAAGTCGGGTATGAGCTTCAAGCTAAGTTGCATTTCTGAATACGGTGGTTAGTGCCCACGTCCGAACCCATTCCAGTTGTTTTTGAGTGTTAATCTTTTTTCGCTTAGTCATTGCCATTTTCCTGAGTCATGCTCATGACTGTTACTTTTACCAGCATCATGTAGTGTTTCCTTCACTTAGTACCCACGTCCCAACCCATTTGAGTGGTTTTTGAGTGTTAACCTTTTTCGCTGGGTCATCGTCATGACCTACATGACACGTATGTCATGATATTCATGTCATGGCATATCATTTGTGTTTATCATACACCCCTGTCATAGTATGCCAATTTTGGTACATACGAAGTTAACAAACGACCATTATAGCACAAAGTCGTAGGCGGCTAGATAGATAGATACGGTCAAAGTAGCAAATTTTCGCCAAGAAATGGTTCGCATTTAAAACCAAAAATTATTATTGCGAGATTAGGACCTAGATCCAATTAAACAATGGCATTCTGGTACAGCATGGGGGGAAAAGAAAACACTTTCACATCACGTGGGAGTGTGCAGAACACGGAGAAGAACACGAAACAAACGGCACATGGAACGAATAGGAGGCGCTGCTGTCTAGCCCGGCCTAGGGAACCTACATGCAAGCGCCGTTTTAAAACGGCGTTGCATGTAGGCTCCCTAGCCCGGCCCTGGCAGATCAGCTACGACTGATCCAACGAGCTGAGCTGATGGCTCGTGCTATAGTGGGGCCTTGGAATAGGGGCGCCACCCTACTGGACAAACTCCATCTTTAACCCCCCCCCCTACCCCCTCCTGGGACTGGGGTAGGAGCCTGTCCGGTTTCTGAATATAATAAAGTTTGACTACTACTACTACTACTACTACTACTACTACTACTACTACTACTACTACTACTACTACTATACTATTGTATGTTTTTGATTCGTGCATGAAACGGTGTTGGCACGTCCCGACTACGATGGCGAGTGGGTCTATAATCGATAACTGTGACGAATATGGAAATGGGTAAAGGGATTATATCATCATCATCATCATCATCATCATCAGCCTATATTTATGTCCACTGCAGGACGAAGGCCTCTCCCTGCGATCTCCAATTACAAGGGATTATATATGTTGGCTCAAAGTAGGCTTTAGGAATTCAGGTCCCTGTCTCTTCTAAGCGTGAGTGATTGAACGTCATTAATTTCTGTCATTTCGCTCGAAGAACAAGATTTTGATATTTTGTTGAATATACAACAGGTTTTCTCTGGCCTCTGTGTTCTGCTCATCTTCTTCATTCCAGCTCATGCAGACAGAGGTGAGCACGGTTGCAACGCCCGGTTCACTACCCTGCACTGGGAGAGTAGGGATATAGGAAAGGGAAGAAAGGCTTACCGTAACACTTTGCAGTCCAGATGGTTAACATCCTGGGCGAAAGGAAAATGGGAGGGAGCGTCACGCGATAATCTTGAAGCCTAGTCGTAATTGAAAATTTCGCATGTCCCACGCACTCTGGGAATCAATTTTATGTGAAGCAATCGCAGCTAGCTGCGGCTATCTAGGGTCGTTTAGGTTTCCGCAGAGTGTTACCGGGTGGACCGATAGTAAGCCGAGCAGTTGTGTCGAGCATGTATGTCGACAGCAGCAAGACGACGACGCTGACGACAATCGCATGACGGAGATTGCATGATTTCTCCAATCCATCCATTCCTTGGCCAATCCCTCATCGTGGGTAGGAGCCACAGACATGATAGGCAACAACAACTACTCCGCGGTCGTTTGACGCGAGTTAAAGACACGCCGAATGATGGGTTATTCACTATTGAACTATTAAGGCGAAAGCCTTAGGTGTCTATGTTGGCGCTGCCCTTGGCGTACGCTTGGCGGTGACCCTGGCGAAACTGCGCAGTGACGAAAAATGGCCGACGCCGCAGAAAATGCTCGGATTGACGTCACATTTCTCAGGGAGGTTTCCCGTAAACAAAGTAAATTAGTGGCCTTGAAAAAAAATTGTTACGTTTCGGTCTGGGTGGGAATCGAATCCGGGCTGGGACGGTTGCAACGCCCGGTTGGCTACCCTGCACTGGGAGAGGAGGAGCACAGCAGCCCGAAGCACAGCAGCCCGATCCTTTCTACCCATTGTCTATACTCGCGGACAACTTTCTGCGGCAATGTAGGGAAAGCTACGGAGGCAAAGTGTGCACAAGTGCATGGAGGAGGAGGAGGGAAAACTTTATTTTCGTCAGACGCAGAGTTATTTAAATTACTGGGTTTCTTCTGCTAGGCGGCGTGAGCATGAGCGCGCTTCTCAAAAGAGTTCCGCGTTTTAATCCACGGAAGTTGAGGCTGGGCAGAGAAAACATAAACACCTTACTAGCAACAGTTAAATAAGACAAAACACACCACTGAGTGTAAAGTTTACTTACTTTTGCGGCCTTTCCCTTCCGCGTCTGTGCAAACGCGAAACCGTCGCACGTAGAACCTGCGTCGATTCAGCGTGTTCCGAGCAACCAAAAGCACTGTCAAACGCTGCCGGACTACTAGGCGTGGTAACACACGTGCAGCAGCCACGCGCCCATAGCTTCCCCTTCATTGCCACAGGAATTTGTCCGTGAGTATAATAATGCCACGCTTAGAAATTGCCACATTACACCAAGCAGGTTGAAAAGAAATGTTTTTTCAATCTCCTTGCATAACACACTCAACAGCTTTCTACCAAGGTTTAAAAACTATTTTCGTTGCACTCTAGCATTGCCAGCACTGCGCCGAGGTCCTGGTACATGGTGATGTTAAACACTTTCTGCAATACTACGCTCTGAAAACGAATGATTTAATAACGCTCAAATAAAGGTCTTGTAGGCAGACGTTGCTTGTCACCTGATCTAAATAATTATATGTAATGTAATATGCAAAATTAATTATTAACGATGAAATGACAGCTAAAAAGTTGATAAAATCCGAGGGTCCACTCTATTACGGCAGTGCTAAGCCCAGTGCTTTACTCATCATCGCTCAGGTCCCTCCTCAGCACCCACACGTATTAACCTTTCGCCTTTTACTAAAGGTTACCGTGGGGAGGGACACTCCAATGAGCCTATAGGCCAAATTTTTGCAAGGCCCTACCTTATTGGGTGGGGCCTGCGATTAGAAACCAAAATCAGAACCAATTCTCAGGTGCTGAATGGGCTACTTCACACGTTGGCGAGAGTTGTGAAAGTATTGACCCATCTCTCATTAAGAGGTCGCGAATATAATGTAACAGCGCAGATCTCTGGGTGGATTGTCGAACGCAACGTTCAGACCGCTAGCTGCCACGAAGAAGGAATATGAAAAACTTAACGTGATGCACGTGGCCACGCGTTTCCATGCGCTTCTTTGGCACAGTAGAAGCATGCGTGTGAACATTCTATATAGCATTTTAGGCGGACTTCACCTACACTTTGCTTACTGGAGGTGAAAGTTGACGTGTCCATGAAATGGCAAGTTTTCATGAGACACCAGGTACATAAAAGCCACTTAAATATTCCGGAAGCATTCGGCAATTCTATTACATTGACAATCATCGTCTGTGGTTTCTGTACAATTTCCACAGCGAAGCTTTTACTTATAGTTGGTCGGCATTTTTCGTGTCCGGCGTCCGTGGGCGAAAAAGTGGGCCGGTACCGGAGGTAGTGCAATACCGGGCCGACCCGAGGCGGATTTGAAGCAGGCTTTAAGCTGCCGCGGCGACGGCAGCTTGCGACGTGGGGAGTGACGTCACTAGCCTTTCGTATATAAAATAACCAGCCTGGCAACTGATTTCATTGTTGCTGCAGCACCGCTGTGTGCGGTGGCGTGCTGTCAAAATTACCATTACTCCAATTATCACCATTACTCTAAATTATCATTACTCTAAAGCAATAAAGCGCTGCATACCCGCCTCAGCACTATGTAAAATTTCCAAAGCTTTGCGCTGGCCTCACTCGCACACAGGGTACCCTCATTCGCCTGGAAAAAACACACTGCTCAATCCTGCGCGCATACACCTCCTTCGTGGCCTCCTCACAGATGAGCCTCCGCTCTGCCGACATTGTGGATTCCACGGCACGTTCTCTGGGGCTGCTTTCCTTCTCCCACTCCCCTGCCATACCACACTGAACTCACCCCAATACGACCGCCGAGTGGCTGACTCGGACAGCCAGCCTACAAGACCGAACGTACCTCGTGGACTATGTCAGCCCAGCGCTGAACTACGCCGCCAGTGAGACCGTAGATTAAGGGTTTTCGACTCCCTTACCACAACGACAATTAGGTACTCTATCTCTCTCAGCATCAGCCATATTTGCTACGGAACTCACTTGCGAAGATCGGCCATCAGCACGACGGCGTGACGACGACTGTATGATGTCGACGGAATGACGTCGATGGAACGAGGAAGCTGGTCTGACGACCACGCGATGACGATTCTGAAATGATGACGATAGTATGACGATGACGGCATGACGAGAGTATGATGACGAAGATAGAATGACGACGATGGAAAGACCACGACGTCATCACGACCACGAACACATACCTAATGGCCTAAGCTGGTAAACTAGATAGATAGATAGATAGATAGATAGATAGATAGATAGATAGATAGATAGATAGATAGATAGATAGATAGATAGATAGATAGATAGATAGATAGATAGATAGATAGATAGATAGATAGATAGATAGATAGATAGATAGATAGATAGATAGATAGATAGATAGATAGATAGATAGATAGATAGATAGATAGATAGATAGATAGACTTATGATGGCTAAAGCAGGCGAATAATCTTAAATTATATGTCCTACTGTTCTCATACACGGCTCCCTAAGCACAGCAGCCCGAAGCACCACTGCCGGATGCTTTCTACCCATTGTCTAATAAACGCACGCTTAGAAATCGCCACATAACACACTGACCAGCTTTCTACCAAGGTTTAAAAACTGCTTTCGTTGCGCGCTAGACATGCCAGCACTGCTCCGGGGTCCTGGTACATGGTGCCGCTAAACACTTTCTCCAATACTACGCTCTAAAATCTAATGATCTAATAAAGCTCAAATAAAGGCCTTGTAGACAAAAGTTACTTCTGTCGGCTGGTATAAATAATTATCTATAATAAAATGTACAAAATTAATTCCTAACGTCAAAACTACGGCTAAAAACTTGTTAAAGTGCGAGGGTCTGCTCTAGTGCGGCCCTGCTAAGCCCAGTGTTTTACTCATCATCGCTCAGGTCTCTCCTCAGCAGCCACACGCATTAACCTTTCGCCTTTTACTAAAGGTTACCGCGGGGAGGGACACTCCAATGAGCCTATAGGCCAATTTTTGCAAGGCCCTACCTGATTGGGTGGGGCCTACTCAGTGAAACCAAAATCAGATCCAGATCTACGGTGCTACATCGCACGCTGGAGGCAGCTGTAGATCTAGGAAACATGCCAGGGGGGATAGTCTAACACAGCGTTCAGAGCGCTAGTTGCCACGAGGAAGGAATATTAAAAACTAACGTGATGCACGTGCCACGCGTTTCAAAGTGCTTCTTTGGTACGATAGAAGTATGCGTGTCATTGTGACCTCATGGTTACAGCATTTCCACATGGCATTTTGGGAGGACTTCACCAACACTTGACTCACTGCAGGCGAAAAATCGAGGTGTGCACGAAATCGCAAGTTTTCAAGAGACACCAGGTACATATAAAAGCCACTCTAATAAAAAGCAAATAGCTTTCAGTGGAAGCATACGGTGAATTCGCTTACATGGGCAATCATCGTCAGGGGTTTTTCTGTACAAACTTTGCAGCGAAGCTGTTAGCTTCTAGTTGGTCGGCATTTTTCGTGTCCGGCGTGCGTGGGCAAAAATGTGGGCCGATACCGGAGGTATACCAATACCGGGCCGGCCCGCAGGCTTCAAGCTGCCGCGGCGACGGCAGCTTGCGACGTGGGGAGTGACGTCACTAGAGTTTCATACATAAAAGAACCAGTCTAACAACTGATTTCATTGTTGTTGCAGTACCGCTATGGGCGGTGGCGTGCGCTGTCAAAATTACCATTACTCTAAAGCAATAAAGCGTTGCATACCCTCCTCAGCAGTTGTAGGGGTGGTTAGCAACAGCTTCGGTGGGCATGTACTTATGCAGGGCTGGGATGGCGAGTCAATTTATTTAGATGTACAAACAAGGGGAGGTAGGCTACGTGCTAGCGTTCTGCGTGTACGCATTGGCGCGTGTTTGTCCCCTCCTCTGATTTCTATTTGTTTTTTTTTCTTACCCCTCTCGTTCTGTTTTTGTGTACTGAGCTTAGGTTGTATCCCTTCTCGCCCTCCTGCCTAATGCCTCAAAAGTAGGCCGGCAGTATGTAATCAATATTTAAGTAAATAAATAAATAAATAATCGGCAATTGCAAATGCGTTACTTAAGCAAAGCTTGATTATTCAAAGCGTAATGTCAGTGCTTATTTTTAAGCATCACGCACCCGTGACAAGCTACGTACGTCAAAGTGCAAACGCCAAATCAGGCGGAGGCACAGTGTGACAGGTGGACGCAGCGATGTCGCGAAGGCGACGCATGATGCTCGTCGAGGGGAAAAAAAAGAAAGAAAGAAGACAAATAAAGGTGATGAGAGGGTCCGCTTCAGGTATCTTAATAGGCACTGCTTACAGAATTGCGATATACTTATTATTGAATTACATAGTTCAAAACTTGGTACTTGACCCGCCGTGGTTGCTCAGTGGCTATGGTGTTGGGCTGCTGAGCACGAGGTCGCGGGATCGTATCCCGGCCACGGCGGCCGCATTTCGATGGGGGCGAAATGCGAAAAACACCCGTGTACTTAGATTTAGGTGCACGTTAAAGAACCCCAGGTGGTCCAAATTTCCGGAGTCCCCCACTACGGCGTGCCTCATAATCAGATCGTGGTTTTGGCACGTAAAACCCCATAATTTCTTTTCTAAAACTTGGTACTTGAATTATATTTGCAATTTTCCGCATTTATCGCTAGCAAAAATAAAATATCTGCGTCCTACAGACCCTAGAGATTACTTCTTCGGGATTTTTTTAAGTCACAGGCCTGCGCGACACACGCAGCGCAGTCACAGCGTAAGCTGGTGGAGCAGCTCAAAAGTAGCTCCAATTTCGGCACCACGCACAACAGGGTCTTTGCGGAAAAGTCTCTTCGCCTCGATTTTGACGAGAACGATCTGAACTGTCCGCCCGGCGTCGACGGCGAGCTGCGGCTTGTAATGCTCTCGGCACAGCAGTCTGCTGAGCCCGATCAAGCCTGGTTGTAGCCGCCCACGTAGCTCTACGATTCGCTTCTTCAGCAGTGATTCGTACCTTGCGAGGAGATGCCATAATGTGTACCGAAGCGGTATCCAGAATACGTGGCGCAATTCTCACATACCTTGACCCGTGGCACGGTACGTAGTTGTTGTTTGTTGATGGTGATGATCATGATTGTTTATTGGAATCTTCAAAACGGGCTGGTGACAAATAGTCACCTAGCCTGCTCGAGTGAACCAGGTCCAGTTACATGCAGCATGTAATTGCTGTATGCACTTACATGTCGGGCATGCTGCGTTTGCAGGCTCCTTACCTAGATGGCGCCACCATACTGGCGGAGGCTCTGGCAGGCCCGGAAAGTAGAGCTAGTTTCGGTTTCAAGGAACATGCGCGCTCCTAGCGGTTGCCGGACATCCTAAGTTGTTTTTCTTATTACTCTTTTTGTGAATTTTAAAGCGGGCGAAGCGCGGGAAGTGATCGCCATCGTGCGTTCGTCGAGCTTGCCTCCGCTAACCCTTGTCACTCGCTCAGCGATATCACAAGTCAGATCGCGCTTGGTCGTCTGCTTCTGTTGTCCCAAGTGTGAAGATGGGAAACATAAGACAGAGAAGCTTCATCAGGGCCGGTATTTTGTAGCGATGCCTTGCCGGTGCTAATGCCTTTTCGCGCTTATCGCGCTTGGTCAGTGGTCAGAGCGACGGTCTGCTCGTGTTATCAACGGGATCAGCCGGCCGTGAGTGGTGGATGATAAGACTAGTATAGAATAAGCCATATGGCATCGCTACAAAATACCGGCCCATGCATGCAACGAATTGACGACGCAGAAAATCGACCAAGCATTAGACGAAGATGGCTAAACCGGGGCATCACATGTGTTGCGCAGCTCTGTGGTGTTCGAACACCGGCAAATCCAGTTCTGCGAAGCTTCTCAGGTTTCCTAATGACCACGGGTAAGCACAAGTATTTCACTCTATTTTCCGAGCAGGTATTCATTTTGCATAAGTAAACCAGTTCTGTGCAAGCCTGAGTGGACTGACATAGGAGCAGTGTCGCTCGACCCATTCGTCGTGACGGCAGCCCCTCTGTTGCCGGTGAAATACTTTTAATGAAGGGCTTGAGTGCGTGTTTTTGGGCTATAGATTGTGTTCGCTCTTTGACGACATGCACAGCCAAGGTTAAAAGAAAAGAAAGACGCAGCCGTGGTGGTTAATAATTTTCGCATTGGTTTGGATCTACTGGAATCTGTTTTCACTCATTCTGAACAAATTTCTGTTGTGAATGAAAATTGCTTTTATAGAGTGTCACTTTTGCACTGCGTGGAGGTCATGCAGTCTTTTTCCAGTACCGAATGCGTGAATAAAAACAAAAGCGTTCAACCTTTACTAGTGTTGAGTTTTGGCTGGCCGAGAAATCGGCTAGCTTTAGTTGATCCACTTCACAACACACGAACAAAATTAACAATTGATGGTGCCAGGAAGTTATTTTCTTTATGCTACCCCCCCCCCTCACACTATATCTGTCGACTAGTTGAAGTGTAACCCTAAACGTAACCGCAAGTTAGGACTTTCAAAGCGACTACTTTCACGAAGTGACGAAATGTAATATATTAACAGCGAATATTGGTAATTAACAACGGTTCGCTATATAAATATTCTTCATTATAATTGCTTGGCACTGGTGCGTATGAGCGATGTCCAGTGGTTTAGAAAATGAATAGCAGCTTGCAAAGTAAACCTGGTAGGAAGAAAGCACTTCCTAATACACGACACACTTCAGCGGTTTCTGCTCCGCGATTTGGCCAATGTCGCCGCACAGCCAGCGGACCTGCAAGAGAGCACGAACAAGTGGGAAAGGAGGGCTTCAGCGGCAACCCTCCTTCTCCCGGCTGCGCGCCCTCTCCCTCTACCTTCGGACCTCATCAGTGACGTCATGGAGGCATTCTTTTGTTTGTGAATTATTTCCAGTAGTATTTTCGGTAGCCACCAGTGGTGGTAGCGGCGCTGCCGCCGCGTATCGGCTAGAGCCCTATATATATAAAGTAGCGCCATTCTTAGATCTTGCCACCACCTAAAGCTTTAGCCACCACCGCGCTCACCCCGGCGCTTCCTCCTCGCCGCCTCCTGTCACCCCAGCGTCACCTTCTCCCCCATTGGCCAATCCGTGTCACGTGGAAGCACGCCTTGCGCTTTTGTATATATTTTTTTTTCTTTCCAGCGCGCTCCGACCACCATTCTCGGGCCTGTGCGACGAAAGTGCTGTACGCACAAACGGATCAAACGTGTTAGGGACAATAACTTCGTTGTGATGGCATGCTGCTGCGCCTTCAGTTGCCACAACCGACAAGGCGAGAGCAAAAGGCTTTTTTTGTTTACCATCCGGCGAGCACAAACGCTTACTGCACACTTGGTATTTGCGCCGTCTCGCATCGTCGCGTTGCTACTTCCAAAACGGCATTATTAAGGCCAGTTACTGACTGACGAAGCAAAATCGCGCCTCAATAACTGCTCCGCAGGGCGCGATCGAAGTTTTCCGCGGATTTCCTCTGGTAGCGCGTCAGCTGTCGTCTGCCACGGCAGGCCCGACGTAGGCGGCGCCACTGTCGATATCGCGCCTCGATCGCGCTGGCCGCGCTGAGCGCGACAGCGGAACGGAGGAGGAGGGAAGTGGTTGGCGCTACTTTTTATACATAGTTTGCACGCGCGTCACTTCCGCACCGGTCCGCGAGCCTGTCCGCCATCTTTAGGCACCTGCGCGCCTGCGGAAGCATGCTGGAGCAGGCTTGCCGCGCTGACGCGTTGTTGATCCGAAGTTCCTTCTCGCGTTGTGATCATGCTAATCTGCGCGATTTTCGGTTGCTGCACAAGAAGTACCACTGCCGCGAAGCCGAGATACGCAGAACCGGGCGTAGGTCTGCACCAAAAGTAATAACATGGCAGTGAGAACGCACAAGAATGCTGTCGGATAAACGTCGGTACCTGTGGCTTTCCCGGATAAATCGGAAGGGCCTGAACAACGTGCGTGTCGTCACTTTGTTTCGGGCGAGTATATAACACGCGAAAACACTGCACATCACGCATGACCGTAAAAGGACGGCAGCGAAAGCCCCCGTACTGTTTGGTGACCGCTCTGAAAAACGCCCGTGTACTAGTGTTGTAGTGCACGTTAAAGAGCTCCGTGTGGTCAAAATTATCCCGGAACCCTCCACTGCGGCGTGTTTCATAATTAGATCGTGATTTTAGCACGGAAAACTACAATTTTGTTTTTTTAACGGCCTGCAAACTGCTTCACATCGTCATTTCTTGGTATGTGTGCTTCACTTAGCGATATGCTGAGCAATATTTGAATGTCTGCATACTTTCAATATAATATAATATATTTAACGCAACAAAATTCACATGCACGGACATGCACCGAACTATAAACCAAAACTCGCAGAAAGAAGCGAACACACGTTTTGAAGCTTGGGGAAAAAGTGCATGTAGGTGAACCTTTGTGGCAAGAAAGCTTTCCCTGAACGAAGCAGCACAAAAATACTGAGATAGTTTTCTCTGCCGCACGCCAAGGAACATATGCTTTCTTAAGTTAAAATTAAGGAATAACAAGTATCAAGTTACAACTCTGAGACTCACCAACAGATAACGATATCACAATTCTGTAAAATGCGTCTAATAACGCATCTAAAGGGGATAAAATTGATGTAGTATACACCGCTCTGAAGCATATTGCTCATTTCTGAGTATGACTTTCGCAAAACCTTCGTAAACATTGTAACAATGTCTCGTAAACTGTAATCTTATAAATCAAGTTTGCTTCAGATGCTCTAACAGATTCAGTTTAGAGAACTGTGATATCTGCCTTTCCTCGTATTTTTTTCTTTTACCTTTTTTTCTTTTTGTCAGAGTCACGGCTGCGCGTCCTCAGGATGAGAATCACGTGGGGAACGAACGCGACGAGACGCGGTGCACGTACTCAACTCGATCATCGAAAGCAATGCTGCACGTAATAATGGGTGTCCAAGCTACTTTAGCTATGCTTTTAAAAGAAAGCTGGCACATTGTGCGCTTAAGATACCTATACGGTCATCTAACCTCTTCAGCCACCAAAGTAATTTTTGTGTACTAATCACTTGAGTAATTAGAGAAAAAAATTCTAGGCGTGGATGAATACGAAAGCATTGCGACCACCAATGGTCGAGGGTCCGACCTTAATGTGCCCTAATTAACTCTACCCTAATTACATGTGCCTCAATTACCTTCACCTTTATTAACCTTAATAAACACCAAAGCATTATTATCAATGCTTTCGCATTAATAATAAAGCTGGGACACCGTGTATATTGGCAGGACACATTGTACCCTTACTTTCTGGCATCCGCTTGCATCACTCGATCGTTACTGTATAGGGTGGCTGGTTCATGTGTTTTACCTGCGAGTTGCTGCACACCGCTGTACTGCCAGTCACTGCCCTCTATCACTGCGGCAGAGCGGGCAATGCAGACGCTGACTTCGCTGCTGGTTCGGCAAACGGTAATTGCTCACGGCAGATTCCGACAGCTTTTTCTAGGAGTGACGGCTCAGCTTCATTATCGTGCCTCGCGTGGCGCTCGCAACGTCCTACGAGGACCGACCCTGAGCAAGAGTGCACGTCTAATTGCACTTGCATGCCACCTAATGTGACATTTCCGCACGTCGCGTGACTTCGACGAGTAACACTGCACCATATTCGCCCGAACGTGGTCGGCGCAAAAAGTACTTCGTGCCATAAAATAAAGTCGACAGTGTCACCGTTATGCCATGCGTGTAGTGCCCGAAAAGACAGCCGCACACTTATTCTGCTCTTGTAGCCTCTTCACAATGCAAAGGATCGAAACTGAATGTACCTCGGGGATCGCGCCAAATTGGCCTACAAGTATTTGTACCATGGACCAGTGAGCTTCCTGTGCGTCCCGCGCTACGAAGGCGCCTTTAACTTTTCTGCGAGCAACTACTCTCAACTATAGACACTTTAATTCTCTATGGCGTTCGTTTTGTGTGTGTTATATGTCTGTCGTATGTACTGTGCGTATCTTTTCATTTTCCATCGGATTCATTTGCAGTAGCATGCCAGGTGTACGACCACACAAAATCCTCTTCAGTTATCATAAAAGAGCGCCTCTCTTTCTCTCTCATGTGTTTTAACGGCCAGAAACAACAACGGAGAAAACTTGTAGTGGAGAGCACCGGATTAATTTTGACTCCCTGAAAACATTTAAGGTTCACTTAAGCCTAAGTACACGAGCAATTTGTTTTTTTTTCTCTCATTTCGCCCCTCCTACTAGGAAATATAAGTAATAGGACATACTATGGTTAGGGGGCGTTATCGATCATCCACTGAAGGAAGGGAAAGAGAGCACCCCATAGAGCCGAAGCGTGGTGTCGGTTCACTCGAAGCCTTTGTGGTACTTGTTAATCTTAAACCTCTACTATCTGACTTGAAAAAAATAATCGCACCTGCCTGGACACAATGGGCACTCAGGAAAGATCTATTTCCAGCACCATTCTTATTAACGATTCGTGTTGCTCCACAGAGCTGTCAGGACAAATGCGCATGTGCACGTGGCTGTGTTGCGTCATCATGTGTTATATTGTAAAAATAATAATAATAATAGGACACGGGCAGCATTGTCGGCTTTTTACCAATTCCCGGGGCTGTTCTCATAGATTCGTCTCACAAAACATCCGCGGTGGAAGGTTTGATAAAACGGGGCGCTGAAAGTTTGTCGGGAGATGAACAAATGGCTTGCGAAAACGAGATCGCTGCCAAATATTATTTATTATTTCTTGCTTTCCCTTTTTTTTCTTTTTTTCTCTTTTTAGTTCCCTTTTCATGCCTTTCTGGTTGCTCCATCTGAAGTAGCAAGCCCTGCATGGGTTGATATGTTGAGCTTTTATTAAACTCTCTCTCTCTCTCTCTCTCTTTCCCTATTCTGATTAATTAACGTGGCTTTGTGTTACTACAACAGAGGAGTGCACGATATCTCATGAAAAACATTGATTTGCATGCCATCGGTCGGCAATATATGCGGAGCTATCATTGCATGCGCTTTTCTCTTCCGACACAAAGAACGAAGAGCACGAGAAAGGTTTCGCGCACATGCATTCGACGCTGGCGCAGTGCCGGCGCAAGTTAGAAAAGATCTGCGCTGTTTGCGTTGCAAACATGTGGGGAAGTGAGAAAGAAAAAAAAACGGAAAATCAGTTCATTGTTTGGACCCGCTTTCGGGCGCATTCGTTTGCTGTTAGAGCGCCTCGTAGCTTCATTGTTCTTTCATGTCCTTTCCTATCTCTCCGCGCAATGAATGTCGTGGATGTTTTGCGCTTTCATGGGCTCAACGTGCTTTTTTTAATGCGCCATGACACGACTTCCAGACGCATTGTTCTTAGAAGTAAGAACAACGGCGGCGACAGCCAAGGTTGGGATATTGTAACGACTACGTTCGAATGGCTTTTCCTTCGCACTTCGACAGTGGTCCGAGTGGCGCTCCGCCAATGTTATCAGCGAGATCGGCCGGACCATAAGAAAGTTATAGAATCGAGCGACAGGAATCCCTACATTATACCAGCCTAGTTTTCGAGCACAGCTCCCACCGAGTCACGATTAGTGCCCCCCCGGACAAGCCGCCTTACCGGTCACACTACGAGTATATACAGAGAATGCAGTGCGCAGATCCCACCGCTAGTCGGGAATCGAGCCTTCAACCGTGGAAAACTTCCGAGATGGTCGCTGCGGCGACCCTTGGCAACACACGAAGAAAGCGGGAAACGTTGGAAGTCAAGACTTATTGATCACTGAATGAACTACAGTAAAGATGGTCATACACTATCTGCCATAGTCGAAACTATACATGTATAAGCATTGTACGCGAGTAAAAATACTCGGTCGAGCGATTAGAGGACTACAGTTACACAGATGTGTCGCCTGTCGTGTTCGTTTATGGAACATTCGCCGCGCGTTGCTACCATGATGCTAGGCTTGGTTATCACCGTCGATGTGCTGAACTCGCTATCTTTGCCTTTCTCGGGTTCTTTTTTTAGAGTGCGAGAAAGTTTATCGCCTAAGAGACGACTTACACATAGCACTTAACGTTCACCGAGAAAGTAGTGTCAGTGAGCTCACCTCTGTTCTGGGCCATAAAATATTAAATCACGGCATAAAACATCCACACCCGGAACGAACCCGGAACCCGGAGCGAAGCGTTACATTACGAAAAGAAGGGTAAGCAGGAGAGATGACGATCATTGTTTGGGAACTAAATGTGCCCCAAAGGGTGCAATTTTTTTTTTAAGTTATAGTCTAAATGCACAAATTTTTTAAAATTTCAAATTGAAATTTTTCAATCACAGTGGCACATTACACAGTTCTAGCTACTCCCTAAGGTGCATTACTAGAAGAGACAGACATTATTTGCACGATATATCTTGAGATGCGTAATCGAATAATAAATTTGATTACGGCAAGCAAGTGCCACCGTCAGGTGAAAAAAAAAAGTTAATTTTCTTTTATACAGCACACATATGAACCAAGCTTTCAGAAGCTTCTTTATTAGTTGAGGAATACTGAACGACATAAATCTAAAAAATGCGTTTAAATCGCGAGGTTAGACCCGCATCCCCCCTTAAGGCAAATATTGCGTTTTACAAATTGTAGCCGGCAAGCTTGCAAGGCAAATACATGTATATCCTCTTTAGAAGGAATTATGATGCTGGCACGAGTTTTGAGATATGCGTTCTCATATTGTGCAACAAAAAACATGCATAGGGGCCAGTGGCGTAGCCAGAAATTTTGTTCGGGGGGGGGGGGGGGGGGGGGGCTCGGGTTGCAGCGCGGCCTCCTCCTTATAAAATTTGTCGAGGGATCAAATGCATGAATAATAACTGCATTGCCAATACCATTGTATATTAGATGCTGCAAACGAATTATTGAACGCTATGCACTGTCAAGTAAAATATGTATTTTCTCATAAAAGAATATATTTGTATGCCCCAAAAATTGTGGCAGAAATAGCTGATGTCAATGCTTCCGCGTTTTTTTTTCTATTTAATAAGTAAAGAAAATATCACACGAATTTTAGAACTATATCAGTTCGAAACCAGCAAAGCAGTGCATGCAGCTGATATGAAAAACGTAAAGGCCATGAAATGAATAAGTTGAGGACAAATATTTTGATGAATCTTTGTCATTCAAGAACCTTGTTTATATTTTTGTACATATGCAACGGCCAGGAAAAAACCTCAATGGCACTGTCCCTCGTTGCAATAGATTGCGCAGGAGCAGCTGTAACCGGTCGTGTATTGTAAGTACACCGAGATTCTACTCGCAACTGTGAGTATAAATAAAAAGTAGGTGTTCTGCAAAATATATATTAGAAATGCGAAGATAGAATGGAATATACAAATGCAAAGATACAACTCGCTAAAGGGCAAAAAAGAGTCGCTGGAAACAAAGTTCACTGCTTGTATACACAAAACCTCGCAACAAGATATTTAAAAATACGCGTAAGTCTCAATAAATCTACGTATTTAAGCAAACGTCACTGTATGATATAATGCGTCAAACAAGACAAATAAACATGTTGCGCAGTCACAGATAGTAAACCTTGCGCACAGAAAGACAGATGATCCAGGCAAGAACAAAACCATGATCGCAGAAATCGTGATATGCATGTACTCGGGCCATGCGGCGGTCGCGATAGCGCCATATGGGTAGAATAATAGAGGAATAATGCAGAAATCAGTATGAAAATGTGTAATTTAACTGCCTGCACAGCGCCAACAATTATTCTGTACCCACAATCAAAGGAGGGTATTGCTTCGTTTCAAAAAAGAAATAAAAGCAGGTAGCTAAAAAGGAAAGGACAAACGAAAGCCACAGATGATGCGGCAAGTTGAACTACCCAATATCCGAGTGTGTTTTTGGCAAACGCCGCGCGGGCCGGGATTTCAATGAGCAAGGTCGGTCAAAATTGGTTATTGATGTCCTCGTAATTTTCGTATTCGCATGATAATTTTGATCATGATACTAACTACTAGAATCAACGGCGAAAATTTCTGCGGTTTTAAAAGCTAATGAACAGTCATACGTTTTCATAATTAAGAGCTTATGGACCTGAAGGAACGGAGCTTTTTACTTGCATTGATTTTTGCTGCTTCGCTATCTAAAGGACAAACTTCTCTCGGCAGGGAAGTTGAGCGAAGCGGTCAATGACTTCGGACACGCAGCGCCAGCCTAACCATGCATTCTACAGACATTATAGAGCGCAAGTAGTTTTTCTCTTTTTTTTTTAGTAAACTCTTGTTAAAAAATATTCTCTCTGCGCTGGCAGTGGTCACTGGAAGGGTGACTAGAAGCTGCAGCAGTATTTACACATTTACATAGAACCTGCTGTCGCAGTGAGAGATGGGCATCTATTCCGTTGCTAAAACCTAAAACACTCCATTGATGTCGTTGGCATACTTGTTTTAAGTTGTTTAGGTATACTTGCAGAAACAGTAGGCTGTTCGATTCCAGCGATGTCCGTCGTTTTGTCAGGAAGTATGGAGAAGCAGCCTGCTTTTGAATCTAAGCTTTCTTTGATAATGTCACCACAAATCTCTATAATTTGATTTTGTGCATCTGGGCTTAAATACGAGGCCCTACTGGGGCAACTTTCCAAATGATTCTTTAGATATGTATGTCCACAATCAGCTCGCATGCGAAGAAGCGCTCTGAAAATACCTGTATTTTCAGCGGGGGCTATGCTTAAATCCATAGGGCCACTGTCCCTGTGACCACGGAGAGCCAGACCTTGTCGCCCGCAAAAAAAAAAAAAAAAATCCTCAATAATAGGTCGGTTTACTTTCTTCTGTTTTCTCATATTTTACTTTGCCTGCCCTGGTCCAGCTGATCGATCACATTGGGCACGCTTCCTGAAAATGTTTAGAGAAAATTATCAGCTGCTAGCTGACAGTCACGGTGATATTTAGTATTTTCGTGTGTGTGGAAGATTGCGAGTGCGTGCTTCAATTTCTGGAATCGCTTGGACACGAGGGCTCCAGTGCGCGCATGTAGGCCCAAGTTTATAAGAACATTAACCACGTAAAGTTCCAGAATTGAAAATCTTTTAAAGCACGCCTTTGGAAATGTCAGTGCACCTTTCGCGTGAAAAATTTATGAGAACTTTATACCCATAAAGTTTCGTAATTGAAAACCATGCGCTCCGTAGATTCCGCGGCCGCTGCGAGATGCCGCAACGCGCCCGCTCGCTATCGAAAAGCCCGTTGAAAGTTTGTGCTCGGATGGGGCTCCTTGCGTTACGTGACTCCAGCTGCAAGGGCGTTGTCACGAAATCCAGCCCGAGTTCGCAATGTTCGTGCCGAAATGTCTTTTCGAGCGTGAAAAGGACATTGTAGACAAAATCCAGAATGATTCCCAGCGTCGGTGGTAGTTTTGGTCGGCGGTGCATGCCAGCACGATAAATATTTCGGGGGGGGGGGGGGGGGGGGCTGAAGCCCCATCAGCCCCCCCCCCCCCCCTCCTGGCTACGCGCCTGATAGGGGCCATTCCACGCCTATAGTGTCGCATGCAGACGTGTCGCTCGACCAACTCGGATGTTGCTTTACAAAATAATGGACATTTAGTACCTCGGCCAGAGTGATTTGCCAAGATAACTTTGCTGAAAACAAAAAAAAAAAAAATTCTTGTCACGTGACGTACTCTCAAAGTTTGCTCAAGTACGCGAAGCGTGGTTCTGAAAAAAAATTACTACAAAAGTTATTTTAGTGTCTGACGCTTCAAAGTTTCTACTGAACCTACAAAAATTCGGACTTCGATGTGTAAGGGTGCTTATCACCCGACTTTTCAACCCTTTGCGTACTAATTACTTCTCAATTTCAATCAACTTCTCAATTATTATAGTTAGATGAAAAGTGTGAATGAGAAGATTGTAGAGCAACATGAGAAACTCCCGATACAGATTTCTGTTGCTCAATACGTGCTACATAAAAGTGTTTTTCCGAGCGTGAAAGAAGCCCGCGAATACACGCAAAGTGCCTCGAGCGGCCAGTCGCGCGGCAGTTTTGCGCGTATTCGCGGGCATCTTTCACGCTCGGAAAAACACTTTTATGTAGCTCGTATTGAGCAACAGAAATCTGTATCGGGAGTTTCTCATGTTGCTCTACAATCTAGCGCGGTACAAGAAATACTGCAACTGACTTTCTGCTCGGCTTAAATAAGCGAAAACCTTATATTACGAAGAAAAAATACTTAAATGCGGTTCTGATGTAAAGAAAAAATCGCAAATAGTGAATTAATTTTTGAATAGGAGACAGGGCGCCGATAATATAGCCAGAATATCCCACGATGGCAATTCTTATTTAGAGCCACTTATGATTGCGGATGCTTTCAGCGATTCTTTCTCTCCTAATATCTCTACTCAGCCAAAACAGAACTTATATTCACCAAAGTGCCTTGCACAATCATTTTATATGTTTCCTACCACTCCTGAAGAGGTGGTATCTGTAATTAACAATTTAAAAAAACAAGCGCTGGGCTGGATAACATTCATCCTGGTCATGTTAAATTAATTTCCAAATCAATATCATTTGTTCTGTCTGAAATTATTAACCTCATGTTTAAAACAGGCACTTTTCCTCGCGAGCTTAAACGTGGTAGGGTTAATCCGGTTTTTAAGAAAGGTGATCGATCATTACCATCTAACTATAGGCCTATCTGTGTTTTACCATTCTTTAGCAAGGCCATCGAGAAAATAATCGAAAAGCGATTGATAAAATACTTAAACAAATTTAATATTCTTTCACCCGACCAATTTGGATTTCGCTCCGGTTACTCTCCTGACCTAGCGCTTGTATCACTCACTGAACAACTAAAGAAAGCCATTGATGACGGTAAATTTGCGGGGTCTTTATTTATAGACTTTTCAAAGGCATTTGATAGCATTGACCACGAGGTTCTTAGTGTTAAACTAGATTCAATAGCTATAACAGGTCCTCCATTACTACTACTGCGCAACTACTTACGAGACAGATATCAGGTTGTTAGTGTTTCCGATGCTTATTCTAAACCAAAAATGACTAATTTAGGTGTACCACAAGGATACTCCGTTACTACCGTTGCTCTTTTTACTATATTTTAATGATCTACCTAACTGCCTCACATCATCTAAGTGTATACTATATGCCGATGACACAACAATTATTAATTCTGATGAATGTCTGTCAACGGTAGTAACCAGGCTTAATACTGAGCTTCATAACTTGTTAGGATGGTGCAAAATGAATAGACTTACCATCAATCCCACTAAAACTAAATTTCTTCTCTTCTCATCCCAAAATAAATCATCACTATGCATTCCGCCCATTTCCATTGGTAACCATTTATTATCCGCAAGTGAAGAATTGCACATACTTAGGTGTTATTATTGACTGTAACCTAAAATTTCAGCGCCATATAACTCATATAAAAAAAGTTATCATATGGAATACGAATTCTCATTAGGTCACGTCCATTCTTTTTCACGACCTGTGTTGCTCTCACTCTATTTCGCGTTTGTACACTCTCACATTAATTACTGCACAACCTCCTGGGGTAACACGTACACTACTCACCTAAAACCCTTACAAACTATCCCGAACCAGGCTATTAGAGTAATCACGTCGGGTCCACACACCGCAAATGCTAAACAGTTACTACAAGAAAATAACATTCTTGACGTTGCCGCCCTTGTCAAGTTCAACCTTGCCACTTTTATTTTCAAACTAATAAATGACAAGATCACATTGCCACTATTTCCTATGTCATCTCTAACGAACACCAACCCAACACGTTTCGCGCTTCATAATAACTTCATTCTGCCCAAAGTACGTACTAATTATGGCAAACAGACAGTTCACTTTGCAGCCATATCATCATGGAATAGATTACCATGTGTCATAAAACTACAGAAAGCCCATAGGTTTTGCCATGAATTGAAAATTTTTTTGTTATGTGATATGTATGTGACATAGTGTACTGTATAACCCGCTTTCGTTTTATACCTGCCGTTCTTATGTACGTCAACATGTTGCTTAAGTTGTTGTTTAATTTTTCTTTTTTTTTCCTTTTTTTTCCTTTTTTTTCCTCCACTTACATGTTAGCTTTACCTAGTTTCACTATATTACTTATTGCCGATACACTGTTGTCTATTAATATCGTTATTTACTTATATCTGTATTATTATTTGTCATTTTTGCAATTGCACTCATTCAGCTACCGTTCTTGCCATTGTAACTTTTATGTTAACCATGAACAGGAGGTCCCAATTCAGTTTTTACTATGGGACCTCCTTCTGTATACCTCTATCTGCAAAAGCTTTTTGTGAAATAATAAAATTTGATTGATTGATTGATTGATTGATTGATTGATTGAATCTTCTCATTGATACTTTTCATCTAACTATAATAATTGAGAAGTTGATTAATTAATTAGGACTAATCTAATTAGGCGGAATGCAAAACATAATCTGAGTATTTCCAAGCGACGGCAAACAACATTACCTTGATTCTGTCCAGCTACGTCGCATTCGCATATTTTTAAAGTTTGGCTCGAGTCACGTGGGACACCCGGTATGGGGTGTCCCAGCTAACATTAGCCAAGCTGTTCAACTGAAAAAAAATTATTAAAAGAAACACGGTGCAAGGTATATATGTTAAGTTCCTGTGGCGTTCGCTCGTCCGACCTCTGACGTCCAAACGCCGTAGGTCTTATAATTGTACCTTGCACCATGTTTTTGCAATCTTCCGTTCCTCCCCCCCCCCCCTTTTTTTTTTCGTTGTACAGCTTGGCTAACGTTAGCTGGGACACGCGGTATTTTATAATAGTTAGTGGGACTAGCCACCCAGTCAACCGCTCACGTGCTGAGGAAGGTCACGTTACCGCACCAAAGTACGCGCGCCGACTGTTTGAAGCAAGATGGCCACGTACTGCGCTGTGCGGTGAAGTGGAAGCACGGAACTACGCCGGGCGTTGCGCAGGGGCCAAATTCAAGAATTCATATACCGCTTAAAATGAAAAATAAAAATGCGATACTGATGCAGAAGAAACGCCATAAAGCAAGTCCATCTAATGCTATTTGGGTCATACTTTTACGAGGAGTACCTCATTGAGGAGATCGTGAACGAAAGTGGACCAAAACCGAAACTTTGTATTTGTATTTGTACTATTTTGTATTTTGAAGTTGTATTCTTTATGTCCGACCAGTAATATAAAAAATTCATACAATGTACTAACGCCTAACTAATTTTAGGGTAATATAGACTTCAGAAACAATTCAGAAGAAGAATTGAAATAAACTAATCGATACTAGGTTTACTAGAAAAAAAGTTAGTCAATTTGGCTGCTTTTGTTCAGTATTCTGGACTTCTAAGAGACCTTTTCTGACCGAAGTTTCCAATGCGCCCCTTTGCATATTGAAAACAAATCTTTGTAGTGTTCAGTAGGCGAAGTTATGAAGCGTTAGGCACTAAAATAACGTTAACGACAATTTTCTTGCAGAACCATGTTTCGCATTCTTGAGCAAACTTTGAAAGCACGCCGTCACCTAACAAGAATTTTTTTTTCAGCAGAAATATTTTGGAAAGTCACTCTGCCAAAGCTAATAAACAGCCATGATTTTTTAAAGCAAAATCTGAGATGGTCGAGCGATACTTCTGTGACACTTGGCGTAGAATGACCCATAAGTGTTTCAGCAAAATTTGCCTCGCACTAGTTAAGAATTAAGACGTTTTGTTGAAAAATTAGGTGGCGCAGCGGTGCATTTTGCCGCGAGTTTGACGTCATTTACTTCAAAACGCGTGCCAGTTTCCAAAATTCGTTCCGACTTCAGAGTGGACGCGGTTTGAAAACTCAACGGCTTCAAATCATCAATCGCAACATGCGCCCTAAACTGATTAGTAAACCATAAACTTTGAGGTTTCTCGTGTAATTATTGCGCAGGCTCCTCCTCAAATGATCTATCCCGGGCAGTAGAATTAACTGTGTTATCCTAGTCAATTAAGAAAATTCTGTTAAGGTTTAAAACAGAAACGCCTAATATACATGTATATGTATATTCACGGCATATTTCAACGCTCACATAGGTCCACTACGTAGACAATAATTCGAGATATCTGCGCTTGACTGAGCAGCTTCTATGTATATGTAGTGTGAGTTTACTATGTGCTAGTATGAAATGTTTCGCAGTACATCCCCACCCTACTCTGTCAATATCAGTACAGTCTTTCGGTCTGCGTGGTAGGATACAATAAGGTCCGTTGAAACGGCGGTCATACTAAACATTTCCGTTAACATGACGCTCACAACGTAGTGTACATAATATAACTGGTTAATCTGCGTCTGCTACATAACCAGTTTGCGATCATTCATTATCACAAAGTGGAATTCCGAAACGATACTGTTGCTGTACGTGTGCCTACGTAAAGTGGCGATTAAAACCTACGTCTCAAGCACGTTCCGTTACGAATTTTCACGGCGAAATTGTGGACGACCTTTTCAAGAAACTCGACAACTTTTTTTTTTTTTTGCATGGTTTGTTCGTACTCCCATTTCAATTCAGCAATTATGTACTGCCTTCCCATGACAGATTAGCCAGTGTACACGGTATAAGCAAAGCGTAATTGCAATAATAAACAACATTTTCGCCAACGAACGCAAAAGGAGAAGTTGAAGGTCACTGGGGAAGGCGTGACGCGGGGAGATAAAAAAAAAAAAGCAAAGCGACTGAAGCCGACTCCTTGCAGCCTTGAGTCATATATATCTACTGCGATACAAGCAGCTGACGTAGTTGTTTTCCTTCGCTCAGCTTTCCTCACTGCTTCCGCACGCAGTTGTATTTCAGTTCGTTCGCGAAACACTCTCGACAAGCTCACGCGTCGATTCCTTCATTGCTTCTCCCCGAACTTTTCTTCATCCTGAGGGATGATAATGATGATTATTCAATAGCATCCCCTTTGAAACGGGGCGGTGACAAGTGGTCACCTAGCCTGCTTGATTTCATCAAGTATGCTGTACTTATTTTTTTATCTAGCATTTTTGTATACATCCCCTAATGTGTTTTTTTTTTTCTTTTTTTTCATTTCCTCGAAATCTACCTTGTACCGCTACCTATGACTGTAACAGACCCGGTCGTATCAATTCTGTAAGGGTATTCTTTAGGTGTCCACCTATAGTGGACATGTCCATTTCGTCTGCTGCTGAAGTGCTGAATGGCTGGGCTAGGGTACGCGCATCAGAAGTACACTGGCGCTCCCAGCCAATCAGCACTTCAGCAGCAGACGAAATGGACGTGTCCACTATAGGTGGACCTCAGTTAATCCACATTTGGCATCTATACGCCAATTAGGATTGCCTCAAGTTTAATTAAAAATTTGCGGTGCTTACTTAGATAGGCCATCTCAGTTCGCAATGTTAGATTGATCCGCTACCGCGACGAGCCATCTGCAAATAGCGCGTTGGTCCAGCCGCTCGCCCACATATATAATCATTCACAGTTGGCGAAACGAACGTGGCGTTACATGCGCCGTGTTTGGTGCTACATAATTATGCCAATTGTATAGGCTTG
Organism: Dermacentor silvarum; assembly: GCF_013339745.2. Taxonomy (NCBI): domain Eukaryota; kingdom Metazoa; phylum Arthropoda; class Arachnida; order Ixodida; family Ixodidae; genus Dermacentor; species Dermacentor silvarum. The sequence goes on from NC_051156.1 coordinate 100,440,245, forward strand.
TCTCGCGTCCGGATGAAAATTTGCAGTGTACATCTTCAGATCTTTGACTCGATGTCAGTATATATTCCCTCAATATTTTTGCGCGCGGGAGATGTTCGAATAAGGGGTTTATTTAGACTATTTACAATGAGACAACTATTTCGGTTTTCTGGATAGCCGGTCCTAAAGAAACATGTATTATTATTATTATTATTATTATTATTATTATTATTATTATTATTATTATTATTATTATTATTATTATTATTATTATTATTATTATTATTATTATTATTATTATTATTATTAAAGTTTACATACATAAATCAAGCACGGAGAAGAGAAAGAGCCAGCTCACAACTGCCGCCAGGAGGTCTGGGACCACATAGTAACTAGAATTACTGTATAGGCTCCAGTAACTGTAATGGGAACTAAGAAAATATTGTCTTTTTACTCTCTCTCTCTCTCTCTCTCTCTCTGCGTGTGCCATTCTTCTTTAACTTACTGTCTCCCCTTCCCGAGTGCAGGGTAGCAAACTGGATATTTATCTTCCTGTTAACAACCCTGCCTTTCGTATCTTATTTATCTTTCTCTCCTTTCTTTGGGATCCCACACAAAGGTACAATTAATAGACGAAGAGAGAAAAACATGCAGCTGCAACAAGCACTGAATAAGCGAACGATGTCGACAGAATTTTCATAAACCGTTATGACTATGCCGAAGACTACCCACGGCTAGCTGTCACCACTGTCCCGTCGCGAGTCACTGATCAACCCGGAACAGCAAGCACAATTGCCACATGTCGCGGCAAGGCATCCTTACGCGGCAACGGCTCGCCGAAAGGAAGATAACATTCGAGCTCGTGTATTTTACAGCTGTGGTTCCGTCTACTTCAGATGTGTGCGCTTTCGAGCGCATTTTGATGCGTCAATTCGTATTCAGATTTCTGCAAATCGAGTGTGTAAATTTTGAACGTTCACCACCTAAGAAATAGACACGCACGCACGGACTATGGTTGAACCAACGTCGATAAGGCGAAGTCATCTCACACGCACAACAGCAGCTACCTAAATACATGGGAAAGGATATTTATTTCCTTTTTTTTTTTTTTTGGGGGGGGGGGGGGGATTCACTGTACCCATGGTGATCCGGTTTGTCGCATTTAAAAGAAGAGGCTAAATCTACCGACTTTCTACGAATAGGGGGGGGGGGGGGGGGGGGTTAGGTAGGTGCCGTTTTCATCTTAGCTATTTATTTATTGATACTGTCAATCCACAATGGGCCATTACAGGAGTGGAATAAATACAGAAAGAACATACAAATTGTTACATTCCTTACCAGGTAGTGAAACATCGTACATCAATGTTGATTTTCTAGGTGCAAGAATATTCTGTTTTCTAGCTGTTATACGTTGAGTCACTGTAACATGTCAATTTGGAGGTTATACTGGAGTTAGTGTTCATGACTGGGCAGATCAAACGCAGTGCGGGCCCTAGGTTACACGTAAGTGTAAAAATCGCCTCCCACCTGGGATACCCGTTTTTGGTGCAGAGACTCAAAGTCTCGGTTTTGTTAACTGGTGCTTTATTTTTTCCGGAAGCCTTTATTCTTTATTACCCCGCATTGCCCGAAGGCGTTATAGCAGGGGGGTTACAGGAGCGAAAAAAAAAATCTTCATTCGTACAGCACACGTGCTCTTCACACAGCTGATTCCACTCCACAATAGTTTTGACAAAAAAGGAATCCGCAAGCAAGTTCGTCCTGGCACGGTACTCGCGGATTTTAAAAGAGGGGTCATTACGCCTAGAAACATAATGTGGTTTGTTTCAAGTAGATTTCACTGCTAATTCCTGTCTTATTATTAAATATGAGGTGTAAAAACTTTAGTCTCAACTTTTTCCGCCGAGAGGAAAGCGGTTCCCAATTCAATTCGTGTTTCATTTGAGTACAACTTTCTCTCCGCCCATATCGCCCCAGGACGAACCTAGCAGCTCGGTTTTGAATTCTTTCCAGTTTATCAATCAAGTTTTTTTAAGCGGGGTCCCAGACGGCGCAGGCGTATTCTAAAATCGGTCTCACACATGTTAAGTAAGCAGGTTTCTTTAGGTTCGGCTGTGAACATTCCAAGTTCCTCTGAATAAAATTGAGTGCCCTACCAGCTTTTACAATGACGTCACCCACATGAGCAGACCATGAGCAGTCAGATGATAACGTCACACCTAGATACTTGTATATAGGTTCGTTTTTTATCAGGGTATTATTTATCTGGTAAAGACTTACAATCCATTTCTTCTTTCTTGTAAAACATACCTGAACACACTTTTTTAAATTCAAATTCATCTTCCACGTGGAACACCAAGTATTAATACATTCTAAGTCTAATTGTAACATGGCAGCATCTTGTTCCCTCTTAATTTTCCTATAAACAACACAATCGTCGGCAGACAACCATATACATGAAGAGATACCTATAGAAATATCATTTATATAAATTAAAAAAAAAGTGGCCCTAAGATTGAGCCCTGTGGGACTCCTGACAGTCACATCAGCGTATGCCGAGCTTTTGCCGTTCAAAACAACACATTGTCGACGCTGAGAAAGATAATTTTCAATCCATGCGAGCACACTTGAGTTAATATTTAACATTTTAAGTTTAGTAAGAAGAAGTGGATGTGACACTGTATCGAATGCCTTGCGAAAGTCTAAAAAGACACAATCTATTTGTCCTCCCTCGTCAACATCGAATGCCAATTCATGGTAAAACTCAACTAATTGAGTTGTGCAAGATAGACCTTTACGAAACCCATGTTCTTTGATTAGTATATTATATTTGTTATATGACGCATTACCTCGGTATATAAAATATGCTCAATGATTTGCACGAGATGGATGTTAGTGAGATAGCCTGTAATTCGCGACATCCTCTTTCGAACCCCCTTTATGAATAGGCACAACTTGAGCGGTTTTCCAATCATTAGGTAAGAGCCCTGTGGATAGCGATTTCACATAGATTAGATAAAAGTACATCGAGATTGGTGTAGCACACCGCTTTAGTATACGTGGAGATATACCATCCGGACCGTTTGCTTTGGTTTCATCTATGACCTTTAGGAGTGCCTCGATGCCTCTAACGCTTAATTCAACTTGTTCCATTAAAGGAAGTGTGCTTGCATGTGCTGTAGGGCTATGGTTTCATTTAGGTAGGAAGACAGATTGAAAATATGTATTCAAACACGTTGCCTTTTCGGTATCGTCTGTAATTATTTGTTGATTACAAACAATTTCATTTATTCCTACAAAATCTGATCCGCATCCTTTTAAAAACCTCCAAAAATGTTTAGGATTAGATTTCATTCTGTCGTTAAGTGTCTTAAAGTACTCTTCCTTCGTATTTTTTATAGCAAACTTATACTCCTGTGTTACTTCAGATAACTTATTTATGCTGATTCATACTTTTAGTTTTTTTTTGTATCTATTAAATGCTCTCTTTCTTTTTTTAATTATTCTGAGAATACGCGAATTCACCCAGGGTTTCTTGCGTTTTTTGAGTTTGGTGGAATCTATGCTTGGAACATACTTGTCCGTAAGCTCAAGCAGTTTATCTTTAAATACCCGCCATAAGTGCATGGATGTCGTAATCCTCAGCAAGACATTCAAAAACCGGCAAGTGATCGAGGAGCTCCTGAGAGATACTAGAATAATAACCTTTTTCGAAGAAAAAAACTCTCCTTGATGTGGGTGACGTTGATCGGTTAATACCTGTTTTAATGTTTGCAATGACAGCGTGGTGATCGCTTATTCCTGGTATTATATGAACCGAGCTAATAAGCGTAGGTGAGCTGCAGAACAAAAGGTCCAGAATATTACTATTCCGAGTTGGAGCATTGACATACTGTAATAGTCCGAAGGTGTTTACAATGTTTTTCATTTATAAGTTAATTCGGCTGTCAACTTTGTATACACAATCACCTTCTGGCCATTCCAAGTCAGGTAAGTTCAAATCACCCGCAAGCAAAATAGGCTGTCGGGATGCCTCCGAAACAATATCACTACAAAGATTGTAACGGTTTTAAATTTGAACCCGGTGGTCTGTAGAATGATCCAACAGCGTACGAGCAGTTATCAGGTAGGGTGACTGAGCACCAAATTGATTCAACATCGTTGGTATCATGATCGAGCATAAACGACTTAAGAGAAGAGTGAATTAACAAAAACACCCCTCCACCGAGGCTGGGCCTGTCCTTCCGATAAGCAATGAATTCTTTAGGGATAGCTATCCGCGATAGACGGGTTCAGCCACGATTCTGTGCCAAAAACGATGTCAGCCTTAACGGACTCTATCAGACCAGCGAATTCGTCGACTTTGTTTATTATACTCCTACAATTTATTACAACAGCAACGAGGTCACGGCATACTTGTTTCATTTCCTTTCTATTGCATCATTGTTTCCTGAATGAACAACTTCGTTTTTTCTCTGTCCCACGTGAAGGTTTTTCCGTTAATAACGAGTTTGTCGAAGTTTAGCTTTAACTTGTTATTGCTGTCCGCTTTTTTAACTATTGCGTATTCCCACAGATGCTTGCGTATTTGTCGGGTCTCGGATGAATAATCCTGATCCACACTGTAGGGTGATCCCTTGAACTTGTGAGCATTTGACAGGACGTCCTGCTTTTCCTTATGTGAAGAAAAAATTTACTAAGACCGGCCTTTTGAACCTATCGCTGTAACGACCCACATGGTGTGCCCTTTGTATCGAGTTCAGTTCGATCCCAAGGTTAGCTTTGCAAATACTTTTAACCAAGTTTTCTGACTGAATTCACGTTTCAGAATGGTTTCCGTCATCTATTCCATAGAAGACAAAATTAAGCCTACTCATTTTCGGCTTGTAAAGACTCGAAGACCCTAAAGGAAAATTCTGCGTGTACAGTGGGTAGAACTGAGCATAAAAAAAAGGTTAAGGCGACCTTAATGTTCTCTTAAGTGCATTTAATGGCGCTAGCCCCTCGACCTTACGTCAACGCACGTCCTTCTCCTACCACCCCCAGAGGAGCAAATGACGTGTCCTAACGCGCCGGCGGGACACGCGATACGACACGAAAAATAATTGGCTCATACCCCCTTAAGCAATGGCTCATACCCCCTTAAGCAATGGCTCATACCCCCTTAAACAATGGCTCATACACCCGTTAACGCGGCCTCCCCATTACGACGACAGAAGGGCAGTGATATTCTACGCTGGAGTGATTAGCGGCAACGCAGCCAGCTGTGGAAGCAGACGGCCAAGGCGAACGCGGGAGCAGTGGCACGAGCGCGTGACGAGCACGAGCCAGCTGCGGATGAACACGACGGTGCTCCAGCCATATTGCTGATGATTATAGTTAATCATCATAATGATGAGAAATACCTGACGGTTATTTGGCCCTTTCTTTAACTAAACTTACCTCCGTATTCAGAAATGCATCGTAAACCACAAAGGGCAAACTGGACGCTGCCTTAATGAACTGCCTGGAACTTGCGTGAGCATGCGCACCGTGTCAAGATATGACTGGTAGTAATCTGGCTGTTCATTGTGCGAAGTGCGGGTGTTCACCCCGCCTAGATGACACACGTGTGTTGAGAAGGTACAGCGATCAGATAGACAGGGAAATCTTTATTGCCTTTTCTATGTGTCAGTGGGGAGCCACTTGCGTAAGCGCTCCTTCTATAGCTCTATGCGATAAGGAACATATGTTCCTTAGAAGGTAATCAGATTCACCTGTGTGCACAATGTGTATTTTTACATTTGTTTAGCTTCACGTTATTGACGCATGCGCAGCCAGAGTTGACTGACGATGACTCGCATCTCATTTCTTATTTTATATATTTCAGCCCACTGTGAATAGTATCAGGGGCTCCGGAAGTCTGGGGCCTGGTCTGGGGCCTCATGTCGCCATCGTGTAGTTCACCTCTCTCTCTCTCTCTCTCTCTCTATATATATATATATATATATATATATATATATATATAAAGATGAAAAGCACAACTTCGCGGTTATCTTTGGTTTATTTACCCAACAGTTCCGGTCGGCAGACCGACCTTTTTCAAGGGATGCATCAAATTAACAGATAACTGCGAAGTTGTGCTTCTCTTCTAAATACGCTTGGCCCATTGAATAATCGTCATACTACATATATAAATAAATAAATATATATATATATATATATATTCCCTGGCCGCAAGCACGAAGACGCCGACACGTTGTCGCGTGCTCCCGCCGAATCTTTCAGTCGACAGTCAGAGGACGACGACGGCTTCCTGGGCGCCCTTACTACGTCGGACTTGGTCAAATCGCAGCGTGACGACGCTGAAATTCGACCTCTCATCGACCACTTAGACGGCCGTGATACAACCATACCACGCCATCTACGTCGCGTCTTGACGTCCTTCTGTCTACGAGACAATGTGCTGTACAAGAAGAACGCCCGCCCGAATGATCGAGCCTACCTCCTAGTAGTTCCCAAAGACTTGAGGGACGATATTCTTTTCGCTTGCCACGACGAGCCTACATCTGGCCACCTCGGCTCCTCACGAACGCTTGCTAGAGTGCGCGAGATGTATTACTGGCCCGGACTTTCAGCAAGCGTCAAGCAGTATGTGAAAGGCTGCCGTGAATGTCAGCGACGAAAGTCACCACCCCTGAAGCCCGCCGGGTTATTGCAACCCATTGAACCACCTCATAAGCCATTCGACCAAGTCGGCTTGGACATTCTTGGGCCTTTTCCTCTGTCAACCGACGGCAACAAGTGGGTGATTGTCGCCACTGACTATTTAACCCGCTATGCCGAGACAGAGGTGCTCCCACGAGCCACGGCTTCTGAGGTAGCGCAGTTCTTCATGTGTCACATTGTATTGCGCCATGGTGCCCCAGCCACTGTTATCACAGATAGAGGAACGGCGTTCACGGCACAGCTCACGGACGAAATTTTTCAACTAAGCAACACCAGGCATCGAAAGACGACCGCTTACCATCCGCAGTCCAACGGCCTTACGGAGCGATTAAACACGACCATCACAGACATGATCTCTATGTACATCGACGTCCAGCACAAAACATGTCATCGTATCCTGCCTTATGTGACCTTCGCGTATAATACCGCCGTACAAGAAACAACGCGCTTCACACCATTTCGCCTTGTCTACGGCCGCGAAGTACAGACGATGCTGGACGCTATGCTTCCGTGCCACGACGCCGAGAACCTAACTACTGACGCCGAAGAATTTGCTCAGCGCGCTGAGGAGGCTCGCCAGTTCGCGCGGCTTCACATCGGTGAGCAGCAACACGCAGATGCACGGCGCTATAACATCCGTCACCGGCAAGTGCGCTACAGTCCCGGCGACCAAGTGTTGGTGTGGACCCCTGTTCGCCGCCGTGGCCTTTGTGAAAAGTTGCTCAGCCGGTATTTTGGCCCCGTACAAAGTGCTGCGCCGCATTAGTGACGTGAACTATGAAGTCGTTCCTGACAGTGCGGCGCAAACACGGCGCCGACAACCACCTAGTTCTGACGTAGTTCACGTCGTACGCATGAAGCCTTACGTTGCGCGTTAGTGATTTTTACGCGCCCATTTGCACCTAATGCACTTACCTCTTCGTTTCTAGAGAGGTAGAGAATTGTTTCTAGCTACGCTGCTGTAGCTCTCGCTGTGTTCTGTGCGCGAGCATCTTCATTGAGCGTGTGTTGTTGTTGTTTTTTTTTTTTTTCCTTTCCCACACCACTTCTTGAGCATCGAGCCGATGCTCTTTCCGAGGAAGGGGGGAAATGTCACCTGTAGTAGTGGGCATAGGGCAAGCGCAGAGGCGCAAGAAGAAAGAAGTGCGCGTGCTAACCGCCCCGCTCGATAGCTGCCTCTCGCTGCCGTTTTCGCCAGAGCCCCAGCCGCTCCCAATAAACGTCGTCAGCCCCTTTTGAAGACCCGTGGCAATATATAGCTGCTCTTTATGAAAGAAGGCTTTATTAATAAAACACAAAAAGCGTGATTTATTTATTGTGCAGTTAATTATGGTGTCCGGCACTGTTAGGAAATCCCGCGGATTGCGGGTTAACTTACGTACGATATATCTAACAAATTTCATACATTCTTCAAATTATAACAAACTGCCACCTCAGAGCTGAGCACGTAGGTGCGATGTTCGCAAGGTCTATTGCGTTCTCCAAATATACACATCTATACTCCTTTAGAAAAGCGCAATTTCAGAAAATCAAACTTGAGAACCACTTCTGGATGGGAGATACGTTGAACCACACGAAAACAGGCAGAGCTCTCGACGCAGAAACAGCAGCAACGTAGAGAGTCTCTGAAGTCAAGCTTCCAGAAAATTTTGTTTCATTCGTTAAAGGAAGGGAGCACCCTTTAACTAGTCAAAGAAATCGCTAGCCTCACGGGTGCTGGCAGAAGAGAAAACAAGAACGGTTTGGGGGGGGGGGGGGCGGAACAGCTTTGAGTGTGGGGCATGCCCCCACTGGTTTAGAACCTGTGGGGGCGACTGTCCCCACTGCCCCCCCCCCCCCCCGGTTCCAGAGCCCCTGAATGGTGTATATTAGTGCAGGCTTCAATCAATAAAGATGTAGTTGGCAGTCAGCGCTCGTCCCGTGTTCACCCTTGTCCGTGTTTTTTGGTGCTGTGTCAAATGAATGGTCCGAACCAACTAGCTCGCGCCCAAGCCTGTCTGAGTCAGCAATAAATTCCGTGCAAATCGGTTCAGCGTTTGTCTAAAACGCGAACATTCCTGCGCGCCCTAGGCGCACGAATGTAGTCCATAAAGGCAGATGCGGACAGTAGCGCACAAGCAAAACAAACCAAAAGCGGAGCTGACGCAATACATATTCAGTGGTCGACGAACCTCCGCGTAGCGGTAAATGGAACTTGGCAGTGAAAACTAGCACCGCTTTGAATAAGCAAGCACGATAAGGATCGAGGCTTGCGAGCAACCTTCACGGGCTGCACCACGCACTCGGCTGAGCCAACGACTGGGACGGTTACGTGAGAGGGTTCGGCGAGCAGGTGCGCTTGCATCATTCGATCCGGTTCAAACCGCCTTCGCCTTACCGGCTCTACGCGGTTTGTTATAGCTGCCGACCTGCACTTATTGCACAAGAGTGCACGCTATAGTTCCCACAGCAATGGCTCCACGAATTTAAAGGGAAAAAGCGATCTTCTGTAGAAATTAAATAGCTCGCTTTCTAGCGCATACCTGTACGCGTCGATACCCTTACGCATACACGATTGCGCACACCTAATTTATTCGACTATAAGGGAGGGGGAAAAAAAACGACCTTAATGCATGGCATGCAGTATCGTTTTTTCGTCGATTCCATATATCGCTGGAATATTTTATGTGACGGGCATGTTTGATGCTGCTGCACGCATTGGAGAGTCGAGAGAAGAGGAGGCAGCCCCCTTCACCTCTTGAGGCTACCCTGGGACCGCACCTCAGGCTGCACGTTAGATCATGTCAGTGGCCGATTCAGTACTTCCGGGGCTACAGATAGACCGCAACCACTTGGTATTCCTTATTTCGAGCACCGCAATCCTAGGACACCGGCAACTTCGCATTCCGTGTCCACCAGATTGCGTAACCACCACGCGAAACCAAAACCGAACCTGCGAACCCACGCTCAGAAGCGGGACGCCATTAACGGCTCACACAAGAAAGCTGTAGAGTGCTCCTACAACGCGACAGCTACAAAAAAACAACAATCTCGTTTATTGTGTCAGATCCTGTTAAATTAAGAAGCGAGATGAGTCCCGATCAATAGCTTCGTCCGAACATCGTGTAGAACGCGGGTTTTCTCGTGCACCCAGGGTTGACGCACTTGTCTCCCTCTTCGATCTTAGCCGGCTGGTCGAACGGGATGCACAGGCTCTTGGCACCCATGGCCGGGGCCCCGGGCTCCGCCTCTCCGCTGTCCTTGGCGCTGTTCTTCTTGATCTCGTCCTCGCAGTCCATGTCGCCGCAGAAGGGGGCCATGATGACGCACTTTTGCTCCAGCTTCTGCAGGAACACGTCCCAGCTCTTGGTGACCGCCTGGAACTTGACCTGGTCCGCCTTGGCCCGATCGTACATCGACTTCTGGATGGTCTCCAGCAGGGTCTTGATGTCCTTGACCGCGCTCGCCGCGCTGTACGTGAGCTTCTCGCCCGTGTCCCTCCGCACGGCCACGAACTGGTTCTGCTGCATGTCCCGCGGACCGATTTCCACCCTGACGGGAACTCCCTTGAGCTCCCAGTGGTTGAACTTCCATCCCGGCGAGTAGTTGTCCCTGTAGTCGCCCTTGCACCGGACGCCCTCCTTGGTGAGCGTGGACTCGAAATCCTGACAGAACTTGATGAGCGCCGCCTTCTGTTCCTCCGTCATGGCGGCCGTGATGCCGCACGGCACGATGACGATCTGGTAGCTGGCCACCCGGGGAGGCAGCACCAGTCCCTGGTTGTCAGCGTGTACCATCACGAGCACGCCTATCGTCCTCGTGGTCAGACCCCACGAGTTCTGGAACGCGAACTTCTTCTCGCGCGTCTCCGGGTCCTCGAACTGGATCTCGAACATCTTGCTGAAGTTCTGGCCAAGGTGATGCGACGTGGCGCCTTGAATGCCGCGACCGCTTGCCGGCACGTAGCCCTCCACGGTCGTCGTGAAGTCGGCGCCGGCGAACTTCTCCTTCTCGGTCTTGCGGCCTCGCACCACCGGAATCGCTAGCAGCTCTTCGTAGACGGCCGTGTAGATGTCGAGGATCTTGTAGACCTCCTCCACGGCCTCCTCCCTGGTCGCGAACGCCGAGTGGCCCTCCTGCCAGAGGAACTCCCTGGTCCGCAAGAACGGCTGCGGGTGCTTGAACTCCCAGCGCACGATGTTGCACCACTGGTTCAGCTGGAGTGGCAGGTCGCGGTGCGACTGGATCCACTTGGCGTACGATGGGTACATGACCGTCTCGCTCGTCGGCCGGATGGCGATGGGCTCGGCCAGGTCGCTGTTGCCGGACTTGGTGACCCAGGCGACCTCGGGGGCGAAGTCCGCCACGTGCGTCTTTTCCCGCTCCAGGGCCTGAGCAGACACGAACATGGGGAAGTAACAGTTCTGGACGCCTATGACTTTGATCCTCGAGTCGAGGAATTCCTTGATGTTCTCCCAGATGCTGTAGGCCCACGGGCGCAAGATGTAGCAACCGCTCACGTCGTAGTACTCGATCATTTCAGCCTTTGTGATGACCTGGGTTATTGAAAAAGAAAAGAGGAGCGCCGCGAAGTTCTCAATATTTGCACTAATTTTATCTGACTCTATCTGCTATCTTCAAAATAGCAGTAATTCATGAGTGTCATCTTAAACGCTGGTCTATGCGTAGCAGTGTGTGCCATATTAAACAGCTGAAATGGACAAAGGGCAGGCACAATATAAACAGAAATATCTAATGATTTTTTGCTGTTTCAGTTTGGAAAACTTGTTAAAAGGCACATTTGACAGGCGTCTTGAACATGCAAGGTGAATCTATCACAAGAACTAATTGTCTTACAGTATAGCACGGTTAGCACAGTATCGACGTATACAAAAAAAAAAAAACTAAGAGAGAGACACAATCTGCAATACCAATGGTGACAAGCATCACCAAAGCTCTCTTTTTAGCCAAGATCATGCAGGATATTTATTGCAGTGACAATGTATACACTTATCTGCTAGCATAAAAAGCAATGCTATATTTGTTATGAACGTCTATGCTAGATATCCTTTTCAAAGATAGGAGCCATGCAACACAAAAATATTTCAAGCCTGTTATGGTTGGTCAGTGTCACAAGATGCTGTCATCAGTTCTGCTCTTGTCAGATATTCCTCAGGTATTCCAGTAGACATCTATGCTAATGTGTCTCCACTATGCCAGTACTCTTTTATTTCCACATTTCTCAATCATTCTGACTTGCAAGTTAAGCAATGTGGAACATACCTATTCAAGTGTCTGTTTAATACTCATTGCACCACTCAGGGATCCTTCATCACGTAAAGTCAGGTCACAATGAAATCACTAGATTAGCACCAAGAAACACTGTGATGCTTAAAGGAATACTGACATGAAACTTTTTACTTCTCATTTTCTTGCATTAAGTACAGGTCCAAACACTCTAAACCATAGAAAAAATACTGGCACTTGTCAGAGCACCCTGATTAACTGGCTATAATACCTTTTTACTCGTGTAAGGCTTGTCACCGTGTAAGGCCCACACCCCACATAGGAGTGCGAAAGTTGGGGAAGAAAGTTTCACTAAGCGTCACATGCATACTCGCATACTGGTTAATGACCGCAAGCCACTACAAGATGACACTAGCCCGTGTCCGAAAAATAAGCCACCGACTGTAAATGCGTTAATAGTTGGCCACCAGGGGTTGCATTTTATTTGCATAGCAGTTTGAGTGCAGTTCGGGGCTTCAGTGAGTAGCGCCTGCTCGTGTAAGGCCTGTACTCAATAAAAATTGTAAAAGAAAAAGTGCGGGACTTACACGAGTGAATACAGTACTTGTTTCGACATGCAAGTTTTGGTTTTAAAACACAGGAGGTGGCCACGTCATGACAGCATGATACATTGGCTCACTCTGTTACTGCTGCACTGGAGCTTAGTCAGAATAAATGCGCACAGGACTCTTATCTTTTTTATCAGCAGCGTCATTGTATGCAACTTTAATGATATACAATGTCTGAAAATTTCGCTCTGTCCCATGACATAACGGTAACGTTGATGACACTAGGCCTAGCATTCGAAAATCAACTTTAGTGTCAAGTATCTCATAAGTACTTCTCAACATTAAGACTTGTTAAGCATCACCTTTACATGAGCTATAAGCGTGTGGTAGAGTTTCTACAACTTTAGAAATATGGAACGGTACTCGATTAAATTACTACACATGCAACATACCTGCACTGTTTACACATCTTTATAGGCCAGAGTTGTGCCTGAATTCAACAGCTTTTTATCTCATGTCCCCTCTTTTAACATCAACTTAAGTATGCCCACCTCTCATATAAGCCACCCAAAAAATAACTTTCTCCAAAAAACCTGAACATATATAGTCAGCTCACAGATATCGCTAAAGCACACTGATCTGTCATTAAAATGGTGAATTATATTAAATAAATTCGATTTCCTTTATTTTCTTTGATTTAGCTATTCATTATGTGGCAGTGGGTGTAGCCCCATTCCTGGCCAATCTTCCATAATGGGCATGTCTTACTACAATTGCAACATAAAACTGCTCAAAGCAACAGTCATTCTACAGCAATAAAAAGACATCACTAATAAACAGAGCTTTGCTTCATATTGATTCTTCCGTGTGTGTTGCATCTGCATACAATATCAACGGGACTAGATTCAAGAGGTATCAGAAGAAAATCATACGGAAGAAAAAGACATGAACATTTAATGTAAACTTGAGAAAAAAGAAATAAACATGAAAAGTAATCAATGTAAACATGCATATATGTAAATATGTACAGTCGCGATCAAAAGTTTGGAGACCAAAGGTGCCGGGATTTTAATTTTTGTTTCGCAGCCTGGGCATTCCGGCTGAAATCAAGTATGCAACCGTACGTGCGCTTGTTTGGCCAATACAATGCATTAAACCAATTCCACGCTTGAATATATTTAAATTTTTTGCTGGTACCATGGTCTCCAATGTTTGATCGCGACTGTACATACATGTGTTGATGTGTCGGTTACTAAATTATGTATGCTGAGGAACGCTTACAAAGATATCAACCCAACATTGGTTCTGCCGAAATTTGGGGAGAAGTACAGAAATGCCCCAAAATACTAGAAAACACTCACTATCTTCCAATAATGAAAGGCAGTTTTCGGCCTGATTAGTAAAAATTAAATTTTTACCAATCAGTGACCACATGCCTACAAAATGAGACGGAATGCAAACCTCCACTGGGACAGCTTATTCAACAGCAATGACCAAAGGAACATAAATGCCAGTTGTGAAACTGCATGGCATGCCGTACCTGTGAGTACCAGTCTGGAAGGTTCTCTTCCTTCTTGGCTTCCAGTCCAAGACGTGTGACCTTCTTGGGACCGTCCTGCGGTGTGGGAGTGCTTTCCTTCGACGCCGATTTCTTGGCCTTTTCTGCTTGCTTGGGCTTGTCTGCTTTTTTACCCTTGTCACCTTGATCCTTTTGCTTTTCCTGGGATGACAATTTTGTGCCGCTACTTGACGACTGCTCTGCCGCTGCTGGCTTCCACTCCTGGCCTGTAGCGGCCTTGTAATCTGCCTTCAACTGGAGCAGGGTCTTTACCTCGGGGTCAATGACGTCTTTGGCAGCCTTGCTAGCCTTGAGGGCCCTGATCTTGTCCCCTTGTGCCTGAATCTTTTTGTCCAGTTCTTGTGCACCTCCGATCGCTGCTGAAATGTCACCGGTGCCGGACGCCGGAGGCACAGTCGGGTTGCCAGGCTTCCATTCATTTCCAGTGGCTGCCTTGTACTCTGCCTTCAGCCTCAGCAACTCCTTTATTTCAGGCTCCAGTGCCTCCTTTGATGCTTTCTCTGCCTTCAACTTCCTGACCTTGTCTCCCTGTGCCTGGATGCTTCTGTCCAGGTCGGTTACAGAAGTGGAGTTTTGTGCAGGAGGGGCATTGTGCGGGTTACCTGGTTTTGCGGCAGGTGCTGCCGAAGTTGGCTGCCAGTCCTTGCCGCTAAGCTTCTTGAATTCGGCTTTTAGTGACAGCAGCACCTGAACTTTGGCGTCAATTTCCGGCTTCTGCGCTTTGCTCGCCTTTAGCTGCCTGACTTCATTTCCAACATCCTGTATCCTGCTGCCCAGTTCCTCCAGCTGTTTAGACTGCGCGACCACAGGCTTGCTGTCTTCGACTGGAGACTTTTCGGATGCCTTGCCCTTGGTTCGTTGCTGCTGTTCCTTCAGGCTCTCTCGTGCATCATAAAACTTCTGGACCACTTCTGGAAGTGTTGACGTTGACTGTGTTCCGTCAGGAATGTGGAAAAGCACTAAGGGTCCCTCCACGCTTGTGTGTCGTGCCGCTTCTGGATCGTATGGCTGGTCACAAATGAAAAAGCCTTTCCTTTGGATTTGGACGATGTCGTATTTTTTGAGGTTCGCCAGAAGAGGATCACCCAGCATGGGCACCTCAAGGCGGGTATTCTTTCTCACAAAATCTTTGAAGTCATCGTCTTTGCCTAACACTTGCTTGGACAGAATGTGATCAAAGAAGACGCACTTGCAGGGAACCAATGGTGCTGAAGGTGTCTTTGCAAGCCATGTGACCTTGAGTGTATTTTTATAGTTCTTGTCATCAAGATTTGGCTCTGCTACAATTTTGGTTACTTTTCCCTGAGCACCCTTGTCTACACTTTTGATTTTCAAGTTTCCCAGTCCGATGAAAGTGACGTTATCACCAGCCTTCATGGCCTGAGCATCAACCTGGTCAACGAGCAACTGCGGTGCCACAACAACTTCACGCTGTCCGAGAGCTGGGTTCTTAGGATGAACTGCAACCTGTAGCCTCTCTTCTTTCAAACCTGGCACATCAACTACCACAACGTCTTGTTCCTCCACGGCTGTGTGCCGAGGAGCCACCGGGTCAATCACCTTCTTGTTGAATGCCCAGATTTTGTCCCAGTCCATCATCACAACAGACCTGGACGACCCCTGAGCAATGATGAACTGTTTCAGACCTTCTACCGTCATGCCTCTGCGAAGAACTCCACGTACAGTGGGCATGCGCGGATCATCCCAACCGTCCACAATCTTGTTTTCGACAAACCACGTAAGCTTTCTCTTTGAGAGCACCGTGTTCATCATGTTGAGCCTTGAGTATTCGTAGATATGCGGCTTCCTCATACCTAGACTGTCAAGAACCCAGAAGAACTGCTCATCTCTGTCATGGTACTCGGTAGTCCTTAGAGCATGAGTCACGCCTTCGACGCTATCGACGACTGGGCACGCAAAGTCATACGTGGGGTATACCTTGTACTTGCTCCCTGTCCGCGGATGGTCCATGATTTTGCACCGATACAAGGCAGGATCCCTCATGCAACCGTTGTTTGAATTCATGTCAATCTTGGCCCTGACGCAGCACTTGAGCCCCCGCTCGCTGCCTTTCTTCATTTCCTCCCAGAGCTTCAGGTTTTGCTCGACTGTATTGGCCCTGTTCTTCGACTCGACCCTCTGCTCACGCTCGGCCTTCATCGTCTCCGCGTCGGTGTCATCGACGTAGGCAAGGCCCTTCCTGAGCAGCTCCTCGCACTTTTGAAGCAAGAGCTCGAAATAGTCCGACGTGAACGTGAAGCGATCGGGAGTGATCTCGAGCTTCTTGACGTCGTCCAGGATCACTTTCTCGAAGTCCTCCTTCTCCTTCTCCGGATTGGTGTCGTCGAAACGCATGATGAGCTTGCCCTTGAAGGCCTGCTGGTAGTACTGGTTAAGCAGGGCCGCCTTGGCGTGACCCACGTGCAGGTAGCCGCTCGCCTCGGGAGGGAAGCGGACCACCACTTTGCCCATCTCGGCTCCCGGGAGATCGACGAACTTGCCTTCCTCCTTGCTGATCTTGCTGCCGGCGTCCGCAGAAGCCGTCACCGCCTTGGGTTGCTCGCGCGCGGCGACATCGGCCGGCAGGCTGGCGACGACGTCTTTCACGTTGGGCTGCTCCGCGATGAAGCGGTACCAGCGGGAGACGTTCTGCGGGCATCTCTGCGCGGCCAGCGCCGTGTGCCACGCCGGGTTCCCGTAGAGAGCCTCCCAGACGGCGATGTCGGCTAGCGTGACCGCCCGACCCACGAGGTAGGTGACCGAACCGAGAGCCTTGTCGAGGCATCCCAGCGCATGGGCGAAACCGGCATCGGCGGCGCGAGACAGGCGCGCGGCTGCGAATTCGATCCAGTGGTCGACCTCGGTGCGTTCGAGAACGGTGTTGCCGTACAGCTGGCCGTCGGGAGCCGCACGGGCCAGGTAGCGCGAGATGAGCGCGGACGATCCGAATGACTTGCCGCCGTCGAGCTGCAAGCACGTACTGTTGTTCCAGTCCACGTTGACAAGGACGGCCGGCTTGACGTACGCGGCAGTGATGAGGGCACCCACGGGGGGCTCTGTTTTGCTGCAGCTTAGCTTGAGCTGCATCTTGGAACGCGATGCGCCGCCTGTCACAACCAGAAAAGCCGTACTGTCCCGACTCCTGAGCGCAAACTCAGCGGAGCGGATGCGGTGCGTTGCACCACGCAGTCACGGATTGCCGAGAAAGGAACACTTGAATGAAAACTTTCTTTAACTTTCGCTTCCTGGTGTAAGCGAGCAGGGGCCGCCACTAAGCAATCGAAGGAATCGAGTGTGCGAGACCGTTTCATGTAAGTTCTCGCAAAAATTACCTTAACAACTTTTTCAACATTAGGTTATAAATTGTATATTGTTAAGTGGTTGGACGCTTTTTGCGACATCGTGCTTTATTTAACGCGTACCCACGCGGATCTCACTAACTCACCAAGGGCTCTGAAACGCGAGTTTAGAAAGTCCAATCGACATCGTAGTCACCGTTTCTCGTCTGCGTCGTATTTGGTGCTTGCACACATTGGTTTGCATTACGGCAAGAAGGAGTGCAGAATTTTGGCACATTTGCGAGCAAGTTTTTGAGTAACAGCTCTTAGTCATACACTCGCTGTACACAGTAGCGCGATAATATTCCATTTAAAGCGGTCGTTTATCAGTTAACGTTCCAAAATGTCGATATTTACGCCCACTAACCAGATACGGTTGACCAACGTTGCCATAGTGCGCATGAAGAAATGCGGCAAGCGCTTCGAGATCGCTTGCTACAAGAACAAGGTTGTGGCTTGGAGGAACAACGTGTAAGTTTGGTTTCTCCTCTTTTGTCTGTAAGCGACGACCGCCATGATCAGTTACTGCGCAGAAAGTGCGCAGGTACGGTCTAAATTTTGCGGCCGCCCATACGAACGCGGGGCAGTTGCGTTCAGTGACGGAGTTCGGGCACGGAATACGTGTACGTTTGGAACGCGGGGCTTGGTGGAGCAGTTACGTTCAGAGACGCAGTTTGGGCACGGAATGCGTGTACTTTTGGAACGCGGGACAGTTACGTACAGTGGCGCAGTTCAGCGCGGAATACGTGTACGTTTGGTTTCTTTTTTGTCCATAGGCGGTGTTCGCACAGGCCGCCGTCTATGGGAAGGTAGAAAAGGAAATGAAATGGTGGGAATTCACCAAGGATTGAAGCAAGGATGCCCTCTGTCACCACTGTTCACGCTTTACGTCAAGGGTATAGAAAGACGACTGGAAAACAGCGAATTAGGTTTTGATTTATCCTACACGCGTAATGGACAAATGGTGCAACAGAAGGTCCCTGGACTGATGTACGCTGACGACATTGTGCTACTAGCGGACAATAAAAAAGATTTACAAATACTTGCGAATATCTGTGGGAATGCAGCGACAAATGTAGGCCTTAAGTTTACCACAGAGAAATCAGGAATTATGATCTTTAATGAACACACGAGTGACTTCGTGGTATCAATTCAACAGAAAGTAATACCCATAGTGAAGTAATATAAGTACCTCGGCGTACACATAAATGAAGGACAGAATTACTCAAGCAACCACCAAGATAATCTGAAAATAAAGGGGAAGCGGAAGGGGGGGGGGGGGGGGGGGGCAGCAATAATGAAACACAGCACTGTGGGGCCACAATAAGTATGAGATGGTGCGTGGAATCTGGAAAGGAGTAATGGTGCCAGCGCTAACATTCGCAAATGCCATTATATGCTTAAAATCGGATATATTTGCGGGTTTGGAAGTTAACCAAAGATCAGTAGGCAGGTTGGCTTTGGGAGCCCACGGTAATACCACAAATGAGGCAGTGCAGGGTGACATAGGGTTGGGCCTCTTTTGAAGTCAGAGAAGCACAGAGCAAAATTAGTTTTGAAGAAAGGCTCAGAAACATGGATGAAAACCAATGGGCGGCTAAAGTGCACAAGTATCTCTACATGAAAAGCATGGACACAGAATGGAGGAAGAGGTCAAGGAAGTTGACAACCAAGTACAGGATAATTGAAACTGTAAATAGACAACCAGGAGTCATCAGAAAGAAAGTGAGAGAAATAGAGACCGTGAATTGGATGCAAAGAATGGAAACAAAAAGGACAATGGAGATTTACAAGAATGAGAAGAAAGAAATGAGAAGGGAAAATCTGTACGATAACACAAAGGGCAGTGCCTTGCTATTTGAGGCTCGAGCCAGTTGGCTAAGGACGAAAACATATCGGAACAAATATTCGGAACTAGATGAGACGTGTATGCTGCAGTAAAGATCCAGAAACCACTCAGCACATCCTGATGGAATGCGACGGGATCCACCCAGCGAGAACCGTAGGTAACGTGGAAGGAAACATAACAGATCAGCCGTAGAGATCAGCAAGAGACGATTAGAGTACTGGTGGAAAAAAAGCAGGGAAAAGATGGATACGACCTAATCTCTTAAAATCATAGGCAGCGGTACAAGGTAAATTTTTTAAAAAGAAAAATAATAATGAGAGGTATACAAAAGTGCTAGATAAATAACATGTATAGTATACCTGATTAAATCAAGCAGGCTAGGTGACTATTTGTCGCCACCCCGTTTTAAAGGGGATGCCAATTATCATCATCACCTGTTTGCGTGAAATGACATGAAGCAACATTAGCGAGCTGTGATTCATAAAGCGTCGTATGTCGAGATGGGCTCTTGTTCTTTTTTTTTTTTTTTTTGCCACTGTCAGATGCATGAGACGGGCGGAGGCGTCGTGTTGTGACGCCTGCATGAGGTTCAAGTCTCGTCAGCAGGCTTTGCCTGTACAGTTTATAGGAATTAAAGGTCGAAACAAAAAAAAGTGCCGCTGTTTCACCAGAAAGGCGAAGCATCAATTGCGATAGCAAATTAGTAGAGAGCTATACGGAGTAAGGATAGTAGTTTCCTCAGCTGGGGGTATAAACTTGGACATGCAGCAGCACCAGCAACGCGCAGAACTGTTGTCAACGCCGTCGGCGTTTCACTAGCGTTCGCAGCGCACGGCATAGGGATGGTCAATTAATGTTTTTATTCGATTAATGATTAATCATTCATCATTTTATCCTTTAATCGTTTTCGATGCAGGGTTTTTCATCAAATAATCGAAATTTTTGCCGGGCACATTAAAATGGTTGAAACACAGTTATTTACTTTTCTAGGGCCCTATTTTAATGCTTGAGAGTGGAACCAAGGTTGAAATAAAAGTGTGTGAAGTTTAATCTTTAATTTGTTAAAGACTAAATAGAGTTCGCACTATTGGCCTTTGAAAATATAAACATATGTTATAAAATGGCCCTTAGAGCAGCATTAAATAAGATAAATGGCACTGTACAATACAGTTAAACAATAAATAAGAAAAATGGCAGAAGGGAAAGGTGAAGTCCAACTAAAATATGCAAGGAAATGCAATATGCACAGGGGAAAAGAAAATTACTGGAGTGAGGCGGAAGTCAACACGTGTGACGCTGGATATCAGAGGCCATCCAATTCGTAGTGCAACTAGTGTTCGTTTCCTGGGTGTCATAGACAGGAAGCCACTGTGGCGACACGTGTTTGAAAATGTTGTGGCTGCAACAGTCCAAAAGCTCAACCCACTTTGTCGCTTGGCAGGTGTACGTTGGGGAAACAATCCAATGTCCATGCTTACACTGAACGCTGCATTGATAACAAGCCGCATTCTCTATCAGCTGCCACTCATATCACCATCACCGAGTCAATTCGAGCGCTTGGAGGCAGTATATAGAAAGGGACTTTGCTTGGCGATGGGAGTTCCTCAGGAAACTTCATACAAGGTTACTAATGAAGCAGTCTCTTCCACTCCACCTTTTGGTATCTCAGGCCTTGTTCATGCAGTTATTAAGGCTGGGCAAGTCCCCTGTAGGCACGGCGCTTCTCCGGCGGCTAAGAACAAGAACTCGCTCCCATTTCCATACAGCGCTGAACACCTTTCGATTTTTAGGTTTGGAATGGCCTAAACGGAGTAGTCTCGACCCACCATGGTCTTTTTCGGACGTTACCTGCATCCTCAATGTATCCCGGCTACCAGCGAAACGCACCATTCCAACTGCCAAAGCCGAGTTCCTTGTACTGTACCCTCGAGCACAGGCATTTGGCATACCCTCCCTTGATCTATCATGGTCTGGCCGCCTGGATCGCATAGTTTCGTCTACAACAGTACAAAGCAACGCAATTGCCGCAGCCTTGCGAAAACTACGGGCCTATTCCGCACGAGATATCGTGGTGCTGATGGACTCAAAGTCGGCATTACAACGATTACATCTTGGCCTACATCAAGAGAAGTTTACGAGGTAATCTCTAGCACAGATCAAAGATCTAATGCGCAAGTAATTTAACATAAAATTTCTATAGATCGCATCCCACGTAGGAATTGAAGCAAACGAAAAAGCTGACTCTCTTGCACACCTAGCGCTGACATGTGTCCCAAAAGTGAGAGCGCCAAGCATTTTTCAGAACTCCAGGGATGCAATCCGTAATCACTTTAGGGCGATCCACAAGACTCCACACCAAATCTGTGTGATCCATGGACTTATTCGCGAGGGAGCAACACATCAGAACCGACTCCGCATGCCCAGCTTGGTCATTCAAGACTGGACATTGCGCTTCCCCACTCTGTGCCTTCTGTAGTGATATTGACTACATTGATAATTTGATTGGCTGTGCTCACAATTCTACACAGAAAGAAACGCGATGGTCAACAGCCTGCAAAACAGTGGTCTTTCGCACAGGACCTTTGAAGATGTGTTTTGCCGCGGGCCCTCTTTGAAGAGGGCCCGCGGCAATGAGGAAGAGAGTGCAACGAGTGCTGATCGCCTTCCTGTGAACACGGGGCTCATCGACACCTGGTCACACACCCTCGATCTCAACTCATAGGAGGCTCGGGTGGAACAATTGCCGCCTATTTATGCCAGGCTAACCCCGCCTGCTGCAACACCACTGCCACCCCCAAAATCATGGTGTAGGATTTTAAGCCACATGCTCTTTTCTACAGAGTGAAGGAATGTCGGTAAATTCCTCGTTGGCATAACCGCGCTCCCCTCGGCGTAACTGCGCTCCGTGCATGTGCGCAGTACGTCGGACAGACATTCTCGCGCCTGCGGCGCTCGTGCTGTATCAGCCATGCCAGATAATACCTTTCTCGTGCTTTACGGCACTCCACCTTCAAAATAGCATCACTGATTTTCCCGGGGGAGCAGTAAGGGCTGTAGTAGAGTCCGGGCCTGCTCTCCTGTAGTAGTATCTTAGCTCGTGCCAGTCTTTTCGTTTAAGTGCTCTCCCATGACTTTTCAAAAGCATTTTCTTTGAATTAAAATGTTTTGAAAAGTCACAGACAGCAGCATACGAAAAGCCTGGCACGGGCGAAAATACTGCTTCAAGACAACAGGCCCGGTCTCCACTATGGCCCCTACTGCTCCCCCAGGAAAATCAGTGGCGCGAGAAAGGTATAATCCGGCATGACTGATACAGCACAAGCACCACTGGCGTGAGAAAGTCCATCCGACGTGCCACGCCCGTGCTAGGAGAATAGGTGACGCCAACGAGGAATCTACCGGAATGTCAAGTGGCAGGGATGTTTGGGTGAAACCAACACCTTATTTGAATGGCCGCACAACCAGCATGCAAGAATAGACGTTCGGAAGCTACAGATTTGCTGGAATTGACATGACTTCGTTATGGTCAAATACGTGCTCCAAACCGACGCCCATGCTGTGCCACGTCTTTAGTGGACTGGGAGTGACATCACGATCAATGACTGGGTTGCTATAGTATGCCTTGAATTGCGAGGGCATTTCAAGCCTCGGGCTTTGGGTGCCATGGTGGCGTGTGCAGTGTGGATGAAGAGAGGGGAAGCATTTGGCTCGGTATCACTTGGGGCTCGGAAAAAACAGTCGTCAGTCACTCTACATACCATAGCCGCACAGTCACTCCTCATGCTCCGCCATTCTACTACGATTTCAACATTTTCGTGCAACTGCTTTCAAACTCTAAAACGATTAATCGAACATGTCTAATTGATTAAGTCTATTAAATGAAAGGTGGACGTCGATGAAGATTAATCGTCTTGCTGGACACTTCTAATTCATTAATCATTTATGCATATTACCAACCTGTTGCCGGTGCCTCTGGCGGCGGCTCAAACATTTTTGATGAGATCAGAACGGGACACTCGTCGAGCATCGTCAGATGTCTTTACCACCTTCTCGCCTCGCAACCTTTTTATATAAATACGCATTTGGTGCCGCAGCTAAACGTCGCCTCCCCTCCCTCCCGTCCCCCCACGGCTTCTCGCGCGACGGAAGAAGTCTCGCTTGCTCTCCGCTGTGCGTTCGCTCCCCGTGAACACGTGCGGCGACGATTGCATCGCTGTTGGACTTTATACCGAACCTCACGGCGACGCCGACGGCAGAAATCCGCTTGGAGTGTCCCTATAATTGCTCTCGCAATTATCCTTGAGTACACTACAATGCTCCTAATGACAGCGATAAGTCTGTACACACGAGCAACTGCGCTTTTAACGAATACGTGCGTTTGTGCAGCTAGCTAAATTTTCAAGTGGCACGTGCCCAATTTGACATAAGCTTTCTTAATAAGACAGATATGTAGGTGCTTGTGGGTGTACAATTGCTTGCAAGTGATTATGCAAGTCCATGGGCAGCTGTTAATACAGGTTAGCTTAGCTCCATTATTGATTTAAGTGTTCATTGCTCTCTCATTCATGGTAAAAGGTACACGAACAGCACACACTTCATCCTACTCTGAAAACACACATGCAACTTCACAGAGGACAGGTGAATTAACGGCTGCCTTATGTGCCATTTAGTGTTGTGCTGAGTGTGTATTTTGGGAACGGTCAAATTTGGGATAACGAACCCTGAAGTCCTTTATATTACACACTCCATTAGCTGCG
This sequence comes from Dermacentor silvarum, assembly GCF_013339745.2. NCBI lineage: Eukaryota > Metazoa > Arthropoda > Arachnida > Ixodida > Ixodidae > Dermacentor > Dermacentor silvarum. The sequence goes on from NC_051156.1 coordinate 100,464,229, forward strand.
CATTGCAGTATGCAATAAAATGATAGTCGGATCATTAACCAGTGCTAACCTATAGGGCCAAAGCTTCGAGGATAAGAGGCTTGAGAAGAATCTAAGGACTGCTCAATGAGTGATGATAATGGTAGATGGAAGGTTAATGGACTGGAACAACAGAGGTGTGTGGATTAGAGAGCAAGCTGACATTCTGGTTGAGATTACTAGAAAGAAGTGAAGTTTTGGCAGGTCATATGATGGGGGAGTGCAGAAGTTTCAAGTTAAGAATGGCAGGTTTCAGTGGCTGGTATCAGCAGTTTGTTTCAATGATGCTAGTGCTCTCAAGACAGAAGCACATCCCCACAGCTCTCAAAGAGTGCATTGCACAAGAAAAAGAAACCAGAGAAGCATGCGGAGCAAAAAGAAATGAGATGCCACATTTTACAGCCTAGCGCTGCCCACGGCGGCCGCTGACGCAGCGGAAGTGTCGCTTAGGGGTCATTTGGCACCCACTCACTTGGTCTGTGAACTTTTTTCAGCCAACTACACAAAATATTTGTAGAGCAAATACAGTTAAACCTGCTTATAAGGAACCTCCATATAACGAATTCCTGGATATAACAAAGTTTTTCTATTCCCCGCCGTTACTCCATAGAAGCACATGTGTTTGAAACCTCTATGTAACGGAGTGGCAGCGGGAGACCCCCTCGAAATAACGAATTTTCCCCGCCGACAACCTAGAAATTTCACCCCAAATTTTGTCATTTTTGCGCGAGCAGCAACCGGAAGCACCTTCTCCGCCGCGACGGAATGCGAAGTGGTGGCGGCGCGCTCGAATTCACGGCGACTGCGAGAGCGAGTGCACGTGTGCATACGTGCAAGCGTGTGTGAGGCGGGCCTGCATCCCTCGACCCAGCGATCTTGCCGCCGCGGGCGTGACCTTTCCCCCTCCCTTCATTCAAACCTGATCCCACTGCGTGCGAACGGTCAGTGCTGCCGTCCATCATGAACAAACAACAAAGCAAAATTACGCAGTTTTTTACTGCGAAATAAATGTTTTGGGTGAGCTCTGCCATCTGTTACCCTTTTGCTTACTTACCGTATTTACTCGAATCTAACGTGCACTTTGTTTTCCGATAAAACGGGTCCGAAAATTGCCTGCGGTGTTAGAATCGAGTACGACCCTAAATTTGCGCTACCATATCGCCGTCGGCATTTCAATATGGCCGCCTCCTACGCACATCGAGCCTAGCTCTCGTAGCTTCGACCATGTGCTGTAGTACGTGTGCTTAGGCATTAGTCTAGCAATTTAATTAAACAGCGAATGTTTACAAGTTTATACGGCCGATAAAACTACTATCCTTACTTAATATAGCTGTCTGCTAATTTGCTGTCGCAATCGGTGCTTCGCCTTTTGGGCGAAACTGGGACTTTTTTATTCATCGCAACTTTAGTGTATTAGGAGTACATCTTCAGCAATAGTTGTATTTCTGTATGAAAGCATGAGGTGCGTGGTACTGTAAAGGATGTTTTTTCCCTCTCTTTTGGTCACCAAGGGTATCTTATAAAGAAGTTAGAGGCAATTCAAAACAAGGCGCTCCGTTTCGTTTATTCTAGATACTCTAGGAAAGACATTGTGACGCTACTGCGCAATTGCGCTGCAATACAGACACTTCAAAGCTGCCGGTGCGTTGCCTCTTTGAAAATGAGGTACTTGTTATATTACAATAAGCTTGCTGTTAATAAGAACGACTACCTCAAACCACCCTATCAGTGCTCTTCCAGACTTAAGCATAGAAAGTGTACCAGGTCATATATAACACGCTGTGACACATACAGGTGTTCTTTCTTCCCGTCTACCATAGAAAAATGGAATGCTCTGCCACATGCTTGCATGAATGTTGAATCCTTGGAGGTGTTTACCGCTAAAATCGAGCAATTTCTTTTTGTGTGAACCCTTGACATTGCAATAGTCGACATTTAAAAAAATCACTCTGAGACTTGTGTAGATGTAACACTGCTCCATGTAAAATTGAAATTATATGCCGTTCCTCTTGAGTGTGTAGACAGCATTGTCACGTAATACTTTGTGCTGAGGTAACGGATAACTATTGTTCTGTTATTATGTTGTGAAATTGATCTGTGCATTGACTGTTCACTCCTGTATGGGCCTGTTATTAAGCTCACGGTATCCAATAAATAAAATTACAAAACGGGTGCGCGTTACAATCAAGGGCGCGTTTGAATCCAGTAAATATGGTAAGCGTTTCTTTTTCGAATTTTCGTGCCGAACCTGCATATAACGAAACCCTCTTTATAACGGAGTTTTTCGGGAATTTGTCAATTTCGTTATATCCAGGTTTAACTGTACTAGCTTAACTCAGGTCTAACATACTTGGGTACAAGGTAGGGAAAACAAGGGAACAAAGAAGTTTCTTTTTCTTTTCGTACGTCTCGAGCAAATCTTTTAAAGACAAAACACGAGTTTTGTGATTAGCTGTGAACATTCACGAGTAGGATTGTGCATATTTATTCAGTGCTAGTGATACGCTAACGAAGCTTGTGTTTTGGTGATGATAAATTAAAATGTGTTATGTGATCAGTTGGGTAAGCAGTCAGACTTGCACGGATGCTTGCTCCACTGTCAACATATTTAGTTCCTTCACAATAAAGTTAGCCTATATGAGAAGTGCATAATTGATCTTATGATGAAAAAAATGTGGTTGATCCCTCTTATATAGGAATCGGTATAGAACACGAAAGTGAAACGTGTCTTCACAGAAGTAGTGTAATGTTTATTGCACATTGATATATAATGTCTATTGGTGTTTTGTGGCTAAAGCGCCCTTAGGCGTTGATGCACCCACGCTGACGCCTGGTGGCACGTCTCCTCCATCACGACTACCAACGTCGATGACCATGAGCAACCGTCGTGCATATGGAAGCTGCACTACGCTGCACACGCTAGCACAACGCGAAAGACGAAGCACGTAACTGACACACTAATACAACGCGCAAGACAAAGCACGTAACTGAATCGTCACCGAGTCAAATCAGCGCGTACAGCGCGTCGTAATTGCAGCCTCCGCGATCAACTTCAGAAACATTTTCAGAGCTAATTGCGGAGGCCACGCTCCGCTGTGCTGAGTACGGTGAACGCCACCTAGTAGTGGCGTTCACTACTAGGTGCGGTGAACGCCACCTAGTAGTACGGTGAACGCCACCAACGCCACCTAGGCGTTGGTAGTGCTTCTTGATGCCAGCGTCCCTTCGAATGCTGGCATCGAGGCGTAGTAGTGCTGAGACCACCGAAGCGTTCACTGTCGGTGCGCGTTAGTGTCATAATGCAGTACTTCTCTTTTCTGCTCGTAGGCGGCGGCACCGCCCCGAGCAAGAGCGCGGGTACACGGAGGAGTGTTAGATATATAAGGCGCGTCTGTGTAGCTCTCTGCAGATGCGTTTGTGGCGCAATGGGTTAAACGCTCGGCGATCTATCGTCGCGGACCGAGAGGTCGTGGGTTCGATTTCCAAGTTTTGCATGTTTGTGGAACTTTTTCTTCTGGTTTCTTTCTTTGTATTATGTTCGTGTACATTGTAAGCTGACGTATTTCCGTGACGGAAATACGTCAGCTTCACTGACGTATTTCACTGACGACTGCCTTCACTGACGACGTATTTCACTGACGACTCACTTCACTGACGTATTTCCGTGACGGAAATACGTCAGTGAAGTCTTGGTGGACCCCGGCATAAAACACTTTCGTGTTAAAATACTCTTACAGTACACACTTAAAACAAATTTTATAAATTTTATTGTACAATTGTTATTTGAAACATTGTAGACAAATTCAAAAAGAATTAGTGAAGTTGCTTTTATGAAGTTACCTGTTTTCTTTTTTTTTCTGTTTTTTAGGACTATGAAAGTATTATTTAAATTGTGACAAGATACTGACATTACTGCATGCATGCCAGGGGCGTAGCCAGAAATTTTTTTCGGGGGGGGTTCACCGGCCCGACCGGGGGGGGGGGCAAGCTTCCGCTTTCCTCTACGTCACGTGATCGATAATAGATATCGGTAGTTTAAGCAGACTCTATACATGTATATCAAAGACACGAGACCGCCCCCCCCCCCTCATGTGTGTGTGTGCTTGTGAAGAAATTAAGTAAAAAGTAAAGTAAGCTCAGTAAATTACAGTAAGTAGGACAGGTACACTGGGCGTGTGCAGCAACGGTCTCTCATCGCACCACTGAATGGACCAGTCTTCGAAAACGCACCATTGAGACGACCCGTGCGATCGGAGAAGACATCATTAATTGTTAATTTCCGTTAAGTGTAGATGGCGTCGTCCTCGTCGGGGCGAAGTGCGTTTCACAAGTCAAGGACGGCTATATGCGTGAAAATGCACGTGTGACCAGGCTATACCTACTCCCATAGCAATAGCTTGTTCGCTGCGTCTTTGCGCTAGAAAACTTAAATACGCGCAAAAATGCGTAAGGCTTTTTTTTTTTTTTTTTCGAAGCTTTCATCGCCCTGCTCCCTCATACAAGAGGGTTGCATTTCCTGCGGCAAGTGCATGGGCCGCTGTGTCTTCCACTGTGTGCGAGCGTGCAGCGGTCATTTGCCTTTACGTCAACAGATTCAGAATTGTACAGAATATTTCACCACACAGCATAGATATAGCATGTGTATGCACTTTAAGTAGTGCGTGCAGCTCATTTCTACTTCACTTACGCCGGTGCAAACAGGAAGCGGCCTTGTACCTCACAGAATCTCGACTGATTGGTGTACTAGTGATGCAGGAATGAACTTTGTGGTCTTGTTCAGTGCATAGTGCACATAATCAATTTCTCAGGACGTGTGAACTCCGACGAGAACTGTCAGCGCCTGCAACAAGAGTTTACTTACTCTACTGCGCACAGCAGTAATTCATGCTTGTCGGCTGTCTGTTTCGTGCATTCTGTTGCGAGTCGGTGGAATTTCACTGCTGTCATGAACCCCTTCGTGTTTACATTGCTGGTTTGGGATTCCACAACACAACAGCAACTACCAGCCTTCCGTAATTGCTGGTTTGGGATTCAACAACACAACAGTAATTACCAGCCTTCAGTAGGGGCGCAATCGCAAACAAGAGACGTTTTCCTACTTGGAAGCGGCAAGCGGGCGGAAAGGTCAAAGCGGCCGGAAAATTTTTTCCGCGCCTGTCCAAGTTGTTCATATTTCTTTTGCTACCGCCGCCGCTGCCGTTTTCGTCCAGATCCATCTAGTCTGCGTACGTTTGTCGGCGTGGTGGCGCTCATTATCGCATTATTTCGAGCGGTACGTTCATTCTTTGACCCACGTACCGTCATCAAAAGGGATCATTTTACGCAACTTCGCGTGCCATCTGCGACCTTCGGTAAATTCCTCGTTGACGTTCCGTAATTCTCTTCAAACGGGCGCGGTAGCGCTGAGTCACAGGTTGGTGCCTAGGCGTGATAATATTTCTTTAATAACTTTTATTTACAAGTTGTAATAACATTTCATTTTCGTATTGTCGGCGCCTCCAGGACACCAAAGGGGCAACGGAAACACCACAGCTAAAACCCGGGCTGGCCCTTGTGTTGGGGCTCGCCAAAGCCTGCGCGTCCTACGTGAGACCTACGCTCCCAATCTATCGTCGCGATGAGAAAAGCACCCCGCGACTTCTGCAACATACCGTACACGTGCGAGAATAATTATGGAGCGCCAACGAGGAATCTGCCTAACTAGTGTCTGCCATGGAAGTGGAAGAAGAAATGGCTTTTATACTTCTACCTACTTGTTTTCTAGAAATGGACAATGAATAAAAGCAAGACGCGGACACCTCGGAAACGGCGGTGGTGGGTTCGTCTGGCTTTGCAAAAGCGCGAGAAGTTAGGTCACGCCAAGGCTTCGTTGCCGCACCTCCGGTCGCGCGACGTTGAATACTACGCGAGTATTGCTGACAGTACGTTTTAGTGCCAGTCTTGTCGTAGAGCAAGGTTCTTGATCGCGTCGATCAGCATTACAGCCTACACTTTTGGTGCCATGTTCAATTTTACGACCGGTTGTTTAATTGCTAGTCTAGCTTCCAGTGAAGCAGAACGACTTTCCGCCGTGTTTCCTCTTCGCCATGGCGAAAAAATTGGCCCGAGACCGATTTGGCTCGCAGCCTGTTTTTCCGCCTGTTTTGCCGCCTAGGTGGGCGGATTTTTGCAAGATTTTGTCGCTTTCGACAGTTTCGAGACCAAGTGTGAACGTAGCCTAAGATCCCGCGCGAGCGCGGCCTAACCGGCACCTGAAGGGAAGCGGCGGAAATGTATACCGGAGATTTCGACCACCTGGGGTCTTTAACGTGCACCTAAATCTAAGTAAACGGGCCTCGAGCGTTTTCGCCATCATCTAAAATGCAGCTGCCGCATTCGTTGCTTCAGAATGCGGCCGCCACATTCTCGCCCAAAACCTCACAGTGTCAAAGCCTTGACAAAACACCGTCACAGTTTTTGCATATGCAGACATGATTCGCTGTCAATTACCAACCCAAACGGAAGCGCCCAGGAATGAAATTGTGATGGTAGCACCAGTTTCATGAATTATGTCAGCGCAAAACGACGAGAACAAAAGGTGGGTAAGTGGGGTGGGGGGCGGGGGGGGTTGCGAAAAAAATTTCGGGGGGGGTTTGAACCCCCCCAACCCCCCCCCCCTGGCTACGCCCCTGATGCATGCTCTTCTGGACTGAAGCCGCTGTCGTGTGTATTTTCAAAGAATAAGACCTACACACTGGCTCAAAGGAGCGACTGGCCTCCAGCATAGGCCAGACAGCCATGTCATCAACTTTGTTCCAAACACGGGAAAGTGACCACTGCTGATATGCAAAATAGTGTGTATAGGCTATTGTATAGAGAAATAAAAAATAACTGTTTGTTACTGTTGCAGCGTGGTATTGCATTGCAGTTCGTTCTCACGCTGCAGGCTTAGTCCTGATTGAGTTCACAGTATTACCTGCTTTTGTGGGCGAAGCATGTGCATGGGACTGCTATGAACCCCATCATGACATAATACCGGTGTCACATTTACACTTCTGATCATGATCGAGGCTAATCCAGATCAGATTTCTTGATCGCAATTAACAATGGTCGCCTCTACATGGTCCCATGATCCCAATCGAGTTATCGTATGCTGATCATCAGCAGCTCTCAGGACTGCATAATGCCTTGGCTACAAGTTCAGATTTGCAAAATATAGTTAAATCTGGACAATATTTCAATTTTACAGCGTACTTTTGCTAATGAAGAGTTTTTAAATGTTTTTTGTTGAGCTGTCCTCACTATTTGTTTTTAGCGTTTTGAGAATACTGCGCCAGAGTGCGCAGACGTCGGCCTGCGATCACAATTGCCTGCGATCAATTGATCGCGATTCTTCGATCGCCGGATCCGGATCCTGCAAGATTGCGATCGCAAGTGACCATGTAGCAACACCCGATCCGCATCAAGCTGGATCCATATCGGGCCCCAAGCATGATCAGAAGTGTACGTGTGACACCGGTATAAGCTATAGACTGGCATTGTCAACTGATTAGGACTCTGGTGTTTGCGTCACGTGTTATCCATCTACAAAGTACCACTTCCTTACTTTCTTTTCCTTTCGTTTAGGTTATGTGGAACATCTTGCATAGTATCTGCTTCTTTTTTGTTTTTGTTTCTTTGCACAGGGAGAAGGACATTGATGAAGTTCTTCAGATGCACACAGTGTACACAAATGTCTCTAAGGGCCAGGCTGCCAAGACGGAGGACCTGGTGAATTGTTTTGGTTCAGAAGACCAGACCGAGATCTGTAAAGAGGTAATGGAGCTTGTTGCTGCAAATGCAGTCACTGGCCAGTGAAATGTACAGAGTAGCTTGGTGTGTTCTGTCTTCGGTGTAGCAAAACTGTTTCATAAACAAAAACAACTCTTGTGAGGGGAAGATCAGTTTCCCTCTATCAGGCTTTGGAAAAAGCAGAAAATGTAAAGGTGCCATGCTTGAATAGTTCGTAAATGGCAAAATCCAAATAGGTCGCTAATATCCAAACGCTGCCACTACTGCTCGCTGGAAATGACCATAATCCAGAATGTAACGAGTGCGGCATCTGGGCATGACCTCTTGGATTAAGCTGCACCCGCGGTGCTACGAAAATATAGATGGTCATGTTCTAGAATCTGTGTCATATCCATTAACTACCAGGCACCAACATTGTCTGCTTAGCTGCTATATAAGGGCCCACTGCAACAAAATTTTGGACCACGTAAAAATGCCTAGTTTCAGAGAGTCTAGATCTCGAGTAGCTTCCACACAATATTTTACATATGATGTACGAGTGGATGTGTTATGGAAAGCTTGTAAAAGTACTATATTGTAACCAACGGTTATGACAGCCGTTTCTATAAAAACTAATTTATTCTGGGCGAACTTGTGCCCATCAACTAAAGGTTGTACACTCAACAAAAGCGTCCCTCGAGCTTCCCTTCTTCGAACCTCGTTTTCCTCTTTGTCGCCTCCTGTTGCAGTGCCAGTCGTACGATTCTCGCGCACGAGCCGCCGGCCTGTCAGCACCGGCCCAGCGTTGTCTTGCGGTGCTTTGCTTGACGCTTGCGGTGTGGCGGCTCTTTGAAACACAGTTAGGATGTGGCGGTCGTCTTTGTTCTCGCAATGCTCGCGGCATTAGCCCCCTCCGAAGAAGCATCGTCCCGATGCGTCGAAAGGGCCTAGAGAGGCGAATTGCTTTAAAGGGACACTAGCCAGAGGATGGCTGGTGCTAGGCTTGATCGCATGTGCAAATTGTTATTCAATGCCCTTCATGGTAAGTTTCATGCCTTCATTCATACTACGTGTACGACCTCTGGGCGAGTCCTGCGTACGTGTGGAGCAGACTTGGCCTTCAGGAGTTACCTCGTAGTTTAAGGGACTTAGCCGGCGAATTACTCGGAAGGGGCCAAAGTAACAGCGCAGTAACTTCTTCGAAAGACCGATCATACGTATAGGCGTCAATACCCACACTTTGTCTCCGGGGTTGTACTGCACCTCTCTTCGCCCTAGGTTGTACCGGTTTGCATCGACGTACTGGTGTTGTACTATATGGTGCCTTGCCAACTGCCGTGCTTCTTCTGCCCTTTCTATGTACTCACTAACGTTAGGGTCGTCTTCGCTGCTGTTTACAGGTAACATCGCGTCTAGTGTCGTTGTTACTGTCCGACCGTAAACAAGTTCAAATGGCTTGAATTGTGTCATCTCTTGTACTGCAGTATTATACGCAAAGGTAGCATATGGTAGAATACTGTCCCAGGTCCGATGCTCTACATCCACGTACATTGAAATCATGTCAGCGAGCGTTCTATTGAGCCGTTAAGTCAGGCTGTTTGCTTGCGGGTGGCACGCTGTGGTTTTTCTATGAGCAGTATGTGTTAGTTTCATAACAGACTGCATCAAACAGGCCACAAAGCTGTTCCTTTGTCTGTTATGACTACCTTGGGTGCACCTATGTCGTAACACTATGTGTGTGACAAAAAACTGAGCCACTTCAATGGCGGTTCCTTTTGTAAGAGAAGATGTCTCATCATACCGGGTCAGATAATCGGTTGCTACCACAATCCACCGCTTTCCTGAGGTTGAAATGGGAAATGGTCCAAGTAAATCCACTCCTATTTGTTCAAATGGCGCTGCTGGTGGCTGTATCGGTTGCAAAAAACCTGCTGGTTTGAGTGGCTGTGTTTTGCGTCTTTGACAATCTTGGCACGATTTGATATAGTGCTGCACTGAATTCATCAACTTCGGCCAGTAATATTTCTGGCGGATTCTCGCCAGAGTCCTACTAACGTCTAAGTGGCCAGCTGCAGGGTCATCATGGCAAGCTTCTAAGATCTCGGCTCGCAGCGATGATGGTACGAGAAGTAGAAACGTCTCACCACTGTGCTCGAAGTTTCGTTTGTAGAGGACGTTCCAGAGGACATACGAACACAATCTGCGGACGAAAACTCGAGGCACTTTAACTTGTCGACCCTCCAGGTACTCCATGAGCAAGAGTAATTCTGGATCAGTACACTGATGATGAGCCATTTCCGCCGTATTCACAGCCCCAAGGAATGGGAAATCTTGCTCGTATTCTGATGACGTTGATTCGATTGATGCGCGTGATAACTCATAAGCAATTAGCGTCATTGTGCTTGAGACCGAACTTGTAAACGACCGTGATGTCATACTCCTGTAGATGCAAACTCCATCTAGCGAGCCTTCCAGAAGGGTCCTTGAGGTTCACGAGCCAACACAATGAATGATGGTCGCTGATGGCTTGAAACGGTCTGCCATATAAGTACGGCCGGAACTTACTGATGGCCCATATAACCGCCAGGCATTCCTTTTCTGTAGCTGAGTAGTTTGTCTCGGCTTTCGATAAGGTACGGCTTGCGTACGCGATGACTTTTTCTTCTCCATTCTGCCACTGAATAAGTATAGCTCCGAGACCAACGGTACTCGCGTCGGTGTGGATATCTGTTTCGGCATTTTCATCAAAATGGGCAAGTATAGGAGGACTCTGCAAACGCCGTCGTAGCTCAGATAATGCGTCTTCTTGTTCGTTCTCCCACACGAAAGGGACATCTTTTGTCAGTCACGTGAGTGGTTCGGTGATATTAGAGAAGTTTTCTACGAAACGCCTGTAGTAGGCACACAGTCCTATTTGTCTCTTGGCTTCGGAAACATTTCTACTGCAGTGATCTTCTCAGGATCGGGGCGGACGCCTTCAGCACTGACAATGTGTTTGAGAAAGCGGAGCTCGCGAAAGTCGAAGTGGCATTTTTTCAGGTTTTATGGTCAACCCCGCCGTGCGAATAGCGTCCAGAACTGCTCTCAGTCGCTGCAGTGCTGCTTGAATGTAGTGGAGAAGACCACCACATCATCAAGGTAGACGAGCCACGACTGCCATTTCAGTCCGGAGAGAACAGTGTCCCATCATCCGCTGGAAGGTGGCGGGCGCAGGACACAGACCAAATGGAAGCACCTTAAACTCGTATAGACCATCCGGTGTCACAAACCGTTTTTTCGCGATCTCGCTCGTCCACTTCGATTTGCCAGTATCCGCTTTTGAGATCCAAAGAAGAGAAGTAGGCATTTCGTAGTTTGTCCAAGGTGTCATCAATGCGTGGGAGTGGATAAACATCCCGCTTCGTGACAAGGCTGAGTTTCCTGTAATCAACACAAAATCGTAAGGTGTTATCCTTCTTTTTAACCAGGACTACCGGAGATGCCCATGGGCTATTGGATGGCTGTATTACATCGTTCTTGAGCATTTCCTGTTCTTGACTTCTTATCGCTTCTTTCTTTTGGAGCCACTCGGTACGGGTGTTGGCGTACTGGTCTTGCAGGTTCTTCGACTACAATGCGGTGTTTTGCGACGGAAGTACGACGGACTTTCTATAAAGTCGAAAAGCATTCAGCAAACTCTGTGACCAAGCTCACAATCTTATCTCTTTGTGGTGATGACAGCTGTCGGTCAATATTGATAGAGGCAAGGACACTGTCTAAAGTGGCAGAAGCTGGTGATGCTGCATCAAGGGTTGACACATCCGCAAGTTGTGCATAGTCATGAAGAGACGCTATGGCTGTTCCCTTTGCCACGTGTTGTGCCTCATTGCCAAAGTTAGTCAAGAGGACATCCGCACATCCATTACGCAGGTGAACTATGTCCCTTGCCACGCATATTTGCTTTTCCAGTAGCAGCCCGATATTTCCGTCTGCAAGTCCCTCGTAGTCATGAAATACGTCGCTCCTTGCAACAACAGTCACACTGCACCGCGCCAGCACCGTCACATGGTCATCCACAATACGCAGAGAGGAAATATGTGGCTGTTCCGTATCAGAAATGGCAACAGCATTTTCTGTAGAAAACAACACGCGAGATTCTTGCAAGTCGATAATTGCACCATTCGTTTGCAAAAAGTCCATGCCCAATATCAGATCACGGGAACACTAAGGAAGAACAATAAAGCTGTTGACGTATATAAAGCCTCTAATTCCGATTCTTGCTGTGGACATTCCTACGGGGTCGACTAAGTGTCCCCCAGCTGTACGTATTGGAGATCCGGTCCAATGGGTCAATACCTTCAATTTTCTGGCGAGTACACTGCTAATAACTGAATAGTCCGCACCAGTGTCTATCAACGCAGTCACTTCGAAGTCATCAATGATGACACGCAACTCAGAAGTAATGGTGTCATCACCGCACTTGTTCGTCGTTTCATCACTGCCGTCGTCTTGTCGGATTGGCGATGGAGGGCCTTCGGTTTTCTGGGCGTCAGCGGCCTTGCCTCCACAGGTCGCGGGCTCTAGTTTTCCCGTCGCAGACTTGGTGAGTGACACCTCGGTGAATTGGAAGATGGACGCGGACTAGGCGACCTATAACGCATAGGCGCTGCCGATCGAGGTTCATGTTGCGGGGGGTTCCGAATAGTCTGGCGCGTAGATAAAAATGCCTTAATTTCATAAGGACGCTCACCGTTTCGAGGACACGGTGCATTCACAGAGAAGCCACACAGTCCTACTCAGCGATACTGGCATTCGCGATATAGGTTACCAGCCTCTCCACAGTGGTAGCAGAGGGGACGCCGGTCTGCAGTGCGCCATACATCGCTTTTACGTATTCTTCGTTCCTGCATGGGTGGCACATTGCGAGGAAGTCCCTGGGGTATTGTGGCGGTTCGTCCAAAGTCGGTGCGTCCTAGGTCCTGACATAAAACTTGGGCGTACGATATCCGCGGCTGACGCTCTGGTTGTGCGCAGGGCCGTTCCCGAGGCTCTGGCTCACAAATTACTTGCCGGACTTCTTCGCGTATGACATCGGCAAGTAAGGACACTGTAGGAGGGCTTTGGGCCAGCTGAAGTTTCTGCAGCTCTTCCCTTACGACGGACCTCACCATTTCACGTAGGATGTCCATGTTGTTGGGTAGGGCTCCTGACCCGACGTCAAATGATGCGACGCTTACATCTCTGTTGTACTGCCTTGCACGCTGCTGCAGTGTCTTCTCCATCGTCGTCGCCTCTGATCGAAATTTGGCTACAGTGCGGGGCGGATTACGAACCAGGCCGGCAAAGAGCTCCTGTTTCACACCGCGCATTAAGTGCCGCAACTTCTTGTGCTCAGCCATGTTTGGGTCGGCTCGGCGGAAGAGGTGGGACATGTCTTCAATGTACATGGTCACACTTTCATTGTTCCGCTGGTTCCTCGCCTGAAGAGCAGCTCTGCCCTCTCTCTGCGGTCTGTGCTCGGGTACATTGCAAGCAGCTCTCGTCGGAAGTCGTTCCACGATGATAACGAACGCTTCGTGGTTTTGAAACCACGTGCGTGCAGGTTCCTCCAGCGCGAAGTACACATACCGGAGTTTTTGTTTCGTCCCAACCGTTACATCTGGCGACACGCTCAAACTTTTCGAGCCAGTCCTCGGCATCCTCGAATGTGTCTCTGTGAAAGGATTCTGGCATCAGGGGTGAGTCAACGACGGCGTAAGGAGGGATCACTTGAGTAGCCATCACACTGGCTACTAGGCTGACTGCCGCCGCTGCCCTTGGTGAATCGACGAGAGGACCAAACTCGGGGGCCTTACCTCGTGTGCGGCGAGTTGTCCGTTGGTGGACAGGCGTTAATTCCGTTGGCTCCAAACTTCGGGGATCCGGCCTACCTTCTCTGGCGCGTGTGGGGCTTGGAATCATACCCCGCACCTCCACCAGATATGTAACCAACAGTTACGACAGCCGTTTCTATAAAAACTAATTTATTCTGGGCGAACTTGTGCCAGTCAACTAAAGGTTGTACACTCAACAAAAGCGTCCCTCGAGCTTCACTTCTTCGAACCTCGTTTTCCTCTTTGTCGCCTCCTGTCGCGTGCCAGTCTTACGATTCTCACGCACGAGCCGCCGGTCTGTCAGCACCGGCCCAGCGTTGTCTTGCGGTGCTTTGCTTGACGCTTGCGGTGTGGCGGCTCTTTGAAACACAGGATGTGGCGGTCGTCTTTGTTCTCGCAATGCTGGCGGCAATATGTTTTCAATACCAAAACTGAAAAAAAAAAATGCAGCCATTACTGCTTTCCAGAAGCGGTGCACAATCTATAGCAACCGACTGCTTGGCATGATCTATGAGATTGGGTGCTGCCCACGCCGCACTCGGACCTCTAGTAGACGATGTGCTTGTGTTTACGTCCTGTGCACTGATCACAACATGGAAGTGTCTTCTGCTTATGTGCTGTTTAAAGGCTGTTTATAAGAAAATTAGACAATTACCAGGCCTGCAGCTTTGCCAAGGTTGCTTGGGTAGTGTATACTGCTTAGTTGATAGTTGTAGCGTTCAGAAACGTGAAGGCAGCGGTGTGGATTAGAGAGCCAAAGGGGGTAGCCAATATTCTAATTGACATTGAGGGCAAAAATAGTTGGGCAGGACATGGAATGCATAGGGCAGGTCTGTTACAGTTGCAGAATGGGTGCCAAGATGAGGGAAGCACAGTCTGGGACGGCAGAGTACTAGGCGGTGGGCTGAAATTAGATTTGCAAGCATAAGATGATGTCAGCTGGCACAAGAGCTGAGTAGTTGGCTATTACTTGGAAAGGCCTTCAGTGGGCATGAACGATGATGACTGCCCGAAGCGAGATTTTGTCACAGTTGGCCCCATTGACCCCCGCTGATCAATCCACGTCCAGATCCTGGCCAAGGGCGAGCTGCAGGTGTCCGAGAAGGAGCGACACTGCCAGCTGGAGTCGAACTACCGGGACATTGCCACCATGGTCGCCGACATGTGCGTCAACCCGGAGACCAAGAGACCCTACCCCGTCACCATTATCGAGAAGTCCATGAAGGAGGCGCACTTCTCGGTGCGACCCAACAAGAGCACTAAGCAGCAGGTGGGTGGCACTTCCTCGCTGGGTATGTACATCGGGTTCCTTTGTGAAAGAGAACACGCAGGCCTGTCCTCTGCGGCAGCTGCTTCGAGCACCACCAAATGGCAGCAGGAGCAGGCATATCCGCTTATGGCGTCAGCTACTGGTGGCCAGAATAACCAGGCACAGCCGATGAAACAGTGCATGCTGGACCCCGCCCTCGCTCCCCAGGACACTTGAGCAAACGTGGTCTTGCAGTGCAGCGTCTGCTGCTTGCTAACCTCACCTTTCACTCAACCATCTTGGCAAGAGGGGGCGGGCTCTAGCCCTAAAGTTACCAGAACTTTTTGTAAACTTTGTGCTACTATTTTTTTCTTTTTTACCTTGCCTTTTTCGGGCAATTTTAGTAAAACAATTAAGGGCCTAAATCACAATTCTGCCTCATACAGTCACTAGAATTTAATTTTCTCTCTTAAATCCAACAAATTTAGTTCAGATCGGTTCAGAGATTGCCTCATAAATGCATTTCTGCATTTTTCATGTATTTGAATAGGCGGCATCAGATTTGGCCACGAGCTAAAGCTTCCTCTTAATAATTAAGCACTCAACACTTAAGAAAAAGTATATTAAAGTGATAGCGTTAAGGGCCCAGTGTCGCAGAAAGTCCAGCGTCAGCGTAAGCATCGGTGTCTGGTGGAAATAATCATGCTGAACCACATCATCCCGAACCACCCCGACCACACAGGCCCTCCAAGTGGTACAAGGCGTTAGTGAACAAAAATTGAATTTCTCAAAGTAAAATCTGTCAGAAATATCGTAAAGTACGATTTAACCACAACCTACAGACGTGATAGCGTCAGGTTGTAATTTGAATATATGAGAAAAAAGCCTAATAAGCAGCAAGGGGTCTTTGAATGCTACCGCGTTGCACTCTTAAAGGTGAGGCTTAAGCGTCCTCCAATTCTGATGGTGTTTCGCTGTACCTTGGTTCTAGGCAACATTGAGGGGAATGTTGAAAACCAGAGCCTTTCTAAATTTTGATCGGGCCCCATGTCGCAGAAAATACGGTGTTGGTGTCGGCGTCCAATAACGCTATCGCTTTCCGCTGTTAAAGGCGAAGCTTAAGCATACTCCAAGTTTTATAGCGTTTCTGATATGCTGGAGAGTTTTTAGTTGTAGGTAGTTCAGCCAACCAGTTATTAGTTAACTATCATTGTAATTATTGACTAACTTATCATTTTTTTGCACATGTACTTACCATATTCTTACTAAAAAATTCCATTCCAATAATTCTGTATGATTTCCGTATAGTTCTTTCGAATCTACATGGATGCCATATATATTCTATAGAAAACAAATGAATTATTGCAGTGCATGCAGAACGTTTTAGTAGGGATAGCCAGAAATAGACGTGAATAAGTTGTTTTGATTTTATTTTATGTGAAATGGTGTGTGGCCTTTCTGGAGTTAATTCAGCAGAACCAGCTTGACTTTTCCAGTATACTTCAGCTAGCATGCAGTGTGTTTTGTTTGTCTGCAGACAAGCAGCAACATAGCAGTGCGCCAGAAGCACGGCCTTCAAGATTATGGTGCTACACATTGTTACAACAGCGGAAAGTCGTAAATCTTGGAGGCTATGAAACACTTCATGCACATGCTAAACTTTCTTTCAGTCCTGTGACATTGAACAGTACTTATTAGTATTTATTAATGAAAGTATAATGCCTGCATATCACTTCCAAACCTAGCTGCCTTAGCAATTGACAAGCTGTGGCACCAATGTGGTCGTTTCCACATTTATTTTTATCGCCTTTCATTGATAAGTCTTGTTACCTTTTTAGTACTTTAAGTAAACCGTAGCACTGGAGGTTGTATGCTTATTACTTGTAAACTTGAACACTCTCCGCATGGTCAAGTTTTAAAGTATTCAATTTCTTTTATCGGGTAGCCTAGGGAGCTTATATTGCTGACGTTTGTTTGGGTGAGGGAGAGATTATGTATATAAAAATGATGCTAGAGTGTTTCTCATTTGCACAGTAAATTATTGCTTTCATAATTCAAGTTTTTCAGTTGTTCTGGCCACTGGAATATTGTTGATGCAAGTATGGAACAAACTTCAGTAATGCTAATATGGAGAGCACCTATCAGTGTCGAAAAGAAAGAAAAGTAATTAAGTAGCAAGTGTGCTCAATTGTTGTAAACGCGGTCAGTGCCTACAAACATGATTAGGCACTTCAAAGATGTTGTACCTGCCGTGGTGGCATTAGCATTGCGCTGCTAAACCCAAGGGTGTGGGAGCGAATCCCAACCACTGCAGCCACATTTCGACGGGCGAAAAGCAAGAACATCCATGTACCACGCATTTCACATTAAAGACCAAGTGGTCAACTTAATCTGGAGTCCCCCACTACGGTGTGGCACAAAATCAATGTAGTTTTGGCACGTCAACACCCCAGAACCTCATTTTTATTTTTTTCAAAGATGCTGCAATGAAGGAAAGTTGTTACAAAAGCCTCCCAATCAGCAGGAGCACTGTACTGTTTGGAAGTGCACCTTTACTGGCCCATTTTTCTCTAACCTTTGTAGGAATATCACTTTCACAACATTTCCAATGTTGGCCGAAGTTAAAGTCAGCCACGTGCACATGTGTACCGTGCTTTATTAAGCTTAGTACATTGAGGAACATCAGGCGATCGAAATCAGTCTGCACACTCAAGTGTCTCTCACAGTGCCTTGGTTTTGGAAATTCAACTGCATTATTGAATTGAATGTTGTGTTTAATGTCCCCTGCTGCAGGCCCTGGAGGCAATCCATCAGCTGAAAGACATCATTCCCCTGCAGCGGACACAGATGAAGCTGCGTGTCGTGCTGCCCCAGGGCAAGGCCATTCGGTCACGGCTAGAGGCGCTCGCATCCTCCGTCGAAATGGCCACCATTCAGGGTGACACGGGCACCCTCGAGATGGTCAGTGCACTAGTGACCTTTAGTGTCACGTTTAGCATGCGCAGTCCTTCAAGTTCAATGTCGAAGCACGCTTTTTGCATGCCCGCAAGTCTTTCATTCCTGCTGACAAATGACTGCAGCATGTAGGACCAACAATGCAATCAGAAGATTCACCTATTCCCTCTTTGCTGTCTATGGCTTCCACTTAAATTCCCACGTCGGCCCCAATATATACATTGACCTGGACTGCTCGGAGGCTACTCAGGGCCACCAGAAGAAAGGGAACGGAAACACACAAACATGTAAAACACAAGTCCTGGCAAATTGATTTGCCCTGTCAAAGTTGCAGCCCTTGTCACTACTTGCTGTGGAATACTGGGCGTGTTCTGGCATTGGTAGAGCAAAGTTGTTAATGTGAAGCATTCTACTACTTAGTCAAGCCAGTATTCGTAGTGGTAATCTCGTGGTGTATCTTGGTGTTCTTGTAAGTCAACGAGCAGACAACCACCACCATTTGCAGTCCAGGATGGGAAGTAGCTGAGGCTTTGGTTAGCGGCTGTGAAGTGGTACGACAGTGGAGAACCAGCCAAGAATGTTGAGTGTGAACTCGTCGCGCACTTGCGACGCGTTCTGCAAGTGTCTCCTCTTACGCCCATTTTTCCGCTATCGTATTAGCTGGAGCAAAAGACGCACCGAGCTTCCCTAGCCGAGGCTCGGCTCGTGTTCGCAGTATCGCCTGCACTGCGACCGTGCGCTGTGCGCGTTTATAAGGCGCTCAGTGTAACGTCATTTCTGTCACCAAATTATACAGAGTCAGATCTGACATTTTATTGTTGTCGAGAGGTGGCTGCAGTGTGCTGCAATTGTAGTCTCCAGCGACCACGATTGAATGGCATGGACCCTCCACTCCTTTGTATGCCTGCCTCTGGTGAGCTCTGTCTCGGGATGTAAATTCGCAGGAGCCACACTCCTGAATACTCGTGTCACGTGGTCCCTCAACAGATGCGATCCCCTTTGCGACTTGGAAGGCACGCTGCCTCGCAGCTGATGTTGCGATCACAGCTGATGTTAAGGGGACGCTTGTTCTAGAATGGTAAAAAACGGCCGAAAAATTTATTTTTAGGAAAACGCATTTTAGGAATGTTTGGGCCTTCAAGCACCTGCCCTCAAATTATTAACCATGATTTCGATCAGGAAATAAGAAAAAATCGATTTTGCGAACGCCACGGGAGCCGCGAAACGACCTGCGACAGGCAAAATTTGTTCAAACTTCCCGCGGGCGCAGCCGCCACCCGATCGTCGCCATCTTGGGCTTGTTTTGTAGCTGGTTTCTTTGTGAGCATTTTGCGCCAGCTCAAAATGGCGCCGCTCAAGCTGAACGACCGCTCTCGCCACTTTCCCGAAGGGTGGTTCCGGGCCTCTGATTGGGCGGAGCGTGCGCGCGCAAGACGAGCCCCCCGTCTCGCGCCTCCCATTGGCTGGCGCGAGTGAGCGAGGCGGCCATTTTGCTTTTTTATTTGCGTTTTGCGCGCGCCGCTATCAGTCCTCCGTCTGCCTCCGTTGCTCCCTGTTATCGGCGGTCGTCTGCTACTCTTGCGTTCACGCGGCTCACGCACATTTTTTTCATCTTACAGTGAAATGTCAGGAGACGCTCGCCTAAAGAAGACGCGTCAGTCTTACGGGAAAAAACGAAAGCGTCCATGGAACGCACGGCTGAATATCACGGATGACGGCGCGCTGACGGAACGACCTTCTGTTGCGCTCGAAGCGGAGCATTCTACCGAGGAACGGCCGGAACCACCTGATGCGTCCGAATCAGTCTACCGACGCCGTTGATTCCGCTGGGCCTAGCTGCATTACATCTGGTGCCATTGGATCGACAGCCGGCACATCCAGCGGCATCCAAGACCGCGTTGACACGAAGTTCTATTCAGTGGGCGAGTCGGCCGAGCGCGCGAGAAGTGCGGCGATTTTGAAAGAAAGCCTGGCATCGCAGTGCGCAACGGAGCGGAAATTCAAGCTGCT
This sequence comes from Dermacentor silvarum, assembly GCF_013339745.2. Lineage (NCBI taxonomy): Eukaryota > Metazoa > Arthropoda > Arachnida > Ixodida > Ixodidae > Dermacentor > Dermacentor silvarum. The sequence goes on from NC_051156.1 coordinate 100,484,062, forward strand.
AGGCGTTGAACTGGTGAGTGACGACAAGGAAAACGGCACTGAATTTGTTATTGTGGACTTGGCCGTGATAAACACGTTGTTCGGTATCGCGCTTTGCCCCGAGTGCGGCACGAAAACCATGACTTTGTCGAAGGCGGACAGCAGAGACTTTGGACTGTGTTCGAAGCTGGTGCTCTCTTGTCGCACCTGCAACTTGCGCGAAGAGCGGTTCTCCTCTCCAAGGGTAGCCGGTGATGCTGGTGCGAAAATAACGCCTTTCGAAGTGAACTTGCGTGCTATGAAGGCCATGAATAGCATCGGCAAGGGAGCAACGGCTTTGTCCGACTTTTTCACCGCTATGAACGTTTCGCATCGTCACCTGCACCACAAGACTTTCCAGGGCCACATGAAGGTTATGGTAGAAGCATGCAGTGCGACTGCTACTGAGTGCGAGGCCGCTAGCGTTGCTCGGGTCAAAGAATTGTACGCGGAGTTTGGCAACCTGCCAGGAAACATCGACGTTATCTACGACGGCAGCTGGCTGACTCGCGGACATCGATCCCACATCTGTGTAGGATCCATAATTGAGATGTACACTGGTCTCGTCATAGACCATGTTGTTCTGTCAAACTTTTGCCTGGGCTGCACCAACGGGCCAAAAGAAAATGAGGACGGACATGCTGCCTGTCTCAGTCAGCATGCTCCACTGTGCCAAAAAAACATAGATTGTAAGGCTGACCAGATGGAAGTGGAAGCAGCCCTGCGCTTGTTCCAGCACTCATTACAGAAGCACAAGCTTCGCTACACGACTATGCTTTCGGATGGTCATAGCCGAACATTTCACGCCCTGACGGAAGATGCAGTCTATGGCTATATAAAAGTGCAAAAAAAAAGACTGCATCAACCACGTGCATAAGCGCATGGGAGCTGCCTTGCGCACACTTGTCGACAAAAAGAAAGCTCAAGGTGAGCCACTTGGTGGTAAAGGAAGACTCACACAAGATAGGATCAAAAAGATCACTTGTTACTATGGCTACACCTTGAGGAGCCACAGAAACGATGTGCCAGGCATGCAAAAGGCTGTGCAGGCCACACTGCAGCACATGTCCTCGACGGACAAGGCACCCAGACACGACCTATGCCCGAAAGGCCCAGAGTCATGGTGCAGGTTCAATAGAGCTGTGGCTAACAATGAGGAGCCTCCACCACATAAAAACAGCCTGCCAGATTTTGTTGGCGAGGCGCTGGAGCCTGTGTTTAGGCGTCTTGGTAGTGAAGCTCTGTTGGAGCGATGTAGTGATGGAATCACCCAAAACTCTAATGAAAGCCTGCATGCCATGATTTGGGAGCAGGCCCCAAAAACCCAGCATGCCTCACTGCGCAGCATTGAAAGGGCAGTGGCTGAGGCTATCAGCCGCTTCAATCAAGGCATCACGAAGAGCAACACTCAAATTGCTGAGAAGCTGGGCTACAGTGCAGGGTCTTGCTTTGTGCGCCACAGCCTTGAAAAGGACAAAAGCAGGCTTCAGAAGTCGCAAAAGGAGCATGTGGACAGTCGTGTTACCAAGGCCAGGCTATCGAAACGGCACAAGCCAGCAAAGGATCCTGCGTACAGCCCTGGCATGCTGTAGAGTGAAGTGTTCTTTTGGTGCACGACAATAATAAATTTAGGTAATTGAGTAAATACTCCATGTGTGTTTGTGTAAGTTTACTTGCCTATGGCAAGGATACCTTACAAAATTTTTATATTCCTTTAGCTTGCAGGGCACATGAAGTGGTAAATATAGTTTCTCCTGCTGGTTTAGGGGCAGTACATGGCTTTTTGTAACAAACTTTTCCCGGTTTTCTGGGAGGTTACAACCTTATAGTTAGTGTGTATATTCTCATGAAGAATAGAGCTACAAAATGATGTCATTAATATTGCTGTAGCTGCATTCTAGAAAAAGTTACAGCTGTCTAAACTTCAAATGCGTTTTTCTCAGTTCGATGTTTTTACACACCGCACTCAGTCTTACGGGGCTTTTTTCTATGATGTTCTTGAGTCACAATAACAAGTTTGGTATCAGTGTATTCGTATTGGAATGATCTAGGGGGTGATGCTATTTCTGTTACTCTAGCATTATTTTATAAATTACAATTAAGAGTAATAATGAGTGAAAATAAGGAAAAAATATTCACAGTAAATGTTGGGCTACTTTCTTACCTTAAGAATGCTTTCAAACAAATAAAAATAGCATCACCCCCTAGAGCAAGTCTTTGGCATTAGGGTCATGCACTTATTTTTTGTGTTTAGCAAGGTGAAATTGCCAAAAAGTCCTGTAAGAACTACCCATATAAATTTATTTTCAGACTTCGATACTTTCTGAACCAGAGTAGCTATCAAAAAACTAATTATATATTTGAAACCAGTGTGAAAAACTGAACATAACTGTGAAGTTTAGTTAAGATTGAAGCAAAAATAAATTTTTTTAGAACCCACATCCACCCTTAATCAGCATAGCAACGCACGCGTGCATGCACATGCAGCATGCGTGTCTCGACGGGGAGGTCGATGCGGACCATTCTCTACAAAACAAAAATGCTTCACATTACGTGGACATCAACTACAGTTCAGCCTGCCACTAATTTTTTATTACCACTATTTTGCAGTGGATATAAAGAGTGATAGCAAAGTAATGCTGAACCTATGCAGCAGTTTCATTTGCATATGGAAATGCGCAACTACGATGTGAACTGTGTGTGGCAGCATCTGACTTTTTTTTGTTTTTTCTACATTCAGATTTGTGCAAAGCAAATGGCCATGCATACAAAGGGACTGTTTACAATAAGCACTTTTTTTAAATAAAACAAAAAAACTTCAGACATAGTAAAACATTGTTAAATAAAACATTGCAAATAAAACAGGCCAAGAACAAGTTCTTCTCAAGCGTGTGACTTCTGGCACACATGTCGGTCGCACAGGTGTTCCTGACGGACCCAGGCAACTTCCGGCAGGTGGATGAGCTCGTGAGCAAGGAGAGCCGAGGTCGCGGTCAGGTGGAGGTAATCAGCCTCAAGGAGATTCAGGAAGGAGATGAGCTGCTCGAGTGATCGCCTCACCACCTCGTCGGCCGCAGCCTTTTGGTTGTATGTCCAGCAAGGATGTGCCCACTATATACCCTTCTGTATTTGTAACCACATCTGCTGTGTTCAAAGACTGACACCTGGTGTTGCTGCTGAGCTGCTGAAGCGGAAGGTACATATAATGATGAGATGTATAAACTGAAGGATGTTGCGTGTTCATTATATCTGATTTTGTTTTTGGGTACTTATACCCGTAAAAGGACTTGATCGAGAGTGGCTTGTTTGCCTCGTTATAGCTGTCGTGATGGGACGTGCCAACAATGGGCATGAATCTACTGTAAAGATGGTCACGGTGAAGTACGGAGATGCTGCTTGAATCGTGTTTTGTCATCCTGCACTGTAGAGGAAAATAATAAACTTCGTACAGGTCAGTGGCGTGTCTGCCTGTCTTCGTGTCGCGGGTTTTTGCATGTGTCTGTGCTCAAATTGCATCAGACTTGAAAAGCATAAGGCACTGTTTGTTACACTTCACTTAACTCTAAAGTTAGAATGAAGGTCGGCCTCACCCCTTTGTAATGAAGTCACAGCTGATGTGAAAATACCTTTGTTATACAGTTAAACCTTGATACATAACGAAGTCGGTAAAATCGGCAACTTGCATCATTATATAAATTTCGTTAGATTGAAATTTCACCCTTAATGCAAATAAGTACAGTTGCCAATTGGTTTTATTTACACAGAAGGCGTCACAAAATTTTCTGAATTATCGGGCAGTTGGAAAAAGCAAATTTGAATGAGAAAAATATTCATAATGAATTTTAGAGTCGGCAACGACAGATACGGTTTCATGTTGTGTCGACGATATCTTCACATTGGCGGTACGAAGGGAAGCCAGCAATGTATTGGCATCCACTCCGCCTTCGCGGCTGATAGTGGCGCGCGCTGTGGGTTGACGCCACTGTGAAAAGCACTGGCAATGAGGAGGGAACGCTTTGTCTGCCTCTCGCTTCAAGCGTCAGCAAAACTTGAGATTACGTAACCTCCAGTGCTAAACATGCGGCATAACCATAAGATGCATTAACAAAACGTCCTTGTTCGAGATTTCTTCGTATGACAAAAGTCCACCATACACATATTTCTAGATACTTCATTTCCACTGGGATATTGCCACCTTGGCTAATGGTATGATTCTCACAGGCTCACTTTCAATTATCATTGAAACTAAAGAATCGTGGGAGGAAGCCGATGGCCATTGTCGACTTCGATGGTCTTCAGTTTCAGTGGTCAATGAAGGCGCGAGCGTGCGACAGCTGTATATGGTGCACTTCTGGCCTGTCGCCTACCCGCTGCAGTGGCTATGGCATTCTGCCTAGCTCGAGGTCGCAGGTTTGATTCCTGGCAGCGGATAACATATTCCAAAAAGGGCTAAATTTTAGGAATTCTCACGTGCAGCACTTTTCGAAGTCTCAATTCCTGTGCGTGGTGGCCCACCGGTGGGTTGCCCGGGAATTGTGCTCCTTTGAAACTTCCTCTGAGAGATGGTGCCACAATGCGTCTTCTCCGTTGATAATTAGCAACGATGTCGCCTGCACACTACAGGAACGCCCTATACAGGAGGAAAATAACTGCTGTGAACCACCTGTGACCCATGCGCATTGAACATGTTAAATAACATCAGGTGGTCAAAATAATCCAGAGCCTCCGCCATGGTGTTTCTTTACAACCTCTGCATTTCTTGAGGTTGTTGAACCTTATCACCTTGCCTATCGTGCAAATAGGTGGTGTCCATATCTACACCCCAGCGATGACTCTCTGGAGTGCCTCATTGTCAGATCGTGGTTTTGGCACATAAAACCCCCCAGAATCCAATTTTTTAACGGTGGCTGTCTGCGGTAACAGTTGCCGATCTCAAAGGCCATGCTTTTGCTGACTGCATGTTCCTGAAGCCATGTGGAGTCGGAAACACGTCGTAGACACCCTGTCTTGCACATCACCTGTTGGTGCCTTAGTGTGTCTGGAAGCTGATGATCATACGCACACAACAAAAGAAAGGTGCTTGGATGAAGTGAAGCTCATTTATTAGTCTAGAAATACTTTCAATAAATACATAGTCTGGAGATTACACAGTGTTACAACATGCAGTTTACACACTGCATACGTACATCACAACATGAAATAACAGGCCAGGGAGGCCAGCTTGAAAGGCCTGCTCAAACAATGTGTGGAATTTCTCAAAACTTGACAGACACAGTGACACCGTGCAGCCAACTGACGGCTGTCGAATTCGCCACTTCTGAATGTGTGTAGATCAGTAGATTTGCTTTTATTAGACCGCCTCTGCTGTGAAAGTGCTTCTTTGTGCAAAAAGTGTTTGCGTTCACTTCTGTAACATCACATCTGCAGAAGTACTGCATGGTGTTAGTTGACTTGAGTATAGTTTTTTTTTTTTTTTTTTGTAGTGTTAAGTGTTACTTTTAGTGTAGCACTTACTATGTGGCACTCCGATAGAGATCGACCAAGGTCAAAATGATCTTGCGGTAGGTAATGGCTCAAACTACCTGCAGTTCTCTCAACAGAATTCCACTTTATTGTTAGCATAAACAATAATGCTCTGTGTGCAATTAGATCAATGTGGTTGTCATGCATGTAACAGATTCTTCTGCCTGGGCACAAACACAATGTTAAAGGAGCACTAACAGATTTTCATAGTAGTCAAAACATCTTGCACGTAAAAGGATGACATCTAGCAAGGTTGGGAAGCACTGACGAGGTATTTTAACGCGATACTAAAGTTAATCTCGAAATGCCGTACCCAGCGTCTTCAATATCGTGACGTCGCGACGCAGAGCAATATTTGCTGTTGCATGTAGCAATAAAGATATGCGTGAGGACATTGGTAAAAAAAAAAAAGATAATTGAAACTCTATGCACATGTTAGATATTTATGTGAGACGAAGCATTAGTGAAGCAATCAATTAAATGCTATACAATTAACAACAATGTGTACAAATGTGTTTGCTTTCATCCTATACAACGCGTAATCTCATTGGTAAGGCAAAAGTTTGGGTTGGTTGGAGGGTTATCCTGAATATGCTTACGTGTTTAGCCTTGCGCTGTAAGCATATTCAGGATGTAATCTCACCCGCCGTGGTTGCTCAGTGGCTCTGGTGCTGGGCTGCTGAGCACGAGGTCGCGGGATCAAATCCTGGCCACGGCAGCCGCATTTCGATGGGGGCGAAATGCGAAAACACCCGTGTACTTAGATTTATGTGCGCGTTAAAGAAGCCCAGGTGATCCAAATTTTCGGAGTCCCCCACTACGGCGTGCCTCATAATCAAATCGTGGTTTTGGCACATAAAACGCCATAATATATATATTTTTAATATAGGATGTAATCTCATTCGGTGTTTGTGTTTATGCACCACAAAGGTTACAACATTAATCTCATGCAATTTTTATTTTAATGCGAAAGCATTAAGGGCCCCGTGTCGTAGAAAATCCGGTGTTGGCATTGTTGTCTGCGAGTGAAAATTTCCGTATATATTTAGGTATATGTCGCACCTTGCTATATGACATGCGGTATATGCGGATTATATTGCCACACCATTCTATCACTAAAATTGCTCATACCTTGTCTTGCCTTATTGACAAAGTTATGCCTTGGAATTTTGAGAATGACAGCCCACAAACAAATGTCATCAAACAAAACACCAACAGCGCATGCCCTTTATGTTAAATGTTCTCAGACTGAAATATTAAAAGTGTGGAACAATAACAGAAACCTGAAAGTGATGTAAATTTGTGGCGCGGCTGTGCACTACCTCCAGGATCGCCCCACGCCAGATGCCGCATTTCTACCAAAAAGCTCGCCTTCATGCATGGCATTCGCCGCCAGCGTTTCCTGGTAAATATTACGCTTACATAAGCTACAGTAACCAAAAGCGCGAGAAGCACTCGGGGGGTCTTTGAATGCCACCGCGTACCACTCTTAAACGCGAAGCTTAAGCTCCTCCAAGTTTTTTCTATGCACTGCACCGCTCGCAAGGTGCACCGACATTCAAATGCCAAATCAGGCGGATGCACAGTGTGAAACATACGTGCAGTGACGTCACTATGGCGAAGGCAGTGTATGATGCTTGTCGAGGGAAGAGTGGTGATGACAGGTGCGTGCACAGAGGTACACGACACTATCTCTAGCTACCTTTAAGGATTCTGTACGTCTTGTGTCACAGTGGGACATCCCCATTCTTGTGGATTAGCGAAGAATAAGCGCACACCCACAGGCACATATTGAATGTGCCTGTGGTTTAATAGTTAATTGAACATGTTAACTATTCCATGAAGAAGTGAGTTTGCTTGAGATACCTCTGAGACGAGCTTATAAGTTAGGGTTTTATGTAGGAATTTGCTTTTCTATTACGCAGAACAGAGGTGCGCTTACTAGCACTACTTTGTCAGTGTCAATCGGCATACAAGGGTTATTATATACGCCTGTTTGCAGGCACTTGCATTTGGTGCACATATAACCGCCGCATACCACATGTCCCACATAACAAAGTGACACGCAAGTATAGTCGGGTACAACTTTAGAAGGCAGCGGCGTTTGCCCCTCAAAGGTGGATGCACACGAGCCTCCACCAATGGGCGCACACTCTAGACTGACGGCATGAGCTGGACGGCCAGTGACCTCGCCAACAGAGAATGTGGCAGCCCGTGACTTGAACTGGGCCGAGTCGCATCAGCGGGACTGTTTCTGTGGGATTAAACGGTCGGGGTAGTTGAATAAAGGAATTTGAGGGGGTGCTTCAGTAGGGAGCGCACCTTGGTTATTGGTGACGTGCATCTCTGTCTCGTTGATGATCGAACCCAAAACTAACATAAGTTACGACATGGTGTCAGAAGTGTCAAATCCGAGCGAAGCGAAGAGGAACGACCGCAGCTGAAGGAGATTTCACTGGCTGACGACAAAATCAAGAGGCACCAGTGGATGCAGCATGGAGAACGACATGGTGGTCATCAGGCGCGTAGCCAGGGGGGGGGGGCTGATGAGGCTTCAGCCCCCCCCCCCCGAAATTTTTTCGTGCCGGCATGCACCGCCGACCAAATCTACCACCGACGGCGGGAATCATTCTGCATTCTGTCTACAATGTCTTTTTCGCGCTTGAAAGACATTCCGGCAGTAACTCGGGCTGAATTTCGTGGCACTTGGGGTGGATTTCGTGGCACCTGGGGTCACGTAACGCAAGGAGCCCCATCCGAGCACAAGCTTTCAAGGGCTTTTCGATAGGGAGCGAGCGCGTTGCGGCATCTCGCAGCGGCCGCGGAATCTACGGAGCGCATGGATTTCAATTCTCAAACTTTATGGGTATAAAGTTCTCATAGACTTTTGACGCGAAAAGTGCAATGACATTTCCAAAGGCGGGCTTTAAAAGATTTTCAATTGTGGAACTTTATGGGGTTAATGCTGTTATAAACTTGCACCAACATGCGTGCACTGGAGCCCTCGTGTCCAAGCCATTCCAGAAATGAAAGCACGCGCTCGCAATCTTTCACACACACGAAAATACTAAATATTACCATGTCTGTGAGCTAGCAGCTGATAATTTTCTCCAAACATTTTCAGGAAGCGTGCCCAATGTGATCGATCAGCTGGACCAGGGCAGGCAAAGTAAAATATGAGAAAACAGGACAAAGTAAATGGCCTATTATTGAGGAAATTCTTTTTGCAGGCTACAAGGTCTGGCTCTCCGTGGCCACAGGCACAGTGGCCCTATGGATTTAAGCATAGCTCCCGCTGAAAGTACAGGTATTTTCAGAGCGCTTCTTCACATGCGAGCTGATTGTGGAGATACATATCTGAAGAACCATTTGGAAAGTTGCCCCAGTAATGCCTCGTATTTAAGCCCAGATGCACAAAACCAAATTATAGAAATTTGTGGCGAAATTATCAAAGAAAGCCTAGTTGCAAAAGCAGGGTGCTTCTCCATACTTCCTGACGAAACGACGGACATCACTGGAATCGAACAGCCTACGGTTTATGCAAGGTACCTAAACAAGGATGCCAACGGCATCGAGGGAGTGTTTTAGGTTTTAGCACCGGAATAGATGCCCTCTCTCTTTGCGACTGCAGGTTCTATGTAAATGTGTACAAACTGTTCCAGGTTCTAGTCACCCTTCCAGTGATCACTGCCAGCGCAGAGAGAATATTTTTAACAAGAGTTTACTAAAAAACTACACTTGCGCTCTACAATGTCTGTGGAATGCATGGTTAGACAGAGACGTCGGCATCAACGTGTCCGAAGTCATTGACCGCTTCGCTCAACTTCCCCGCCAAGAGAAGTTAGTCCTTTAGATAGCGAAGCAGCAAAAATCAATGCAAGTGAAAAGCTCTGTTCCTTCAGGTCCATAAGCTCATAATTATGAAAACGTATGACTGTTTGTAAGCTTTTAAAACTGCAGAAATCTTAGCCGTTTATTCTAGCAGTTAGCAATATGTTCAACATTATCATGCGAATACGAAAATTACCAGAACATCAATAACCAATTTTGACCGACCTTGCTCATTGAAAGCCCGGCCCATGCGGCATTTGCCAAAAACAATCTCGGATATTGGGTAGTTCAACTTGCCGCATCATCTGTACCTTTCGTTTGTCCTTTTCTTTCCATTTTAGCTACCTTCTTTTATTTCTTTTTTGAAACGAAGCAAAACCCTCCTTTAATTTTGGGTGCAGAATAATTGTTCCCGCTCTGCAGGCAGTTCAATTACACATTTTCGCATTGATTTCTGCATTATTCCTCTATTATTCTACCTGTATGGTGCTGTCGCGACCGCTGCATGGCCTGAGTACGTATCACGATTTCTGGAATCATAGTTTTGTTCTTGCCTAGATCATCTGTCTTTCTGTGCGCAAAGTTTACTATCTCTGACTCCGCAACGTGTTTATTTGTCTTGTTTGACACATAATATACAGTGACGTTTGCTTAAATACGTAGATTTATTGGAGACTTAGACGTATACATTTAAATATCTTGTTGCGAGGTGTTGTGTATACGAGCAGTGAACTTTTTCCAGCTACTCTTTTTTGCCCTTTAGCGAGTTGTATCTTCGCATTTGTAATTTTCTATGCTATCTTCGCATTTCTAATGTATATTTTGCAGAACTCTTACTTTTATGTGACTGCCACTGATACAAAGATGAGAGGATTTCCCTTCGGACGGCTTTGGGGCATTAGACGACAGGCCTTTTACGGAGGAAAATATCTTGGGCACGTGGCCTCGTGCGTCTGCTATGTGCAGGGCTACAAACGCGCTGCTGCGTTTTTAGGGGTGAAGCTCCGTAGGGCGTGGGTCTGTCCTTCCTCCGTATGTAGCCACCTGTAGTTTTATGAAGTGTTCACTAGATGGCGTAAGTCCGTAGCTCTGGGTGGCATGGAGACCGCTATGTATGTATGTATACGCATATATACATATATATGTATAGTATAACCGGAAGCCGACTTCCGCTTCCGTGTCCACTTCGGGTTCCGCTTCCGGTTCCGCTTCCGTTTCCACTTCCGGTTCCGGAAGCCAGCTTCCGGCTTCCGGAGAACGCTTCCGGCGTTTTTCTCTCGTCCGTAGCTAGGTGCGCTGTGGTGCACAAGGGCGTTCGTTCCCGACGCGCGTTCTCTTTCTCTCGTTACCGACGCGCGCTCTCTTTCTTTCTCGTCCGTAGCTAGGGGCGCTGCATTGCACAAGGGCGTTCGTTCCCGACGCGCGCTCTCTTTCTCGTCCGTAGCTAGGGGCGCTGCATTGCACAAGGGCGTTCGTTCCCGACGCGCGCTCTCTTTCTCTCTCGTTCCCGATGCGCGCTCTCTTTATCTCTTGTCCGTAGCTGTGGTTTACCCGAATGATCCCCCGGTGCTTCGCCCACTCATCATCATTCACTTCGTGGATATGCTGTGATTTTTTCAAGTGCACAAGCCTGTATGATCGCCTGTGACGAAACTCAGCGATGAACGCTTAACTGTAAATTTGCAACGTGTGAACTTCTCTCTTCCTTCTCTTTCAATCCCTTTTCCGCCTTCCCCAGTGCAGGGTAGCCTACCGAGCTCAGCATAGTTAACCTCCCTGCCTTTCCCTTATGACTTCTCTCTCTCTCTCTCCTACTTTTTATTTGTATTCACTGTTGCGAGTATAATCTCGGTGTAATTACAATACACGACCGGTAACAGCTGCTCCTGCGCAATCTATTGCAACGAGGGACAGCGTCATTGAGGTTTTTGTCCTGGCCGTTGCATATGTGCAAGAATGTAAAGAAGGTTCTTGAATGACGAACATTCATCAAAATATTTGTCCTCAACTTATTCATTTCATGGCCTTTACGTTCTTCATATCAGCTGTATGCACTGCTTTGCTGGTTTCGAACTGATATAGTTCTAAAGTCCGTGTGATATTTTCTTTACTTATTAAATAGACAAAAAAAAAAACGTGGCCACATTGATATCAGTTATTTCTGCCAGAATTTTTGGGATATACGAATATATTCATTTATGAAAAAATACATATTTTACTTGACAGTGCGTAGCGTTCAATAATTCGTTTGCAGCATCTAATATACAATGGTATTGGCAATGCAGTTATTATTCATGTATTTGATACCTCGACAAATTCTATAAGGAGGAGGCCGCGCTGCAACCTGAGCCCCCCCACGAACCAAGTTTCTGGCTACGTCACTGGTTGTCATGTAGAAGCCCAGCCAAACGTGTGTCAGTCTCGTGCCATCGGTGTCGCCAGAATTACAAGGGCAGGTGAACGCGTAATTCAAAGCGTCTAGAGTACGTCCATGAGAAACAGACGAGGATTTGCCCTTTAGCCTGAGTAACGAACGCAACGAGAACCATGACAACAGTTAAGGAGAGATCACAATGGCGACAGGTGGTCTCTGGCAGACGCAACTGAACATAGGGTTCATACCACCAGCACCGTTGGACTTCTAGAGAGCGGAATAGTGGACAGCATGGCAGCAACGCTTCATGCGATACAGGCGAGTCTCGCGTTTGACAGAGCAAGATGTAGCAGACCAAGTAGGCGCTCTGATTTATTGTCTCGGGAGAGACGCGGAGGATATTCTAGAGGCGTCAACGATAACCAAAGAAGAGCAGGAAGACTTTGATAAAGTGATTGACATGCTTGAAAATCATTTCATTGGTAAAAGAAATATCATATATGAAAGAGCAAGATTCAATCAGGAGGCGACAAGAACCTGGAGAGACAGTGGAAGCGTTTGTAACAGCTTTGCACAGACTGGTGTCCCGCTGCGGGTACGGAGCTCTAAAAAGATAAAATGGCCTGTTACAGGCTAGTTGTGGACTTACAGTATTCAAAATGTCGGCAATGTTGCAAAGCTATCCCGATCTTACCTTAGAGAAGACTGTATAAAAACCCCGACAGACAGAAGCGGTCCGCAAGCAGCAAGCTATTGTAAGACCCGGAGAAACTGGAGAAATGTCTGTTGATGTTGTGCAACGACTGAGTAGTGGATCTTCTCCAAAGCCGAACAAACAAAAGTGGTCGCTGAAGCAGAGAAAAATGCAGCATGGCTGTGGCAGATGTGATGGACATAAACACCATGACAAAACCAGTTGCCAGGCATCGAAGACGAAATGCCATTCTTGTGGGGAAAAAGCGCACTGGACGAAAATGTGCCAAACTAAAACACTCGGAGAAGTAAAAGAAGAAGCAACCCCAACGCAGATATGGACTTTGGGAGCCCTGCGTTCAAATAAATTGGCAGAAGCGTGGAGAAAGATTATCTACATCGACGGAGAACCGATGAGCTTCAAGATAGACACGGGAGCAGATGTAAATGCAGTGCCACCGGGAATAGTGACTACGTTGAAAACTGCTACTCCAACCACGATAAAACTGTATAGCGCTGGGGGACAGCTGCTAAAAGTACTAGTCTACCTGACCACCGTGATTAGGTGTGGCAAAAACAGCTTCCGTGATGAATTGTATGTAGTGGAAAGCCTAGGCGAGGCTCTCCTTGGACGTCGAGCAAGTTTGGGTTTGAAGTTTGTGCAACTTCTATAGCCGGTCACCGATGGTCGACGAGAGAAGTACAGAGCGAAGTTTCCTGAACTGCTCACTCCCTATATCTAGAATTCTGTCGTCTACAAGAGACGACTACAGTGATAGCTCTGTTGAAGTCACTGTTTGCCCGTCATGGAATACCAGAGAGACAACGGACCTCAATTCACGTCCGGGAAGGAGTAACAAATAAAGGATGTCAACAGCAGTCTGCACTATCCCAAGAGCAACGGTGAAGCAGAAAGGATGGTGAAAATTTCCAAAGACATCCTCAAGAATGCTGACGACCCCAGTTTAGGACTTACTCGTGTACAGGACGACTCCTGGACGTTGTGGATATACTCCAGTGCAGCTTTTAATGGGAAGACAGCTTAGGATGACTACCTACCCTGCCATCCCAGCTAACCCCTAAGTTTCCAAACCATGAGGAATTCCGCAGAAGAGAGAGAAGCGGAAGCAAGCCCCAAGTTACAACACAGCAAAACGTCAATGATCCGGGCGAGCTGACCGCAGGAAGCTCAGTGTCGGTGAAAATACAGTAAAAGCTCGATGATACGATCACGGCTAATACGAATTTCCGGATGATACGAATTTTTCTGTGGTCCCGGCCGAGCCCCATTACTTTGCAACGTGCTAGAGAACGGTTGTTACAAATCGATTTTCAGCCTGCGTCGGTTGATACGAATAAACGCCGCCCCACCGACGGCCGCGAAAGAGAACAGCGCGCAGTCACGCGCTTTCTCTCCTTCTCTTTTGGTGCGGAGGCGCAGCGCCGGACAGCGCGGACTCCGCGACTGGGCGCGAAGAGTTTGAAGCGGTGGCGCTTTTGGTGCTTTTGTACTTCTCCTTTTCTTCGAGCCGTCAGATGGAGTGGCTGCTGCGCTTCGGGCCGCGTTCTTCGTGTTTGCGCCATTTTGCCTAGTCGCAGCGAGCTATGTCTCGCAAGCGGAAAGCACTCTCCTTTAAAGAGAAATTAGACATTCTTCGAAATGTCGATGAGGATCCCAAGAGGAAGCGGACGGAGTTGGCTAAGGAGCTAGGCCTCGCAACGTCAACACTGAGCACAATTGTTGCACAGCGAGACTATCATGAAAAACGTGCTTTCGTTCAACGTCAACGCGAAGCAAGCGAATTCGAACGCGCTTATTTCGAACATACCGCGCACCGACAATGCTCTTAGCAGCGCGCCTCCGACCGGCAGGCGCCTCCGACCGGCATTGCTCCGACACCGCCACAGAGCAAAAGCTCAGGAGAGACCCCTCAATGCCGCGCGCGAAGGAACTGAAAAAAAAAAAAAAAAAACCCACGGCGGAAATTTCAAGGTCGCCGTTTCTGCATCGCGCCGGAACAAGCGAGTACGTGCCGACTAGAGTGTTCTAGACAACCGTATTCTAGCACACAATAGTGCCGACGTCTCAGCCACGCGGATAAAATGGCAGTGAACCCTTCTCTATTTTCTAGTCACATGTTGACCTTGCACGCTGCGGCAGCAGCGCAGAGGGAAGCAGCGGCGGAGGCACAGTCGGGCCAACGAAACTGCCACGCCCGCAAACGCTCGCTTCTCGATAACGGCAGAAAGCGAAACTTCAGGGGGCGGCTAAAATAAGCTGGCGCCAGCACGGCGGCGGGCGCGCACGCAGATGTGCGCACGGAGTCGTCGAAGGTGAGAGAGCTATGAGGAAGTTGAGAGGGAGGGCGAGGGGAGCCACCGAAGCGGCGGAGTTGACGCGGCCAAATCGGCTTCCCTGCCGCCCTCCTCCCTCACCTTCGACGGTCTCCGCGCGCACCCGTGTGCCGGCGCCGCCCGCTCGCTCCCTGAAGCTTTGTTTTCTGTCGTTATCGGGAAGCGACCGTTAGCCGGCGTGGGCAGTTTCGTGGCCCGCGCTTGCTATGCGCTTGCGCGCCGCGATATTTCACGACTCGCACCGTTCGTGCATCGTGCTATGGTGCACGAATACTTCAAAAATACGTCCTTTTAATTCGAACAAATCTTCGGGCCCCTTCGTGTTCGAATTATCGAGATTCGACAGTAGTTTTAATTGTGTTTCGATGATACGAATTTCGGCTAATACGAATATTTTTCGTGACCCCGTGAGATTCGTATCATCGAGCTTTTACTGTACCTGGCACAGCGGGCAGACTCATGAAGAAGAACAACCCAAGATCCTGGGTCGTCGATACTCCGCAGCAAAAACGTATTCAAAACACATACCATTTGATCCCCGCAGCGGCAACCCAGGAAGACCACGTAGACATTGCAGATTGGGATGAAATGGAACCAGCTTCCTGCCAACAGGAGGAAAGGCCCAGAACGAAAACAACTACACCAAGGGATGAAGAGTAGAGCGTTGACCCCAACCGAAGTGACGAAGTGGGTGTCTTCTCAAGTTATGCTTGACACATTGTGAAACCCATTAGATTCCGAGACTGACCGTCTCTTCCGACTGGGGAAGAGAGATGTGGGTAGTTGTCTGGGTAGTTGAATAAAGGACGTTGAGGGGGCGCTTCAGTAGGGAGTGTACCTTGGGTCTTGATGACGTGCGTCTCTGTCTCGATGATCGAATGCAAAAGTAACACAAGTTACGACAGTTTCTTTAGTTGCGGAGGCAATCTGCTGCCGCAACTCGGTCACCTGGGCGGGGCTCTCCTGCCTTCTTAAGTTGTACCCGACTACAGTCATGCGGCAACTTTTTCGTATTTAATGAGCTTTCTTTCAGGCTTGGAAAAAACTTTTATGTAACACGTATTCAGCAACAGAAAGCTGGATCAGGAATTTTTCAGGATGATCAACGATTTGCTCATTTACACTTTTGCTCTGAATGTAATATTTAATGAAGTTAATTGATAATAAATAATTGTGTAATCAGGCAAAATATAAAAAGTAGTCTGACTTGCGCCAAGCGACGGCAAACAAAATTACCTTGGTTCTGTCCAGCTATGTAGCACTTGCATATTTTTCACTGTCCTCGTGAAAATTACGTTAGTCGGTCGGGTTGTGCTGTATAGCCAGGTTTGGCGACACGCATGCTACAAGCAGATGTGATTTGTTCATGCGCAGCACTAAAAATGATGTTCCAAATAGTAATAGTTCTAATGTGAAACAGTTAGTTGCTGTTAGGGGAAGTTGTAGGGCAAGGAGACAACGAAACAATGCAAAATAAAAAAAAACTCGGTCACGTGGTGCTTTCACAACAAAGCCTGTGATAAGCCCACAGAAAGAAAACTCCAGCGCTAGCCATGCTTCCCATGGTGGTAGAGTGATTGCAACATTACACTGCCCTCTAGTAGAAACAAAGATATGGTTGGCACAGCTGAATATGACAGATGTTTTCTCTACACATAAAGACACATCAATCATCAAATGGGTATTTCAAGTGGGCTGTCAAATAGGCTGTCATCAAATGGGTATTTGCACAACAGATAGGCTTGTAGACTAACTAGTCACCTGACTGCTACTGCACAGACCATCTGCCTTCAGTGAGCATTGAAACGACATATAGAAGGGGCAAGCACACGAAAGAAACGTAGCGATGCACTTTGCACCAAGAAACACCAGGTTGATGTTGATTTGGCCATGGGTGCTGCTTGCATCATAACACCAGCCACTTAAATGTACCACGACAGATTTTTACTTACACCCACTCCGCTTCAGCCAGGGCATAAAAGCGAGAATATAACCGGGCATTTGAAGTTGAACATTGCATTTCGATGTGACTAAACATGGCACAGCCTCTGGCAGAGGAACAAATGATTAGTGATCTCTTGCATCTACGTAGAACACTCATCACCTTCGTTGAGTGTGACCTGGTACTCGTGGTATTAGGTGCAACATAATGGGAGGCCAAACTCAAGCCTAATGTTCCAGAGGTCTGTACTTGTGAGATAATGGCCAAAAAATGTGCAAACTCATTGCTGCGGTATGTGCATCATACAGGGCTGTGTGCATTGATTTCATGTCCTTTTCTGTTCGGATTTATTTTATGCATATGCCTTGCAACAAATTCATCCCCAAACCAACCATCGGCATTAACTTTTTCAGACGCCAATGAACTCTGTTGGCTGAAAACTTACTTTCGCCACATTTCTTGCTTATTCAGAATAATAAAAAGCATGCAGTTGCAGAATAAATTAAGAATTTTCAATTTTTTAGGAGAGTTTTGTTTACAGAACATGGACTCCATGCAAAAACTCACTACAGGAACATTACATATGAGAACATCAACTATTTCATGTCTAGCAGGCTTGAAAAGCACTCATTCAGGCACTTGTAATTTATGCCTGATGCAACACCCTGTGAAAAACAATGAAAGGAGTACACCCACTACATACGACATACTCGCACCGAGCAAGTAAACGTAACCGTCTACCTTCCCACTCGATCTACTAAAACATTTTGAACCCATTATTGAAACTTGCAACACGATCCCAATCAGAACAGTTTCAAGATAATTATGATTACTTTTATCAGTGCTATTGCTGTTGACACACTTTCTTGGCGTACACAATTGTGTACACAGCGTCTTAAAGGATTAATAGCACTCCGTGCTTTGCTGTTGGAACAATCTTGCACTATAACCCCTCCACCTCCTCCACTTATGTACTCATGATCTGTTCTTTTTCTGTGTTTAGGAAAAAGGTGTCGTTGCAGCCACCTTTTCTGTCCAAACCCACAACAGCTGGGAAAATATGAAGGGGATAATTTCTCTGCGTTTTCTGTCCCAGTGGTTGAACTTCCATCCCGGCGAGTAGTTGTCCCTGTAATCGCCCTTGCACCGGACGCCCTCCTTGCTGAGTGGGGTCTCGAAATCCTGACAGAACTTGATGAGCGCCGCCGTCTGTTCCTCCGTCATGGCGGCCGTGATGCTGCCGGCACGATGACGATCTGGTAGCTGGCCACCCGGGGAGCCAGCACCCCTCCTTGATTGTCAGCGTGCACCATCACGAGCACGCCTATAGTCCTCGTGGTCAGACCCCACGAGTTCTGGAACGCGAACTTCTCGCGCATCTCCGGCACCTCAAACTGGATCCAGGTTGTCTACCAACCGGGAACACAGGGAATTCTCAGGGATTTTGAATATTCTGGAAATACTCAGGAAAAACTCGGGGAATTTGTGCCTCTATCAGGGAAAATTACTCAAATTAACTGTAATTTTATTGAAAGGGAACGAAAGTTGCGGTAATGGAGGGAGGGAGGGGAGGCGACGTTTAGCTGCGGCACCAAATGCGTATTTATATAAAAATGTTGTGAGGCGAGAAGTTGGTAAAGACATGGGACGCTGCTCGACGAGTGTCCCGTTCTGATCTCGTCGAAAACCTCCGAGCCGCCCCCAGAGGCACCGGCAACAGTCACCAACGCCGTGCGCGTTCGGTGCGAACGCGGGCAAAACGCCGACGGCGTCGACATCAGTTCTGCGCGTTGCTGGTGCTGCTGCATGTCCAAGTTCATACAGCTGATAAAACTACTATCCTTACTCTGTATAGCTCTCTACTAATTTGCTATCGCAATTGATGCTTCACCTTTCGCATGAAACTGTGACATTTTATTTAACATGCTTACTAAAGAGTGACAGCATCAGGCAGCATGGTGTCAGCCCATCTTGATGTAAAAGAAAGTTCCGTTTCACTCAGGGAATGTAGCAGTATCACTCAGGGAAAACCTGGAAAACTCAGGGAATCGGAAAATGTCAACTTGGTAGACACCCTGGGATCTTGAACATATCTTGCTGAAGTTCTGGCCCAGGTGGTGCGACGTGGCGCCCTGGATGCCGCGACCGCTGGCCGGCACGTAGCCCTCCACGGTCGTCGTGAAGTCGGCGCCGGCGAGCTTCTCCTTCTCGGTCTTGCGGCCTCGCACCACGTACCGGAATCGCTAGCAGCTCTTCGTAGACGGCCGTGTAGATGTCGAGGATCTTGTAGACCTCCTCCACAGCCTCCTCCCTGGTCGCAAACGCCGAGTGGCCCTCCTGCCAGAGGAACTCTCTGGTCCGCAGGAACGGCTGCGGGTGTTTGAACTCCCAGCGCACGATGTTGCACCACTGATTCAGCTGGAGCGGCAGGTCGCGGTGCGACTGGATCCACTTGGCATACGATGGGTACATGATCGACCGTCTCGCTCGTCGGCCGGATGGGGATGGGCTCGACCAGGTCGCTGTTGCCGGAGTTGGTGACCCAGGCGACCTCGGGGGCGAAGTCGGCCACGTGCGTCTTTTCCCGCTTCAGGGCCTGAGCCGACACGAACATGGGGAAGTAACAGTTCTGAACGCCGATGACTTTGATCCTCGAGTCGAGGAATTCCTTGATGTTCTCCCAGATGCTGTAGGCCCACGGGCACAGGATGTAGCAACCGCTGACATCGTAGTACTCGATCATTTCAGCCTTTGTGATGACCTGGGTTATTGAAAAAGAGGAGCGCTGCAAGTTCTCGATATTTGCACTAATGTTATCTGACGGCATCTGCTATCTTCAAAACAGCGGTAGTTCATGACTGTCATCTTAAACGGTGGTCTATGCGTAGCAGTGTGTGGTATATTAAACACCTGAAATGAACAAAGGGCAGACACGATATAAGCAGAAATCTTTCATGCTTTTTTGATGTTTCGGTTTGGAAAACTTGTTAAAAGGCATATTTGACAGGCGTCTTGAACATCCAATGTGAATCTATCGCAGGAACTAATTATTTTACAGTATAGCACAGTTAGCACAGTATAGATGTATACAAAAAAAAAAAACAAAGGCACGGACACAATCTGCAACACCAGTGGTGACAAGCATCACCAAAGCTCTCTTTTTAACCAAGATCATGAAGGATATTTATTGCAGTCACAATGTATACACTTATTTGATAGCATAAAAAGCAATCCTAAATTTGTTATGAACGTCTATGCTAGATATAATTTTTAAAGAGAGGAGCCATACAAAAAAAAAAAAAAAAAACTGTCGGCCCTTTCACTGGGGTGGAGATGGAAGACCAGCGAAGCTGTACTATGGTGGGAATTATGTATTTCCAGTTATGACTAATAAGATGTAATGGTGTAATTGGTTATTTGAACTATTAAAGAATGAGAAATATATATGATCCGGTGGTTTTCGTTTATTTAGTGACCACAGGGACCATGGCCTTATGGTCGCTACGGTACACCGCCATAGGGTACGGCAAAGGTTGGCACGTTCTTCATAAACACGTCACCGAACGTGGGCAAAACGCCGCCACCGTCAACAACAGTTGTGCGCGTTTTTTGTGTGACCGCTGTCAAAACGCGGGCTACGTGACGGAACAGCTAAACGCCGTTGTCGACGCAGGCGGGCGAGAGCCCAGAGAGAGTCGGCGGCAGGGGCCGGCAGGCAGCTGCGAATTTGCACTGGGAAATAGGCCACCGGACCCTTCGTGCGTGCGATTTTTCTATGTTCGGCGTGCTGAACTTCTCTGCGAAAACGCAGATGCGGTGGTAGCCACTGTAGCGGTGGAATCAGACGACCAATAGGAGGCGGCTCGCTCATACGTCATCTAGTGAACCTACATGTAACGCCGTTTTAGGGTGGTGACAACACCAAGATTTTGACCACTATTTACCGCCAAATTTGGTGGGTAGCCATTTTGGTCCCCAGTCTTTCTGCCTTTTTTGTCACGCTCTGATGTACTCATGTTGGCACGCGATCTATTAAATTTCCTTAATTTAGTTTTACGCCAATGCGCACAAGAAACCTGCATACATCTTTAATATACTAGTTGTATTTTCCTTTTATTTTACCACATCAAACTTACTTTTCTATTGCACGTCGTGCGACACATATAAAGCAAGAAGTTATACGGCTAAGCTCGAGGACGCGGGTTCGATTCCCGGCCACGGCAGCTTACATTTCGATGGTGGCGAAATGCATAAAGCACCCGTGTACATAGATTTAGGTGCACGTTAAAGAACCCCAGGTGGTCGAAATTATAAGTCACGATGGCGTGCTCGTGGTAGGATTATCTCACGCCAAGAATGTGAACTGCATTAAGCATTGTCGTTGCCTTCCAGTCGTACATAATATATAAAGGGTGCTTTTCGAAGTGTGCTGTAATAAAGACTGTCCTTACTAATCTGTTTAACTAAAACGTAGACGTGCCGTGTACGGTGCTCAGACGCGCCATTTGTCTCTGGCTGCTGAGTCCAAAGTTTATTGAAAGCAGTAAATAATTTCACGTCACCAAGCGTTGCGGGAAGTGTGGTCTGTCGGCTGGTCTTTCGCCATTTTGTGCCCCAGATTTAACCCGCTGATTTAGCTGGCGGCGGCAAGTGCCCTTACAAAGGCTGTCACCACCCTAAAACAGCGTTGCATGTAGGCTCCCTAACGTCATCGCCAGTACGAGCTATGCGAAAAACGCAGCTGCCGTAGATCCATATTGCGAATTTCGCATCTGCGGAAATCGTAGCTGCGAAAAACGCACTGCAAAGTCGCACCATGTGAAACGGGCTTTAAGCATGTTCTATGAAATATTGTAAGTAACATGGACAGCAAGTTATTTTACAAAATAACACATGCAGGATTCGTAGGTAAACGTCGCAAAACCTATAAAGGTTCGCTATAAAATGATATAAAATTCCTAGTATGTCATACCAACTTGTCCAAGCATCTACGTTATCAGTGGTATAAAAGTTCGAAAAGCTAAATGTGTGGAAGGTATTTTTTTAGGAAAGTTCTTAGCTGCGCGGCGCTTGCGCAACACGATTTATCAAATACTATAAAAGGCGAACACGTTAGTGTATACGACGGGCTCTAGCACAAATCTGATATTCACGACTGAAATGTTACAAGATCACTAACATCGTTGATCCGAACAGAATTCCCTTGAGAACAAGTGCGATTCGTCATTCATGATAAGCCCGCGACTGCGACAGCACGCATACCGATCCCTACGGCCAGTTTCATGACGCCACCGCTGCCGCGGTGCATGCTGGTAGTTGTAGTCAACCGGCCGCTCCAGCCGCCCGGAGTGCCTGTGCGTCCTGTTCCCGAACGATTTTTGGCAATCTTTATGGTTCGTGTAGAGGCATCGTGCGATGGGAGGATTGACCTGCTGCGTTCCTGGGTGCTACAACAACCACACAAAGGACAAAGGCTTGGGATTGTGTGTGTTTTCCAAAGAGCGAAAGCTTCGAGAGACGTGGATCCAACGGATGAATAGGTGGCACTGGTAATACACAGCTCGAGAACACGGGGACGAATAGCGGCCGCATGTCGATGGGGGCAAAATGCGAGAACACCCGTGTACTTAGATTTCCCGGAATTTATAGGTTATTTCTCGATTATCGATTAGCTATTGATTGGCTATCGATTGGCTATCGCAAGGTATTGGCCACGTATTGGGCTAGGCTAAGAACTACCAAGTCATCCCCAGCATTTTCCGGAATTTATTAATGATCGATTATCGATTAGCTACTGATTGGCAATAGCAAGATATTGGCCACGTATTTGGGCTAGGCTAAGCACTACCAAGTCATCCCCAGCATTTCCCGAAATTTATTGATTATTGAGTGATTATCAATTAGCTATTGATTGGCTATCGCAAGGTATTGGCCACGTATTTGGGCTAGGCTAAGCACTACCAAGTCATGCCCAGCATTTTCTGGAATTTATTGTTTATGAATCGATTATTGGATTAGCTATTGATTGGCTATTGCAAGGTATTGACTACGTATTTGGGCTTAGCCAGCACTACCAAGTCATTACCAGAATTTTCCGGAATTTATTGATTAGTGATCGATTAGCTATTGATTGGCTGTCGATGACTTGGCGATGATTGGCTATCGGCGTTTTTATGTTAAAAACGCCGCCTAGCTTACCTAAGAACTCTATATATCGCTGTTACCGAAGTCTGCAAGTCGTGCGCGAAACTCAAGCATCATTAGGGCATGACAGTTTTGGGTTCTGCATTTCAAACCTGTCTCCAACAGGTATACAAATCCTATTATACCCGTCGCTAAGGAAACATGACGTTGCAGTCACCGAGATGCACGTGTGCAAAAATAGTAACGCAGAACGACCGCGTACATCAGCATGTATTACATACAAAGCTCGAAAAAATACGATACTCAACGCGTAATCAGCGGGTAGCAACAGAAATGAAAGAGCAGCAGGCACTTTTCAACGTTCGCCTCGCATGCTGCAATGAACAGCCGATGTAATTTCTTAAAATACATGGCGAATGCTTCTCGGTGGTGGAGTCGCAGAGATGTCAAGGAAGCCCGTGCGCAGTATTCAACGAGTAGTGTGGTTACAGTGCCTAGAATATACTTACGTAAGTATATTCTAGGCACTGTATAGTGTGGTTGACCAGTTGACTACAACCAAGATGGTGGCCGTGCTACTTCAGGAAAACCGGCGCATGCGCAGATCGGTCGGTGGGATCGGTCTATTCACGTGTTCGGTCGATTCGGCTAGAAAAAAAATTATTTTAAATGACTGCCTATGCTCAGATATAATGGTCAGTTATCAATGCGACCGTGACAGGCTCTAGGTATTTGCAGCGTGGGCGATACCTTGTGATGAAAGTGCAGAGAGAGCCAGTGCGACCGGCCCCGCGAACGGAAAATCGTGCGCCGGAACCGTCAGCGGTTGAACCGGAAGCGCCGAGCAGACGACGCGTCCTATGAGCCTTTACGAGTTCACGAGTGTGCGAGACTTTCAAGTAAGTTCTAGCAAAAATTAACTTTACTACTCTTTCAACATTAGGTTATAAATGGTTTAGTGGTGGGGAACTTCTTGCGACATCGTGCTTTATTTGACGCGAACCCACGCGGAGCTCACGCCTCTTCGATTATCCGTCTCTGACAATCCCGGACTAGAGTGTACTAGAATGGGGGAGTGGGTCCAGCGGACGCCTTAGCAAGCGCCTAGGGTGAAGCAAAAAACGCTGAAAATGTGCCGGCACTGCCGTTGCCTTATTCTAAATCTCCGGCCAATAAACGTTGGCTCCGGCTGTTTCGGCAGCGCTCATGGCTGAGGCGAGCTCGCGGGCTGAGTAGCTGTCGTCTGCTCGACGCACCGTCGTTGTTGCGTCGTTTGCGTTCTTTCCGCCGCTCTTTTTCCATTTTATTTACGATAGATTGGTGGGCAATAATCTCAGTGTTACCGCTACCGAGTATCCGCCTGTCAAAGCTCCATGCAGCTGCGGTAGGGTCTCCGACACGACAAGCGTCCGGCCGGCGAGCGGGGCCGCTCATTCGGATGGATGGATGGATGGATGATGAGGCTGAACCCTTTAAATCGGGTGGTGGCATACGCCACCTAGCCATGACTATTAACTTATTTTGTACTTTGTGTTGGGTGAAATTTCACCCCTGCCTTGATTTTATCCACCAATCAGATAACCTCTGTTTGGTTATTTCTACCCGCTTAAAGTCTATTTTGCCTTCACTGTCCCTAAACCCCAATGCTTTGAAAAAATCAGCCCCGTTGCTTTGCACTGTAGGGTTAAGCCCTTTACAGAAAAGTATGAGGTGTTCAGCCGTTTCCTCTTCTTCTCCACACGCACAGCACAACGTGTCTATACCTTGGTACTTGACTCGGTACATCTTAGTCCGCAATACTCCCGTCCTGGCTTCAAACAACAAAGAGCTTCCCCTAGAATTATCGTAGATATTTTCTTTGGAAATTTCTTGCTTGAAAGTTCGGTATGTTCCCAGTGCTGATTTCGTCTGCATCCCTGTTTTCCACAGACCCCTCTCTGTTTCCTTAACCTTTTTCTTAACCGCTGTTTCCTGGTTTGCACCCCTCCTGCAGTCCAAATATTTGATTGACAGTTTTCTGGTCAGCTTCCTCCATTTTGTATCAACATTCCTCATGTACAAATAACTGAAAACTCTCCTTGCCCACCGCTTTTCTGCCATTTCTCTCAATCGCTCCTCAAATTCTATCTTGCTGCTGGCTTCGCTGCCCTCGAATGACGTCCATCCCATGTCACCCTGTACCCCCTGATTTGGTGTATTTCCGTGTGCTCCCAGAGCCAGTCTACCTACCCCTCGCTGCTTAACTTCCAACCTTGCTCGAACCTCTGATCTCATGCACAGGACCGCATTGCCGAAAGTCAAACTAGGGACCATCACCCCTTTCCAAATCCCTCTCACCACTTCGTACCTATTGTAATTCCACAGTGCCCTATTTTTCATCACAGCTGCATTTCTGCTACCTTTAGCCATTACATATTTTCATGTTCCGTTAGGTACTCAGCCCCATTGTTTATCCACACTCCAATATATTTGTACTTATCCACCACCTCCAGCGTAACCTCCTGTATCCTATGCTCGCTGCCCTGATTATCATTAAAAATCATGACTGCCGATTTTTCTTTACTAAACTTCAAACCTAAAAAGCTATCTCCCTCTTTACCACAGATTTCCATTAATCTCTGCAAGTCTTCCTTGCTGTCAGCCATAAGTACAATGTCATCCGCATACATCAGTCCTGGTAATGACTGTTTAATCCATTCTCCTTGCATGAAATAGGAAAGGTTGAAGCCAAGTCCGCTCCTCTCCAATTTTTTCTCTAATCCTTGTAAATACAACATGAACAACAGAGGTGACAGAGGGCACCCCTGCCTAAACCCCTGCTGTATCTCTATAGGCCCAAATACCTTATTTTCCCATTTTATAAGCACCTTGTTACTTTTATAGATATCTTTTAAAAGATTTCTTACTCCATCTTCCACATCTAGAGTGCCCAGTATGTCCCACAAATCCTTTTGGATTACACTGTCATAGGCTCCCTTGATATCCAGAAATGCAAGCCATAGGGGCCTGTGTTCCTTTTCTGCTATTTCAATACGCTGTGTCAATGAGAACAGATTATCTTCTAGCCTTCTTTGTTTCCGGAACCCATTTTGTAGTTCCCCCAGCACCTCCTCGCTCTCCACCCATGCCTGCAGCATCACCACCCTGTAAACCACTGACGTCACTGTTATGACGGTAGTTGTTTATGTCGGCTTTCCCTTATATATCATGCTCATCCTGCTCAGTCTCCACCCGTCGGGGGCTTTACCGTCCATTATCATTTTGCTCACTGCCTCTCTTAATGCTTTCTTAGATTTTGGGCCCAATGTCTTTATCAACATAATTGGGATGCCATCAGGACCTGTCGACGTGCTACTAAGAACCCTCTTCTCTGCCCTTTCCCACTCGCTTTGTGCCAGTGGAGCCACTGCACTGACTAGTCCATCCTCACCTGATTGAGCACATGCTATGTTTCGTTCTTTAAATTTTTCTGTCATCATTGTTCTTATATGTTCCATTGCCTCATCTCCCTCTAGTCGAACACCTTGAGCTGTAACTATAAACTTCTGCTCTAGGCTAGTCTTATTATTACTCAAGGAGTGATAAGACTAGGGCGCGATCTTGTACGCGTTCCAAAATGGAACGGAGGCGGTCCGTTCCATCGAGCCGCACACGATTGGTCAATTTGAACCGTGACGATCAAATTGACCAATCGTGTGCGGCTCGATGGAACGGACCGCCTCCGTTCCATTTTGGAACGCGTACAAGATCGCGCCAATCGCGCCCTAGACTCAAGTGATACCAACGCCTCCTATAAAAAGCGAGTCTCGAAAGTCCAATCGACATTGTAGTCACCGTTTCTCGTCTGCGTCGTATTTGCTGTCTGCATTACGGCAAGGAGGAGTGCAGAGTTTTGGCACATTTGCGAGCAAGTTTTTGAGTAACAGCTCTTAGTCATATACTCTCGCTGTGCACGGTGGCGCGATAACATTCCATTTAAAGCGCTCGTTTATTAGTTAACGTTCCAAAATGTCGACATTTACGCCCACTAGCCATGTTGCCATAGTGCGCATGAAGAAATGTGGCAAGCGCTTCGAGATCGCCTGCTACCAGAACAAGGTTGAGGCTTGGAGGAACAACGTGTAAGTTTGGTTTATCCTCTTTTGCCTGTAAGCGACGGCCGCCATGATCATTTACTGCGCAGAAAGTAGGCACTGTACAGAAAGTGCGCAGGTACGGTCGACATTTTGCGGACGCCCATACGAACGCGGGTCAGTTACGTTCAGTGACGCAGTTCGGGCACGGAATACGTGTACGTTTGGAACGCGGGACAGTCACGTTCAGTGACGCAGTTCGGGCACGGAATACGTGTACGTTGTCCATAGGTGGTGTTCGCATAGGCCGCCGTTTGTTTGCGTGAAATGAAGCAGCATTAGCGAGCTGTTATCATAAAGCGTCATATGTCGAGATGGGCTGTTGTTTCTTTCTTTTTTTTTTTTTTTTTTTTTTTGTTGCCGCTGTCAGCTGCATGAGACGGGTGGAGGTGTCACGTTGTGACGCCTGCATGAGGTTCAAGCCTCGTCAGCAGGCTTTGGCTGTACAGTTTATAGAAATAAAAGGTCGAAAAAAAAAAAATGTCGCAGTTTCACCCGAAAGGCGAATCATCAATTGCGATAGCAAATTTACTAGTAGAGAGCTATACGGAGTAAGGATAGTATTTTCATCAGCTGTATAAACTTGGACATGCAGCAGCACCAGCAACGCGCAGAACTGTTGACGACGCCGTCGGCGTTTTGCCCGCGTTCGCTCCGAACGCGCGCGGCGTTGGTGACTGTTGCCGGTGCCTCTGGGGGCGGCTCGGAGCTTTTCGACGAGATCAGAACGGGACACTCGTCGAGCAGCTCTATATATATGGTGATTGTAAAGGAGGAAAGAGACGCTTAAATTTGCAGCCCTTCAGGGAGCACGGCGCAGAACGCGCGTTTGCTTTCCGCCGTGCGCTTGCTCCCCGTGAAAGCGCGCGTCCCTTCACCCGCACATACAGCATACGGCGCGCGGGCACGATTTCATCGCCGTTGGACATCATACGGAACCTCACGGCGACGCCGATGGCAGAAATCCGCTTTGAGTGTCCATATAATTGATATCGCAATAAAATATCCTTGGGTACACTATACAGTGCTCCTAATGATAGCGATAAGTCTGTACACACGAGCAACTGCGTTTTTAACGAATACGTGCGTTTGTGAAACATGTAAAAACTGTAGCTAGCTCAATTTTCAAGTGGTATGTGCCCAATTTGAAGTAAATTTACTTAATAAGACAGTTATGTAAGTGCTTGTGGCTGTACAATTGCTTTTGCAAGTGATTATGCAAGTCCATGGGCAGCTGTTAATAATTTAGCTTAGCTCCATTATTGATTTTAAATAAAGTGTTCATCTCTCTCTCGTTCATGGTAAAAGGTACATGAACAGCACACACTTCTTACTCTGAAAACACACATGCAACTTCACAGAGGACAGGTGAATTAATGGCTGCCTTATGTGCAGTTTAGTCTTGTGCTAAACATGTATTTTGTGCAACAGAAAAAGGCATCCATATTTAAGAGCTTGCATTGAGACTGTATTTTTCGGAAGTCAAATTCAGGATAACGAACGCTGAAGTCCTTCATATTATGCACTCCATTAGCTGTGCATTGCAGTATGCAATAAAATGATAGTTGGATCATTAAACAGTGCTAACCTGTAGGGCCGAAGCTTCAAGGATAACAGAGGCTTGAGAGGAATCTAAGGACTGCTCAATGAGTAATGATAATGGTAGATGGAATGTTAATGGACTGGAACAACAGGGGTGTGTGGATTAGAGAGCAAACTGACATTCTGGTTGAGATTACTAGGAAGAAGTGAAGTTTTGGCAGGTCATATGATGTGAAGAAGTTATTTCAACAGTCAAGAATGGCAGGTTTCAGTGGCTGGTATCAGCATGCAGTTTCAGTTTCAGTGATGCTAGTGCTCTCAAGACAGAAGCACGTCACCACAGCTCTCAAAGAGCGCATTGCACGAGAAGGAGAAACCAGAGAAGCATGTGGAGCAAAGAAAAAATGACATGCCACATATTCAACCTAGTGCTGCTCACGGCAGCCGCTGACCCACCAGAAGTGTTGCTTAGGGGCCATTTGGCACCCGCTCACTTTGTCTGAAATTTTTCAGCCAACTACACAAGATATTTGTAGAGCAAATACTAGCTTAACTCGGGTCTAACATACTTGGGTACAAGGTAGGGAAAACAAGGGAACAAAGAAGTTTCTTTTTCTTTTAATACGTCTCAAGCAAAGCTTTTAAAGACAAAACACAAGTTTTGTGATTAGCTGTGAACATTCATGAGCAGGATTGTGCATGTTTACTCAGTGCTACTGATATGCTAACAAAGCTTGTGTTTTGGTGATGATAAATTAAAATGTGTTATGTGATCAGTTGGGTAAGCAGTCAGACTTGCACGGATGCTCGCACCGCTGTCAACTGATTTAGTTCCTTCACAATAAAGTTAGCCTATATGAGAAGTGCATAATTGATCTTATGATGAAAAATACTTGCAGTACACACATAAAAGAAATTCTATAAATTTTATTGTACAATTGTTATTTGAAACATTGTAGCCAAATTAAAAAACAACTAGTGAAGTTGCTTTTATGATGTTACCTGATTTTACCTGACTAAGAAGGTATCGTTTGAATTGTGACAAAATAGTGAAATTACTGCATGCATGCTCTTCTGGACTGAAGCCGCTGTCGTGTGTATTTTCAAAGAATAAGACCTACACACTGGCTCAAAGGAGCGACTGGCCTCCAGCATAGACCAGACAGCCATGTCAGCAACTTTGTTCCAAACACGGGAAAGTGACCACTGCTTATATGTAAAATAGTGTGTATAGACTATTGTATAGAGAAATAAAAAAATAACTGTTTGTTATTGTTGCAGCGTGGTATTACATTGCAGTTCGTTCTCACGCTGCAGGCTTAGTCCAGATTGAGTTCACAGTATTACCTGCTTTTGTGGGCGAAGCATGTGCATGGGACTGGTATGAACCCCTTCATGAAATAATACCGGTGTCACATTTACACTTCTGATCATGATCGGGGCTGATCCAGATCAGGTTTCTTGATTGCAATCAACAATGGTCGCTGCTACATGGTCCCATGATTCGAATAGAGTTATTATCGTATGCTGGTCATCGGCTACTCTCAGGACTGCATAATGCCTTGGCTACAAATTCAGATTTGCAAAATATGGTTAAATTTGGACAATTTTTCAATTTTACAGCTTACTTTTGCTAATGAAGAGTTCTTAAACGTTTTTTGTTGAGCTGACTTCACTATTTGTTTTTAGCGTTTTCAGAATACTGCGCTAGGGTGCGCAGACGTCAGCCTGCGATCACACTCGAGGAGCCCCTGATCGCGATTCTTCGATCGCCCCGATCCGGATCCTGAAAGATTGCGATCGCAAATGACCGTGTAGCAACACCCAATCCGGATCAACGGGATCCATATCGGCCCCAAGCACTGATCAGAAGTGTACGTGTGACACTGGTATAAGCTATAGACTGGCGTTGTCAACTGATTAGAACTCTGGTGTTTGCTTCACGTGTTATCCATCTACAAAGTACCACTTCCTTACTTTCTTTTCCGTTCGTTTAGGTTATGTGGAACATCTTGCATAGTATCTGCTTCGTTTTTGTTTTTGTTTCTTTGCACAGGGAGAAGGACATTGATGAAGTTCTTCAGATGCACACAGTGTACACAAATGTCGCTAAGGGCCAGGCTGCCAAGACGGAGGACCTGGTGAATTGTTTTGGTTCAGAAGACCAGACCGAGATCTGTAAAGAGGTAATGGAGCTTGTTGTCACTGCAAATGCTGTCACTGGCCAGTGAAATGTATGGAGTAGCTGGGTAATGTTCTGTCTTCTGTGTAACATTACTGTTTCATAAACAAAAACAACTCTTGTGATGGGAAAATCAGGTTCCCTCTATCAGGCTTTGGAAAAAAGGAGAAAATAGAAAGGTGCCATGCTTGACTAGCTTGTAAATAGAGAGTTTTAGTATTGCGGAAAATGTTAGCGTTAGCGTGTTACGCTAAAGCTTTGGGGAACGCTGTTCGATAGGGGTTTAGTATAGCGTAAGACAACGATGCGCCACTAAGCGCAAAACTTCGCCGCGCCATCTAGCTGCGAGTAGTCAAAGCAGCAAACTGAACAGCTCGACAACCAAACTAGCTGTGTGGATCCACGCCAAGCCTTGAAAAGAGCCTGCATGGTCAAGCGCTCAAGCCGAGGGTGCCGCCATGTTTACAACGCTAAAAACTTTGTGAGCGTTTAGCTTCTCCTCTATATTCGAAAAATAGCGGACGCACGCTACGCACAAAACTGAAATAGCGTTCTGAGCATGCGCAGTCTGACCCCGCTATTTTTTTGCGTTTAGCGTGGTGCCGTTTCCGCAATACTAAAACTGTCTAATGTCAAAATCCAAATAGTTAGCTAATATCCAAACGCTGCCTCTATTGCTCGCTGGAAATGACCATAATCTAGAACGTAACGAGTGTGGCATCTGGGCATGACCTCTGGGATTAAGCTGCACCCGTGGTGCTACGAAAATCTAGGTGGCCATGTTCTAGAATCTGTCATAATCCATGAACTACCAGGCACCAACGTTGTCTGCTTAGCTGCTATTTAAGGGCTGTTGCGAAAGCCGAAGGTCCGAGCAGCCCACGAAGGTTCCATGGGTGGTGTCGTGCCAGGTGCCGAGAGAAGGAGATATCCAGGGAGATCAGAAAACTGTTTTATATACACTGTACATGTTGGTATGTCACAAGGGCTCCATGATATTGGAGCTGTCTACATGCTAGCATCTTTGCATGTTCTAGCGTTGATCTCCGAGCCTCTACATGGTCGAGCATCCTCATCAGTCCCGCGTTTTATCCCTTTCGTTTCCCTCTTTCACTCGACGAGGAAATGCCCTTTAGTTCCTCTTAGCCAATCACCATCTTCGACCAGGTTGCCATATCCCGCACATGATGTGCCATCGTTTCCCACCGGGCTCCGCTCCAATCTTGCCTGGTCGCCCCCGAACACAGGCAGCGGTTGACACCTTGGGAACCAAACGTTGATGTGGCTCCCACGGGAATGCTAGACGCTGGCCCTTTGCAAGAGTCGCCTCTCCGTAGTGGTCAGTTCGCGGAAGCCACCATTTCCAGGGAGGGCGGTGGCTGTTGTCTCGAAAGGGGGGCTCCAGGTTGGCGCATCCCAGTCGGCGCCGGGCCTCGTCGTAGTTCGGGCAGCGCTGGTAATTCACGGAAACGCACCAAAGGGCGATGTTGCCGTTTAGCGACGCATGAGGCCGATGACTCATTGCAGCCTGGAGACTAATTGCTCATCCATCAGTCCCAGGTGACACTCCCCGGCCGCGAGGACCGACAAGCGTGAAGAGCACTTGATAGCTTCCCGTCTGTTGATGAGGCCTCCTTTGTCCCGAAGGACCGCCAGACACAACAGGTCCAACTTCAACGAAATTTTGGACCACGTAAAAATGCCTAGTTTCAGAGAGTCTAGATCTCAAGTAGCTTCCACGCAATATTTTACACATGAAGTACGAGTGAATGTGTTATGGAAAGCTTGTAAAAGTACTATATGTTTTCAATACCTAAACTGAAAAAAAAAAATGCTGCCATTACTGCTTTCCAGAAGCGGTGCACAACCCATAGCAACTGACTGCTTGGTGGCATGATCTACGACATTGGGTGCTGCCCACGCCACACTGAGAACTCTCGGAGATGATGTGCTTTTGTTTACATCCTGTACGCTAATCACAACGTGGAAGTGTCTTCTGCTTCATCATCAGCCTATATTTATGTCCATTGCAGGACGAAGGCCTCTCCCTGTGATCTCCAATTACCCCTGTCTTGCGCTAGCTGATTCCAACTTGCGCCTGTAAATTTATTAACTTCATCACTCCACCTAGTTTTCTGCCATTCTCGACTGCGCTTCCCTTCTCTTGGTATCCATTCTGTAACCCTAATGGTCCACCGGTTATCCATCCTACGCATTACATGGCCTGCCCAGCTTCATTTTTTCCGCTTAATGTCAACTAGAATATCGGCTATCCCCGTTTGCCTTCTGGATCCACACCGCTCTCTTCCTGTCTCTTAACATTAGGCCTAACATTTTTCGTTGCATCGCTCTTTGTGCGGTCCTAACTTGTTCTCGAGCTTCTTTGTTAACCTCCAAGTTTCTGCCCCATATGTTAGCACCGGTAGGATGCAATGATTGTACACTTTTCTTTTCAACGACAGTGGTAAGCTCCCAGTCAGGATTTGTAAATGCCTGCCATATGCACTCCAACCCAATTTTATTCTTCTGTAAATTTCTTTCTCGTGCCTTCTGCTTATGTGCTGTTTAAAGGCCGTTTTTAAGACGATTAGACAATTACCAGTCCTGCAGCTTTGCCAAGGTTGCTTGGATAGTGTGTACTGCTTATTTGATAGGTGTAGCATTCAGAGACACGAAGACAGTGGTGTGAATTAGAGAACGAATGGGGGTAGCCGATATTCTAATTTACATTGAGATCAAAAATAGAGTTCGGTAGGGCAGGTCTATTAGAGTTGCAGAATGGGTGCCAAGAGAAGGGAAGCACAGTCTGGGACGGCAAAGAACTAGGCGGTGTGCTGAAATTAGATTTGCAAGCATAAGATGATGTCAGCTGGCTGACATCATGTAGCTGAGTAGTTGGCTATCACTTCGAGAGGCGTTCTTCCTTCAGTGGGCATAAAAGATGATGGCTTCCCATTTAAAACCAGTTTAGCCGAAGTGAGATTTTGTCACAATTGGCCCCATTGACCCCCGCTGATCAATCCCCGTCCAGATCCTGGCCAAGGGCGAGCTGCAGGTGTCCGAGAAGGAGCGACACTGCCAGCTGGAGTCGAACTACCGGGACATTGCCACCATGGTGGCCAACATGTGCGTCAACCTGGAGACCAAGAGGCCCTACCCCGTCGCCATTATCGAGAAGTCCATGAAGGAGGTGCACTTCTCGGTGCGACCCAACAAGAGCACTAAGCAGCAGGTGGGTGGCGCTTCCTAGCTGGGAATGTACATCGGGTGTAAAAGAGAACACACAGGCACGTGGCCTGTCCTCTGCGGCAGCTGCTTCGAGCACCAGCAAATGGCAGCAGGAGCAGGCATGTCCACTTGTGGCGTCAGCTACTGGTGGCCAGAATAACCAGGCATGGCCAATCATAGAGTTTCTCACTATATTACCTAGAGGGCAAACTGGCTCTGCTGCACTGTGGTATCCATGGGAATGCCGGTATATTGTGACTTCGGATTGGCATCATTCTTGGAGAGCCAGAACGCCTTGGAAGATGTGCCTGGCTAGCACCGTTCCGTCTGTTACAATGATTCATTTCCTGCTAAAACAGCTCGTAAAAAACTGCTTTAGCTTTATTATTACACAAAAACATGTTTTGTTTAATTATGAGCACTTATATTGGATGCACAATTATATGTAACATAAAAAGCATCAGCTGGCCGCTAAAGTTGGAGGGCAGACGACAAGGTTATCGCTCGCTTTGGAACAACTTGTCGTCTGTTCTTGCTTTTCTTCGCTTGATTCTGCATTGTAGGTGAGTAAACATTATTGAGAGATGTAATATAGGTGAATGAAAGCCTTTTATGTAGATTTTACTTTAAGAACGCATTATTTGTGTAGCCATATCCACGTTTTAGACGAAGCCTTGTTCAACACCAGCCAACACAAGCCTCGCAGACACATATCCTGTCATTCCCATGAGGGCACGGCTCCCTTTAGGAAACTCGCATAGACGGTGGCGCCAGTTTACCCTCTAGGTGTTATAGTGAGAAACTCTTTGTGGTCGATGATACAGTGCATGCTAGACCCCGCCCTCGCTCCCCTAGACACTTGAGCAAACGTGGGGCTTGCAGTGCAGCATCTGCTGCTAGCAAAGCCCGCCTTTCGCTCAACCATCTTGGCAAGCGGAGGCGGACTCTAGCCCTAAAGTTGCCAAAACTTTTCGTAAACTTCGTGCTTCTATTGTTGTTTTTTTTTACCTTGCCAATTTTGGGCAATTTGGGTAAAACGATTAAGGGCCTAAATCAAAATTTTGCCTCGTACAGTCACTAGAATTTAATTTTCTCTCTTAATTGCAACAAATTTCATTCAGATCGGTTCAGAGATTGCCTCATAAAAGCATTTATGCATTTTTCATGTATTTGAATAGGCGGCATCAGATTTGGCCATGAGCTAAAGCTTCCTCTTAATAATTAAGCACTCAACGCTTAACAAAAAGTATATTAATGCGATATCGTTAAAGGATCCAGTGTTGCATAAAACCCGGCGTCGGTGGCGGCGTAAGCATCGGCGTCTGGCGGAAATAATCATGCCGAACCACCCCGACCGGGCGGCCCGGGCCCTTCGCGTGACGCAAGGCGTTAGTGAACAAAAATTGAATTTCTCAAAGTGAAATCCATCAGAAAAATCGTAAAGTATGACTTAACCACAACCGGCAGACGTGATAGCATCGGATTGTAATTTGAATACAGTATAGACCACTTATAACGTAACCGCTTATAGTGCAGGACCGGATATAGTGCGATCTTTTCAGACTCCCGTTAATTTTCCCATAGCACTCCATGTATACACGTATCGCTTATAGTGCAGTTGCGGGAAATGAAATGCCGGTTACAGTGCGGCTGCCTGGGAGTACGGAAGTCAGCGGAGACGGCGAACGCTCGCCTCAAACGGGCGCCCCAAGGAGTGCTCGAGGAAGAAACAGAGACGAAGTGGAGGAGAAGGGCACGTGGCACGAATGAACAGCCAGTGAGGCTAAAACCAGAATCTTGAGTGTGAGTCGTGAAATATCACGGCGCGCATAGCGAGCAAGGGCCACGAAACTGCCAACGCCGGCCAACGCTCACTTCATGATAACGGCAGTAAACGAAACTTCAGGGAGCGGGCGGCACCGGCACAGCACGGCAAAGGGCGCACGCGGAGACCGTGGAATGTGAGGGAGGAGGACGGCAGGGAAGTGGATTTCCCTTGGCAACTCCGCCGCTTTGGTGGCTCCCCTCGACCTCCCTCATAGCTCCCTCACTTTCGACTGTCACCGTGCGCGCCCGCCGCCGTGCAGGCGCTGCCAGCTCCAGCCAGCCCGGCGCCAGCTCCCCGAAGTTTCGTTTTCTGCCGTTATCGGGAAGCGGGCGTTTGCCGGCGTGGGCAGTTTCGTTGGCTGGCCTGGTACAGCGCCGCTGCTTCCCTCTGCGCCGTAGCCACAGCGTGCAAGGTCAACACATGACTAGAAAGTAGAGGAAGCATAAAGGAGAAAGAAGGGTTCACTGCCACTTTCTACACGTGGCTACGGTAGCGTGGCTGAGACGTCGGCACGTACACGCATGTTCCGACGCAGCGCAGAATCGGCTACCTTGCCATTTGAGAGAGGGTGAAATTTCCACCGTGTTTTTTTTTTTTTTTTCGCGCACTACATTGAGGGGTTTCTCCTAAGCTTTTACTCTATGGCGGTGCCGGAGCAATGCCGGTCGGAGGCGCCGCCATGTGATTTGGTTCGAATTAGCGAGATTCGACTGTACATTGAATGCAAACGTTCTAGCCACATTCCTCGACTGTCGCATACGCGTGGCGGCTCGGTGCACATGTTTTGCATATGTGCAGGCCTTGAAAATTGTTGCTTTGGTTATAGTGCGGTACCGCTTATAGTGCAGATATTCGCGACTCCGGCGACTTACGTTATAAGCGGTCTACATTGTATACGAGAATGAAGGCTGATATGCAGCCAGGGATCTTTGAATGCTATCGCATTCCACTCTTAAAGCCGAAACTTAAGCGTCCTCCAATTCTGATCGTGTTTCACTGCACTTTTGTTTGAGGCAACATTGAGGGGTATGTTGAAAACCGTGCCTTTCTAATGGCATCTTCGGCTGGTCATGTTAGAGCGCTCTGGTAGCGCTACAAAGGTCGTGTAAAACGGTTACTAAGCGTTACCGTTTGCAGAAACGGGTCCCTCTGATGATAACGAAGCAGGATCATCACTTCCACACCCAGTTATATTCGTAATACAGCTTTAAAGTCGTTTTTCACCACTTTTGTAGCACGGCCAGAGCACTCTGAAACGACCACTCGAAGATGCCATTAAATTTTGATCAGGCCCCATGTCGCAGAAAATACGGTGTCAGTGTCGGCGTAAACGGCCTCCAATTGTGTTCTACTCTTAAAGGTGAAGCTTAAACGTACTCCAAGTTTTGTAGCGTTTCCGATACGCTGGAGAGAGTTTTTAGTTGTAATGTAGTTCAGCCAACCAGTTATTAGTTAACTACAATTGTAATTATTATGACTAATTTATCATTTTTTTTGCACATGTACTTACCATATTCTTACAAAAAATATTCCATTGCAATAATTCTGTATGATTTCCGTATAGTTATTACGAATCTACCTGGATTCCATATATATTTTGTGTAATTTCTGTAAGAAACTATCGAAAACAAATGAATTATTGCAGTGCATGCGGAACGTTTTAGTAGGGATAGCCAGAAATAGACGTGAACAAGTTTTGATTTTATGTGAAATGGTGTGTGGCCTTTCTGGGGTTAATTCAGCAGAACCAGCTTGACTTTTCTAGTATACTTCAGCTAGCATGCAGTGTGTTTTGTTTGCCTGCAGATAAGCAGCAACATAGCAGTGCGCCAGAAGCACGGCCTTCAAGATTATGGTGCTACACATTGTTACAACAGCGGAAAGTCGTAAATCTTGGAGGCTATGAAAAACTTCATGATGCACATGCTAAACTTTCTTTCAGTCCTGTGACATTGAACAGTATTCATTAGTATTTATTAATGAAAGTATAATGCCTGCATATCGCTTCCAAACCTAACTGCCTGAGCAATTGACAAGCTGTGGCACCAATGTGGTCGTTTCCACATTTATTTTTATCGCCTTTCATTGATAAGTCTTGTTACTTTTTTAGTACTTTAAGTAAACCGTAGCATGGAGGTTGTATGCTTATTACTTGTAAACTTGAACACTCTCCGCATGTTCAAGTTTTAAAGTATTCAATTTCTTTTATCGGGTAGCCCAGAGAGCTTATATTGCTGACGTTTGTTTGGGTGAGGGAGAGATTATGTATAAAAATGATGCTAGAGTGTTTCTCATTTGCACAGTAAATTATTGCTTTCATAATTCAAGTTTTTCAGTTGTTCTGGCCACTGGAATATTGTTGATACAAGTATGGAACAAACTTCAATAATGCTAATATGGAGAGCACCTATCAGTGTCGAAAAGAAAGAAAAATAATAAAGTAGCAAGAGTGCTCAATTGTTGTGATCGCGGTGAGTGCGTACAAGCATGATTAGGCACTTCAAAGATGTTGTACCTGCCGTGGTGGCATTAGCATTGCGCTGCTAAACCCAAGTGTGGGAGCGAATCCCAACCATCGCAGCCACATTTCGACGAGCGAATAGCAAGAACATCCATGTACCACGAATTTCACATTAAACAACCGTTCCTAAGTGGTCAAAATTAATCTGGTCAAATTAATTCGTGCCACACCCACTACAGTGTGGCACGAAATCATATTGTAGTTTTGGCACATCAACACCCCAGAACTTAATTTTTATTTTTTCAAGGACGTTGCGATGAAAGAAAGCTTTGGCAAAAGCCTCCCAATGAGCAGGAGCACTGTACTGTTTGGAAACGCACAGGGGCCACCTTTACTGGTCCATTTTTCTCTAACCTTTTCAGGAATATCACTTTCACAACATTTCCAATGTTGGCCCAAGTTAAAGTCAGCCACGTGCATGTTTTTCATTATGTCAGGGACATAATGAAAAAGAGCGTGTGTATCGTGCTTTATTAAGCTTAGTACATTCAGGAACATCAGGCGGTCGAAATCAGTCTGCACACTTATGTGTCTCTCATAGTGCCTTGGTTTTGGAAATTCAACTGCGTTATTGAATTGAATGTTGTATTTTAATGTCCACTGCTGCAGGCCCTGGAGGCAATCCATCAGCTGAAAGACATCATGCCCCTGCAGTGGACACAGATGAAGCTGCGCGTTGTGCTGCCCCAGGGCAAGGCCATTCGGTCACGGCTAGAGGCGCTCGCGTCCTCCGTAGAGATGGCCACCATTCAGGGTGACACGGGCACCCTCGAGATGGTCAGTGCACTAGTGACCTTTATTGTCACGTTTAGCATGCGCGGTTCTTCAAGGTTAATGTCGAAGCATGCTTTTTGCATGCCTGCAAGTCTTTCACTCCTGCTGACAGATGACTGCAGCATGCAAGACCAACAGTGTGATCAAAAGATTCACACTGAATATTAAAAACCAGTCAAAAGACGAAGGACAGAGAAGAGACGTGGCACACACGACGACTGGACTAACAACTGTGCTTTATTGAAAAACCCCGTCTCTCAGGAAAACCCGGCGAGCATGCGCAGCTCAAAAGCCGACACCCACACACAAACAAAGGTGATTGCAAAACGCCACGTAGCTAACGCCAGTGCGTTACCGTACGCGTCTGTTACCGTACGCGTCCGCACACTCAAAAGTCGTTAAGAGAGGGATTGCTATGTATTGTTTTCGAAATGCCTTGAAAAAGAGTTGCCACCACAGCATAAAATCAAGTTTTGACAACCAGTTCGATCGTTTGGTGGCCGCTGGTTTCCCAAAAGCGCTTTTGAAGGCAGTGGCAGAAACTTTGCTGCAAAAGATTAAGAGGCGAGAGCAAAAAAGGGCTGACCCAACGGCGGCTGAATGGAATAAACTTGAAGTGATGCCCTATGTTCATAGGGTCTCCCACAACGTCAAGAAAGTTGCTGCGAGGCAGGGCGTTAACGTTGTTTTTTCTGCTCCCTGCAAACTTTCAGGCCTTTGCTCACGTGTGGCGCGCGGCAGGAATAGACCCCCCGCGTGTCATGACAACGGTTACATTCCTTGTGCTACATGTGTGGTGTATGAGCTTCCGCTGATTTGTGAAAAAGTTTACATCGGTCAAACAGGCCGGTGTATTAATGAGAGGCTGCGAGAACACTACAATTCTTGGAATACCTCTGATGGAGCAAATCTGCCTTGCCATTGTCGGGAATGCGGCTGCGTCCCGCTTTTTTCCAATGTTAAAATCCTTGGTAGGGGCAAGGGCAAGACGGAGCGTGAAATTCTCGAAGCTTACCATATCAATTTGCAAGGGGATAATTGCATCAGTTCTACCTCTCTCTCACTGATGCAGAAGGAACTTAGTTTCCTATCGCACTGGCGTTAGCTACGTGGCGTTTTGCAATCACCTTTGTTTGTGTGTGGGTGTCGGCTTTTGAGCTGCGCATGCTCGCCGGGTTTTCCTGAGAGACGGGGTTTTTCAATAAAGCACAGTTGTTAGTCCAGTCGTCGTGTGTGCCACGTCTCTTCTCTGTCCTTCGTCTTTTGACTGGTTTTTAATATTCAGTATGTACCAACTGACCCAGACTGCTACTCTACTGAAAAGATTCACCTATTCTCTCTCTTTGCTGTCTATGGCTTCCACGTAAATTGCCACGTCGGCCCCAAAATATACATTGACCTGGACTGCTCGGAGGCTACTCAGGCCACCAGAAGAAAGGGAACGGAAACACACAAACATCTAAAACATAAGTCCTGGAAAATTTATTTGCCCTGTCAAAGTTGCAGCCCTTGTCACTACTTGCTGTAGAATACTGGGCGTGTTCTGGCGTTGGTAGAGCAAAGGTGTTAATGTGAAGCATTCTACTACTAGTCAAGCCAGTATTCGTAGTGGTAATCTCGCGGTGTATCTTGGTGTTCTTGTAAGTCAACGAGCAGACAACCACCACCATTTGCAGTCAGGGATGGGAAGTAGCTGAGGCTTTGGTTAGTGACTGTGAAGTGGTATGACAGCAGAGAACCAGCCAAGCACGTTGAGTGTGAACTCGTCGCGCACTTGCGACGCGGTCTGCGAGTGCCTCCTCTTACGTCCATTTGTCCACTATCGTATTAGTTGGAGCAAGAGACGCACGAACGAGCTTCCCTAGCCAAGGCTCGGCTCGTGTTCACAGTTGTCATCACCTGCACTGCGACCGTGCGCTGTGTGCGTTTATAAGGCGCTCAGTGTAACGTCATTTCTGTCGCCAAATAATGTAGAGTCACATCTGACATTTTATTGTTGTCGAGAGGTGGCTGCAGTGTGCTGCGATTGTAGTCTCAAGCGAGCACGATTTAATGGCACGGACCCTCCACTCCTTCCTATGCCTCCCTCTAGCGAGGTCTGTCTCGGGATGTGAATTTGCAGTAGCCACACTTCTGAACACTCGTGTCACCTGTTCCCCCAACAGATGCGATCCCCTTTGAGACTTGGAAGGCACGCTGCCTCACAAATGATGTTAGTCAGCAAGTAACAACGCACGTGTGCATGCGCGTTCAGCAACGATTCATGCGTGTCTCGCCGGGAAGATCAATGCGGACCATTCTCTACAAAACAAAAATGCTTCACATTACCTAGATGTCAACTACAGTTCAGCCTGCCACTAATTTTTTTAATGCAGATTAGCATTATTTGGCAGTAGATATAAAAAGTGATAGTAAAGTAATGCTGAACCTATGCAGCAGTTTCATTTGCAAATGGAAAGGGGCATGTTGACTACGATGTGAACTGTGTGGCAGCACCTCACTTTTTTTTTTTTTTTTGCATTCTGATTTGTGCAAAGCAAATTGCCATGCATACAAAGGGACACTGTTTACAATAAACACCTTTTAAAATAAAACAATGCAAATAAAACAGGCCAAGAACAAGTTCTTCTCAAGCATGTGACTTCTGGCACCCATGCCGGTCGCACAGGTGTTCCTGACGGACCCAGGCAACTTCCAGCAGGTGGATGAGCTCGTGAGCAAGGAGAGCCGAGGTTGCGGTCAGGTGGAGGTCATCAGCATCAAGGAGATTCGGGAAGATGATGAGCTACTCGAGTGATCGCCTCACCACCTCGTCGGCCGCAGCCTTTTGGTTGTATGTCCACCAAGGATGTGCCCACTATATACCCTTCTGTATTTGTAACCACATCTGCTGTGTTCAAAGACTGACACCTGGTGTTGCTGCTGAGCTGCTGAAGTGGAAGGTACATATAATGATGAGATGTATAAACTGAAGGATGTCGCGTGTTCATTATATCTGATTTTGTTTTTGGGTACTTATACCCGTAAAAGGACTTGATCGAGAGTGGGTTGTTTGC
Organism: Dermacentor silvarum; assembly: GCF_013339745.2. Lineage (NCBI taxonomy): Eukaryota > Metazoa > Arthropoda > Arachnida > Ixodida > Ixodidae > Dermacentor > Dermacentor silvarum. Next base: position 100,526,206 of record NC_051156.1, read on the forward strand.
CTCATTATAGCTGTCGTGATGGGACGAGCCAACAATGGGCATGAATCTACTGTAAAGATGGTCACGGTGAAGTACGGAGATGCTGCTTGAATCGTGTTTTGTCATCCTGCACTGTAGAGGAAAATAATAAACTTCGTACAGGTCAGTGGCGTCTCTGCCTGTCTCCGTGTCGCGGGTATTTGCACGTATGCGTGCTCAACTTGCATCAGACTTGAAAAGCATAAGGCACTGTTTTGTTACACTTAATTCTCAAGTGACAAAGCGGTACGGGCGACCTTCATTGTAACGAAGTCACAATTCATGCGAAACTACCTTTGTTATACAGTTAAACCTTGATACATAACGAAATCAGTAAAATCGGCAATTTGCATCATTGTATAAATTTCGTTAGATTGAAATTTCACCCTTAATGCAAATAAGTACAGTTGCCAATTGGTTTTATTTACACAGAAGGCGTCGCAAAATTTTCTGAATTATCGGGCAGTTGGAAAAAGCAAATTTGATTGAGAAAAATATTCATGTTGAATTTTAGAGTCGGCAACGACAGATACGGTTTCGTGTTGTGTCGACGATATCTTCACATCGGCGGCACGAAGAGAAGCTAGCCACGTATTGGCATCCACTTCGCCCTCGCGGCTGATAGTGGCGCGCGCTGTGGGTTGACGCCACTGTGAAAAGCGCTGGCAGTGAGGAGGGAACGCTTTGTCTGCCTCTCGCTACAAGTGTCTGCGAAACTTGAGATTACGTAACCTCCAGTACTAAACATGCGGCATAACCATAAGATGCATCAACAAAACGTCCTTGTTCGAGATTTCTTCGTATAACACAAGTCCACCGTACACATATTTCTAGGTACTTCATTTCCACTGGGATATTGCCACCTTGGCTAATGGTACGATTCTCACATGCTCACTTTCAATTATCATTGAAACTAAAAATCGTGGGAGGAAGCCGATGGGCGTTGTAGACTTCGATGGTCTTCAGTTTCAGTGGTCATTGAAGGTGCGAGCGTGCGACAGCTGTATAAGGCGCACTTCTGGCTTGTCACCTACCCGCTGCAGTGGCTATGGCATTCTGCTGCCTAGCTCGAGGTCGCAGGTTCGATTCCTGGCAGCGGATAACATATTCCAAAAAGGGCTAAATTTTAAGAATTCTCACGTGCAGCACTTTTCGAAGTCTCAATTCCTGTGCGTGGTGACCCACCGGTGGGTCGCCCGGGAATTGTGCTCCTTTGAAACTTCCTCTGAGAGATGGTGCCACAATGCGTCTTATCTCCGTTGATATTTAGCAACTATGTCGCCTGCACACTACAGGAAAGCCTTATACAGGAGGAAAATAACTGCTGTGAACCACCTGTGACCCATGCGCATTGAACATGCTAAATAACATCAGGTGGTCAAAATAATCCAGAGCCTCCGCCATGGTGTTTCTTTACAACCTCTGCATTTCTTGAGGTTGTTGAACCTTATCACCTTGCCTATCGTGCAAATAGGTGGTGTCCATATCTACACCCCAGTGATGACTCTCTGGAGTGCCTCATTGTCAGATCGTGGTTTTGGCACATAAAACCCCCCAGAATCCAATTTTTTAGCGATGGCTGTCTACTGGTAACAGTTGCCGATCTCTAAGGCCATGCTTTTGCTGACTGCATGTTCCTGAAGCCATGTGGAGTCGGAAACACGTCGTAGACACCCTGTTTTGCACATCACCTGTTGGTGCCTTAGTGTGTCTGGAAGCTGATGATCATATGCACACAACAAAAGAAAGGTGCTTGGATGAAGTGAAGCTCATTTATTAGTCTAGAAATACTTTCAATAAATACATAGTCTGGAGATTACACAGTGTTACAACATGCAGTTTACACACTGCATACGTACATCACAGCATGAAATAACAGGCCAGGGAGGCCAGCTTGAAAGGTGTGCTCAAACAATGTGTGGAATTTCTCAAAATTTGACAGACACAGTGACACCGTGCAGCCAACTGACGGCTGTCGAATTCGCCACTTCTGAATGTGTGTAGATCAGTAGATTTGCTTTTATTAGACCGCCTCTGCTGTGAAAGTGCTTCTTTGTGCAAAAAGTGTTCGCGTTCACTTCTGTAACGTCACATCTGCAGAAGTACTGCATGGTGTTAGTTGACTTGAGTATAGTAATTTTTTTTTTTTTTTTTTTTTGTAGTGTTAAGTGTTACTTTTAGTAGTGTAGCAGATACTATGTGGCACTCCGATAGAGATCGACCAAGGTCAAAATGATCTTGTGGTAGGTAATAGCTCAAACTACCTGCAGTTCTCTCGACAGAATTCCACTTTATTGTTAGCATAAACAATAATGCTCTGTGTGCAATTAGATCAATGTGGTTGTCATGCATGTAACAGATTCATCTGCCTGGGCACAAACACAATGTTAAAGGAGCACTAACAGATTTTCATAGTAGTCAAAACATCTTGCACGTAAAAGGATGACATCTAGCAAGGTTGGGAAGCACTGACGAGGTATTTTAACGCGATACTAAAGTTAATCTCGAAATGCCGTACCCGGCATCTTCAATATCGTGACGTCGTTACGCAGAGCAATATTTGCTGTTGCATGTAGCAATAAAGATATGCGTGAGGACATTGGTAAAAAAAAAAAGATAATTGAAACCCTATGCACATGTTAGATATTTATGTGAGACGAAGCATTAGTGAAGCAATTAATTAAATGCTATACAATTAACAACAATGTGTACAAATGTGTTTGCTTTCATCCTATACAACGCGTAATCTCATTGGTAAGGCAAAAGTTTCGGTTGGTTGGAGGGTTATCCTGAATATGATTACGTGTTTAGCCTTGCGCTGTAAGCATATTCAGGATGTAATCTCACCCGCCGTGGTTGCTCAGTGGTTATGGTGCAGGGCTGCTGAGCACGAGGTCGCGGGATCGAATCCCGGCCACGGCAGCCGCATTTCGATGGGGGCGAAATGCGAAAACACCCGTGTACTTAGATTTAGGTGCACGTTAAAGAACTTCAGGTGGTCCAAATTTTCGGAGTCCCCCACTACGGCGCGCCTCTTAATCAAATCATGGTTTTGGCACGTAAAACCCCATAATATTTTTTTCTTTTATATAGGATGTAATCTCATTCGGTGTTTGTGTTTATGCACCACAAAGGTTATAACATTAATCTCATGCAATTTTTATTTTAATGCAAAAGCATTAAGGGCCCCGTGTCGTAGAAAATCCGGTGTTGGCGTTGTTGTCTGCGAGTGAAAATTTCCGTATATATTTAGGTATATGTATATGTCGCACCTTGCTATATGACACGCAGTATATGCGGATTATATTGCCACACCATTCTATCACTAAAATTGCTCATACCTTGTCTTGCCTTATTGACAAAGTTATGCCTTGGAATTTTGAGAATGACAGCCCACAAACGTAAGTCATGAATCAAAACACCGATAGCACATGCCTTTTATGTTAAATGTTCTCAGACTGAAATATTAAAAGTGTGGAACAATAACAGAAACCTGAAAATGATGTAAATTTGTGGCGCGGCTGTGCACTACCCTCCGGGATCGCCCCACGCCAGAGGCTGCATTTCTACCAAAAAGCTCGCCTTCGTGCATGGCATACGCCGCCAGCATTTCCCGTTAAATATTACGCTTACATAAGCTACAGTAGCCGAAAAGCGTGAGAAGCACTCGGGGGGTCTTTGAATGCCACCGCGTACCACTCTTAAACGCGAAGCTTAAGCTCCTCCAAGTTCTTTCTATGCACTGCACCGCTCGCAAGGTGCACCGACATTCAAATGCCAAATCAGGCGGATGCACAGTGTGAAACATACGTGCAGTGACGTCACTATGGCGAAGGCAGTGTATGATGCTTGTCGAGGGAAGAGTGGTGATGACAGGTGCGTGCGCAGAGGTGCACGACACTATCTCTAGCTACCTTTAATTATTCTGTACGTTTTGTGTCACAGTGGGACATCCCCATTCTTGTGGATTAGCGAAGAATAAGCGCACACCCACAGGCACATATTGAATGTGCCTGTGGTTTAATAGTTAATTGAACATGTTAACTATTCCATGAAGAGGCGAGTTTGCTTGAGATACCTCTGAAACGAGCTTATAAGTTAGGGTTTTATGTAGGAATTTGCTTTTCTATTACGCAGAACAGAGGTGCGCTTACTAGCACTACTTTGTCAGTGTCAATCGGCATACAAGGGTTATTATATACGCCTGTTTGCAGGCACTTGCATTTGGTGCACATATAACCGCCGCATACCACGTGTCCCACATAAGAAAGTGCCATGCAACTATAGTCGGGTACAACTTAAGAAGGCAGCGGCATTTGCCCCTCAAAGGTGGATGCACACGAGCCTCCACCAATGGGCGCACACTCTAGACTGACGGCATGAGCTGGACGGCCAGTGACCTCGCCAACAGAGAATGTGGCAGCCCGTGACTCGAACTGGGCCGAGTCGCATCAGCGGGACTGTTTCTGTGGGATTAAACGGTCGGGGTAGTTGAATAAAGGACTTTGAGGGGGTGCTTCAGTAGGGAGCGCACCTTGGTTATTGGTGACGTGCATCTCTGTCTCGTTGATGATCGAACCCAAAACTAACACAAGTTACGACATGGTGTCAGAAGTGTCAAATGCGAGCGGAGCGAAGAGGAACGACAGCAGCTGAAGGAGACTTCACTGGCTGACGGCAAAATCAAGAGGCACCAGTGGATGCAGCATGGAGAACGCCATGGTGGTCATGTAGAAGCCCAGCCAAACGTGTGTCGGTCTCGTGCCATCGGTGTCGCCAGAATTACAAGGGCAGGTGAACGCGTAATTCAAAGCGTCTAGAGTACGTCCATGAGAAACAGACGAGGATTTGCCCTTGAGCCTGAGTAACGAACGCAACGAGAACCATGACAACAGTTAAGGAGAGATCACAATGGCGACAGGTGGTCTCCGGCAGACGCAACCGAACATCGGGTTCACGCCACCAGCACCGTTGGACTTCTAGAGACCAGAAGAGTGGACAGCATGGCAGCAATGCTTCATGCGATACAGGCGAGTCTCGCGTTTGACAGAGCAAGATGTAGCAGACCAAGTAGACGCTCTGATTTATTGTCTCGGGAGAGACGCGGAGGATATTCTAGCGGCGTCGACGCTAACCAATGAAGAGCAGGAAGCCTTTGATAAAGTGTTGACATGCTTGAAAATCATTTCATCGGTAAAAGAAATATCATATATGAAAGAGCAAGATTCAATCAGGAGGCGACAAGAACCTGGAGAGACAGTGGAAGCGTTTGTAACAGCTTTGCACAGACTGGTGTCCCGCTGCGGGTACGGAGCTCTAAAAGATAAAATGGTCTGTTACAGGCTAGTTGTGGACTTACAGGATTCAAAATGTCGGCAATGTTGCAAAGCTATCCCGATCTTACCTTAGAGAAGACTGTATAAAAAGCCCGACAGACGGAAGCAGTCTGCAAGCAACAAGCTGTTGTAAGACCCGGAGAAACCGGAAACCGGAGAAATGTCTGTTGATGTCGTGCGACGGCTGAGTAGTGGAACTCCTCCAAAGTCGAACAAACAAAAGTGGTCGCTGAAGCAGAGGAAAATGCAGCATGGCTGCGCCAGATGTGGTGGACATGAGCATCCATGACAAAATTAGTTGCCCTGCATCGAAGACAAAATGCCATTCATGTGGGGAAAAAGGGCACTGGAGGAAAATGTGTCGAACTAAAACACTCGGAGAAGTAAAAGAAGAAGCAATGCCAACGCAGATATGGACTTTTGGAGCCCTGTGTTCAAACAAAACAGCAGAGGCGTGAGAAAGATTATCTACATCGTCTGAGAACAGATTAGCTTCAAGATAGACACGGGAGCAGATGTAAATGCAGTGTCACCGGGAATAGCGACTACTTTGAGAACTGCTACTCCATCCACGATAAAACTGTACGGCGCTGGGGGACAGCCGCTAAATGTACTAGGCAAGCTAACCGCCGTGCTTAGGTGTGCTGAAAACAGCTTCCGTGATGAACTGTATGTAATGGAAAGCCTTTGACAAGGTTCTCCTTGGATGTCGAGCAAGTTTGGGTTTGAAGCTTGTGCAACTTCTACAGCCAATCATGGAAGGTCGACTAGAGAAGTACAGAGCGAAGTTCTTTGAACTATTCACTGGTCTTGGAGAAATGCAAGGAGAATACCAGATCAAGCTGAATACAGAGGCCAGTCCAATATCCGTCAGTACTTCCCGCAGATTACCCTTGGCATTGCTAGGCAAGGTCAAGGCCCAGCTGAAAGACATGGAGAGGAAAGGAATTATCCGAAAAGTGGAAGAGCCACATGGTGCTCAGCGATGGTAGTAGTTCCCAAATCGAATGGAGAAGTCAGAATTTGTGTAAATGTGACTAACCTCAACAAAACCGTTGAAAGGGAGAGACTGATCTTTCCTTCAGTGGAAGAAACATTAGGAAGACTGTCAGGAGCCAGCCAAGTTTTTTTCGAAACTGGATGCAAAAGCCGGATTTTGACAGGTCAAACTCTCTGAAGATTCACAATTGCTCACAACATTCATAACCCCATTTGGAAGGTAATACTTTCAAAGGGGTTGCCTTTTGGGATATCCTCAGCGCCTGAACACTTCCAGAGGAGAATGACTCAGATTCTGGAAGGCGTACCGGAAGTAGTGTGTCACATGGATGACATTTTGGTCACTGGAGCTACACTTCCAGAACATGACATGCGGCTGGAGGAAGTATTATCAAGGCTGAAAGCCGCAGGGGTGACACTGAATGAAAAATGTGAGTTTGCAAAAACTTCAGTGAAGGTCTTGGGTCACATCCTGAGTGAAAACGAGATTCAACCACATCCATCCAGGAAGAGTGAAAGCAATAGTATAATTTCCTGTACCATGCACAGTAACAGAAGTTTATCAGTTTATTGGCATGACAAACCAAGTGGGAAAGTTTATACCGAACCTGTCCGACAAGATGAGATACCTCGGAGAACTCATCAGAAAAGACATGGAGTGGAGGTGGGATGTGCAACAATAGCAGGCATTCGACCAGGTGAAGAAAGTCATCCAAGAAGCAGCGGTACACACTGTGTATTACCCCAAACAACAGCCGATAGTCTCTGCAGATGCCTCTTCCTACGGTCTTGGTGCTGTATTATTGCAGAAGGACAATGACGGTCGTGTAAAACTACGTAGTTGCTTTTGCGTCGGAAGGACTGAGAAAGAAGCATATGCTGTTACATGGGCATGTGAACGCTTCGAAAAGTTCCTTATAGGGAAGAAGTTTCATGTGCAAACTGACCATAGACCTCCGATTCCACTCCTAGGAGTTCCAAGTTCCCAGCAAGAATTCAGAGATTCAAGCTGAGACTCAAGCATATTAACTATTCCCTCGAGCATGTTCCTGGGAAAGAGATGTGGACTGCGGACGCACTCTCCAGAGCCCCAGTAGAACCTGCAGAGAGCATGGAAGAGGAAGTTGAGGCATATGTTCAGGTAGTGACAGGATTGCTACCAGCATCGGGCAACTACCTAACAGAAATAGAGAGTGCACAGCGGGACGATCGAGTGTGTCGACAGATGATAGAATATTGCACCAAAAGCTGGCCAAGCAATAACATAATTCCACCCGAGATAGCCTCGTACTTCAAATACAGAGACAGTCTCACAGTGCAAGACAATATGCTGGTAAAAGACAACAGGTTGGTGATCCCAAATACTCTCTGGAAGAAAGTGCTTTACCAACTGCACACGGGCCATCAAGGGGTGTCAAAGAGTAGAGAAAGGGCAAAAATGTCAGTGAGGTGGCCCGGGCTAAGTGCTCAAATTCAAGAGATTGTTGCAAGCTGCCCCACCTGTATTCAATAACGGACTCTGAGAGTAGAGCCCATGATAGAGTTGGAGCTACCAGATTATCCGTGGCAGGAAGTTGCTGCTGACTTGTTTGAACTGAGAGGCAAGCAGTATTTAGTCGTTGTAGACTATTACTCCCTATATCTAGAAGTCTGTCATCTACGAGAGACGACTACGGATACAGTGATAGCTCTGTTCAAGTCATTGTTTGCCCGTCATGGAATACCAGAGACGTATAGGTCAGACAACGGACCTCAATTCACGTCCGGGAAGTTTGTCAACTTCACAAAGGAGTAGCAAATAAAGCATGTCAAGAGCAGTCCGCACTATCCCAAGAGCAATGGTGAAGCAGAAAGGATAGTGAAAATTTCCAAAGACATCTTCAAGAAAGCTGAAGACCCAATTTTAGTACGCTCATGTACAGGACGGGTCCTGGACGTTGTGGATAAACTTCAACGCAGCTTTTAATGGGATGACAGCTTAGGGTGACTTTACCTACCATGCCATCCCAGCTAACCCCTAAGTTGCCGAACTATGAGGAATTCCACAGAAGAGATAAAGAAGAGAAGTGGAAGCAAGCCCTAAGTTACAACAAGAAGCACAACGTCATCGATCGAGGTGAGCTGACCGCAGGAAGCTCAGTGTGGGTGAAAATACCTGACACAGCGGGCAGGCTCATGAAGACCAACCCAAGATCCTGGGTCGTAAATACTCCGCAGCAAAAACTTGTTCGGAACACATACCATTTGATCCCCGTCGTGGCAACCCAGGAAGACCACGTAGACATTGCAGATTGGGATAAAATGGAACCAACTTCCTGACAACAGGAGGAAAGGCCCAAAACGAAAACGACTACACCAAGAGATGAAGAGGAGAGCGTTGACCCCAACCGAAGTGACGAAGTGGGTGTCTTCTCAAGATATGCGTGACACATTGTGAAACCCATCAGATTCCGGGACTGACCGTCTTTTCCGACTGGGGAAGAGAGATGTGGGTAGTTGTCTGGGTAGTTGAATAAAGGACGTTGAGGGGGCGCTTCAGTAGGGAGTGTACCTTGGGTCTTGATGACATGCGTCTCTGTCTCGATGATCAAACCCAAAAGTAACACAAGTTACGACAGTTTCTTTAGTTGCGGAGGCAATCTGCTGCCGCAACTTGGTCACTTGGGCGGGGCTCTCCTGCCTTCTTAAGTTGTACGCGACTACAGTCGTGCAGCACTTTTTCGTGTTTCACGAGCTTTCTTTCAGGCTTGGAAAAAACTTTTATGTAGCACGTATTCAGCAACAGAAAGCTGGATTGGGTATTTTTCAGGATGATCAACGATTTGCTCATTTACACTTTTGCTCTGAATGTAATAATTAATGAAGTTAATTCATAATAAATAATTGGTGTAATCAGGCAAAATATAAAAAGTAGTCTGACTTGTGCCAAGCGACGGCAAACAACATTACCTTGGTTCTGTCCAGCTATGTAGTACTTGCATATTTTTCACTTTTCTCGTGAAAATTACGTTAGTCGGGTTGTGCTGTATAGCCAGGTTCAGCAAAACGCATGCTACAAGCAGTTGTGATTTGGTCACACGCAGCACTAAGAATGACGTTCCAAATCGTACTATAGTTAGTTCTAATGTGAAAGGCTTAGTTGCTGTTAGGGGAAGTTGTAAGGCAAGGAGACAACGAAACAATATGAAATAAAAAAACTCAGTCACATGGTGCTTTCGCAACAAAGCCTGTGATAAGCCCACAGAAAAAAAGCTCTGGCGCTAGCCATGCTTGCCATGGAGGTAGAGTGATTGCAACACTATACTGCCCTCTAGTAGTCACCATATAAAAATATGGTTGGCACAGCTGAACATGACAGATGTTTTCTCTACACATAAAGACACATCAATCATCAAATGGGTATTTCAAATGGGCTGTCAAATAGGCTGTCATCAAATGGGTATTTTGCACAACAGATAGGCTTGCAGACTAACTAGTCACCTGACTGCTACTCCACAGACCATCTGCCTTCAGTAAGCACTGAAATGACATATAAAAGGGGCAAGCACACGAAAGAAACATGGCGATGCACTTTGCACCAAGAAACACCAGGTTGATGTTGATTTGGCCATGGGTGCTGCTTGCATCATAACACCAACCACACCATGACATAATTTTAGTTGCACCCATTCTGCTTCAGCCAGGGCATAAAAGCGAGAATGTAACCAGGCATTTGAAGTTGAACATTGCACAGCCTCTGGCAGAGGAACAATGATTAGTGATTACTTGCATCTACGGAGGACACTCGACACCTTCACCGAGTGTGACCTGGTACTCGTGGTATTAGGTGCAACATGATGGGAGGCCAAACTTAAGCCTAATGTTCCAGAGGTGAGATAATAAGGAGTTTTAGTATAGCGGAAAACAGAAAACGCAAGGATTTGGCGCTAGCGTTGCGTGCTGCAAACTGCGCATGCGCAGAACATAAACGTAGGCATAACTCTTATGTACGTACGCTATTTCCGGAATATAGCGTTCAACGCTAACGCACGCAAGGGATTCCGTACGTAGGGCAAGATGGCGGCGCCTGTTGAAGCGAGAGCCGTCCACTACGGATCTATCAAGTCGTCGGCCTGGACTGTTCGGCTCATTCGTTCCCCACTAATGCTCGTGTTTGCTTTAGATCTGTGTGATGATGCTTCGACAGCGGTGTACAGGTGACAAATGGAGGCTGTTTTCGATATACGTTCTCGATTAGCAGCAAAGTAAGTTTAACGAGAGGGTTTGCTCATGTTTGCTGTATCCGCCTCGAGATGGCGCCCAAGTGTATTTGCGTTAGCTTTAGCGTTTTGCTCCGTTCCGCTATTCTAAAACACTACCTTGTACCGCACAGTGCAGCATTTCTTTGTGTTAGCGTTGCGTCGCACGCTAACGCTGACGTAAGCATTTTCCGCTATACTAAAACTCCCTAATGACAAAAAGTACTTGCGAGATAATGGACAAAAAAATGTGCAAACTCATTGCTGGAGTATGTGCATCATACAGGGCTGTGTGCATTGATTTAATGTCCTTTTCTGTTCGTTTTTATTTTATGCATATGCCTTGCAACTAATTCATCCCCAAACCAACCATCGGCATTAACTTTTTCAGACGCCAATGAGCTCTGTTGGCTGAAAACTTACTTTCGCCACATTTCTTGCATATTCAGAATAATAAAAAGCATGCAGTTGCAGAATAGATTAAGAATTTTCAATTTTTTAGTAGAGTTCTGTCAAGTTTACAGAACATGGACTCCATGCAAAAACTCACTAAAGGAACATTACATATGAGAACATCAACTATTTCATGTCTAGCAGGCTTGAAATGCACTCATCCAGGCACTTGAAATTTATGCCTGATGCAACACCCTGTGAAAAACAATGAAAGGAGTACACCCACTACATACAATGACATAATAGCACCATTTTGAACCCATTATTCAAACTTGCAACACGATTCCAATAAGAACAGTTTCAAGATGTATGCAACACATTTTAAGTACGATTGCTTTCATCAATGCTATTGCTGTTGACACACTTTCTTAGCATACACGATTGTGTACACAACGTCTCGAAGGGTTAATAGCACTCCGTGCTTTGCTGTTGGAACAGTCTTGTACTATAACCCCTCCACCTCCTCCACTTAAGTACTCATGACCTGTTCTTTTTCTGTGTTTAGGAAAAAGGTGCCGTTGCAGCCACCTTTTCTGTCCAAAACCACAACAGCTGGGAAAATATGAAGGGGAAAATTTCTCTGCTTTTTCTCTTCACTCAATCCATGGTCTAGCATAAGTGGTGCTATATCAGCAGCAGGTCACATGGCCTACACTCTGTTATTGACATGAGTGGCTCTCCAACTCTTGTGAACCTCTCTTTAGGATAATAGTCGCAGTGTGTGAGGTAGGTTGTCCCTAAGGTGGAAAGCCCTCGACCTTTTCTGCATGCTGCCCATGCAGAAACGATAGCAAGTTGACATATGAACTCAAAAAGGTAAGCTTTGATGCGAGAGTGAACAGCCGGCACACATGGAAAAATTTTAAAGCAGCAGAAAAAATGAAAAACAACAACAAAGTATTTGGTAACTATTCACCAAAATGGCCTGTTCCGTTGGCAAAAGAGATATTCATACTCACATAAATAGCAGCCAGTGGGTATGGCAGGTTTCACACTCTCAGACGTACAGCACGACCCACCTTTTAAGGGTACACTCAGTTAATACATGGCTACCGATTACCACTGCATCGTAGCATGAAAGCATGAAGACTACTTCTTTATTCCACTGATGTCGGTCTTTGCATCCTATCCATAGGTCGGCAAACACTCAGACTCACACAGAACCGTACATTAGTCCAAGTCTCAACTCGACTGAGTCCCTGAAGTGGCACGTATTTAACTAGCGCTAAAAAGACTAGGACGAGAACAAGAATGGCACTGGATGTAAAGCTATAGTGGAATTCTGCAATATAGACCAACTAGCCCAACATTTTTCTCCCATGTATGTGCTCATTAAATCAAATTTGAGTTGCCAAAATATATAATGCTAAGTCTACTTTTCGAAATGTGAGCTCTAGCTAAGTTTATGGCGTCTAGACTGGTTGGCATCGAGTGTGTTCCTTATAGGGCTGGGCAGTATTAAAGGTATATGTATATTAGATACTATATTAAAATACGATTTGGGTATCTTGTATCTGTATCATGATACATTCAGCAAAATGTGTATAAGTATCTGCATTTTCAATACATCTGGTGAATTAAAGTGTATATGATGATACAAGATACACCTATCGCAATATGCACAAACACAGCCAGTGTCACTGACGCAAGCAATTGACGAGAGTTAAGACAGGAGACTTTGATGCTAACTATATATTTTTTAATAACCGAGCACGATTGAAAAAAATTTGATGCTGTGCGGCATTACTATTAACAATCCATTATATGGCACTCGTATATTTAGTAATGCTGTCAGAGCATATACAGTATAACTTTTTAATTGCAGTCACTAGGTGGAATGCTGCAACTGCAGAATGGAAGTCAAGTCAGTGCTCATATCATAGCTTTTTGCTAGAAACTTCATGCTTAGAACCACTTTCAGGATACATGTTCTGCACATGTCGCGAAATGCCTTGGTGTTCCAGCGAACAATTCTACGAACATGTTGCACAGCACGCAACATATCATCCGCACCAGCAATGCACATCACTTCGGATTCTTGTTATTTTGATTACACTTTACGAGTGCTGACACAGTCACTGATAAATAGCCACACAGACGTGCCATAATAGAACCTGAAGCTGCAAAAGCAGCTCTGCATTTCCTCTATAATTCCGCATTCAGAAAAGAAACAACATTTTATTTTATTTATTCTGCTGCGTGCTGTTGCACATCTTCCTTCATGTCGGCACATTGTTTGAAGTCAGATGGCGTAAAGGACACTGTTTGCCATACTATTCTATGGCATCTGCGCAAAATTTGGTCAGCATTTGATCACCGGGAAGGATGTGGGTAACATAAGACAAAGCGAGCAGTGTGCAAAGGTATATACAAGGGAATGCGGTGCCTATATATTTTTGCTCCAAACTATATCACTCCAGCCATTTTGACTATTTTAGACGCTACTTCATTTACCATTCTCTTACTATATTTAAAACTCACCGCCTTTGATATGCTAACTACCTCCTTATTTAGCAGCTCTATATGGGCACTTGGTTATTATAAAGAAAAAAACATGTTAGTCTCTGCGCTATTTCCGGATAGTACAAAGGAATAGTCACTGGCAAATTTTCCCCTATAACACCGCCTTCAAATATATGTATATAATTATAATATATTGTATATATGTAATATATATATCATTAAACATTATTTAATGCGAATAGCATTCTTAGCCTACTTCAGTGTGCTTGGGTCTATCTATTCACCTAGCCTTTTTACGTCGCTCTTCAGTGGAAAAAAGAAAACAACTGACATTTCTCCGGTGCTGGGTGAAGTCGAACCCGCGTCACAGGGGTTTCTGAAGCACAGCAGCTTTAGCGCTGCACATTGAATGCCCGCGGACACCGACGGATTAATTCGCAGCGTTAGCACGACTGGCGAGCCACGCATCTCGGAGGCCACGCAAAAGAAGGGGAACTTTGCGGGCGCGCCGCTAGATGGTGCCGCGTGTCCAGGGGGAAGCGTGCAGCTCATACACGATGTGTGTCGGCGGTTGCAATACAGTGTGTTGCTACATTTCTTGAATGCTAATCACATTAAACTCGACAGCCATTGTGAGATGGGTTCTGCCAGAATTTGTTTTTGTTGTTCTTTGCGTTCGCATTGTCTGTGTGTACACATGTCATGCTTCCTTGAGTGGTGCAGCTTCATGATGGGGATGACGTTCACCCTCTTTGTATATGTGTTATAGTACTCTCCATATTATTATCACAGCGGTGACACCTCAGCCCAATGCGCATTCGCTCAGCTTTCATGACGTGTCATCACTCGCGGAAGTGGTGCTGTGTAATTGTTACATCCCTGGCTTCGGGCAGCCATATAACTCGAGGCACTATCTTTCAGTTTTAGTTTTTTTAAGCAAAGCTTTCGTCGCCTTTTGCACCTGCTTTTCAGGTGCTGGCTGCTGCTGTCTTGCACGATTGGCTAGTACCGGACGTAGTGCAAACAAGCACCGCGTATAGTGCAAACCGAGGCATCCCAGGGCTGCAGTGATGCACGAAAGTGCAGATGTGAGCTCCTACACAAATATGTTGTCGTCATGCCATCATCATCATTCCTTCCTCGTCATGCAGTCGTCGTCATTCCATTGTAATCATGCTGTCGTCATTTCATAGCTGTCGTCCCATCGTCGATCATCAAGCTGTCGTCATTCCGCCGTCATCATCATTTCATCGCTTTCATTTCAGTGCGATAATTCCTCCGTGTCATGCCATCGTGATCGTTCTGCCATTTTCGCTATGCCACCATCACTGCATTGTGATTTCATCGTTATAATGCTGCTGTTGTCACGCTGTCACATTCATGAATGCGTCATACCGTCATCACGCAGTCATAATCATGCTGTTGCCATTCAATCGTAATCATGCATTCATGGTCAGGCTGTTGTAGTGATGCCATAGTTGCTGACAGTCGCCATCTTTCCAGTATCGTCATCCAATTGTCATCATGTTGTCATCATTCCAGCATCACCATCCCACTGTCATCCTGGCGTTGTCACTCCATTGTCATTATAATATTGTCGTCATTTCAGTATTGCCTCCCAATGTCGTCATACTGTCATTGTCATGCCGTAGTTCTCATCATTCCATCGTTGTCGAGTGTCATCGTCAGGCCGTCATGATCATTCCACCGTCGTCGTTCTTTCGTCGTTATCACTCTGGTGTGATTTTTTTTTATCGTTCTGCCGTGATTTCAGTGTTGTCATACAACTGTTATCATAACATCGTCGTCATTAAGTTGTAGTGATTCCGGTTGTCATCCCATAGTTGTCATGCTGTCATCATCTTAACATTCTCATCATTAAGTCGTCATCATACAGTCACTGTAATGCCATTGTGGTCATTAAATCTTTGTCATGTCGTCGTTATCACTCAGGTGTGATTTTTTTTTATCGTTCTGCCGTGATTTCAGTGTTGTCATACCACTGTTATCATAACGTCGTCGTCATTAAGTTGTAGTGATTCCGGTGTTGTCATCCCATAGTTGTCATGCTGTCATCATCTTAACATTCTCATCATTAAGTCGTCATGATACAGTCACTGTAATGCCATTGTGGTCGTTACATCTTTTTCATTTCGTCGTTATCATTCTGATGTAGTCATACCGTTGTCGTAATTTGTTTGTTGTCATGCATGGGATCTACATGTGCGAGCTTCAAGCACATGTTCGAGAACAAGTTTATGTTGAGCGAGGTGTTTCTCGACGAAAATGTGTCCAACTTGTTTGTGTACTCTACGCTTGTAAATGATTGCAAGAACAGTGTTTTTCACAAATATCAATGAGAGATTTGCTTAAAGTTATTCCCATACATGTGGGATATAATTATTGTTTTCTTGCTTCATGAACCTCTGTTGGCTGTTTGAAGAGAGTAATTATTCAAGAGCAATTATATATGCACAATTCATTTGCTTTTCAGGTACCTTTTATTAATGGTGGTACAAACTGCAATGAGAAATTTATTGAATTTTGTTATATTCATACATTTCTGCTTAGACAACATTAATATTTTATGCCATTTGATTTACACGAAAATATTATATCAGTGGTGTGCTCTTATAAGAACACGTGCATAAATGATTAACATACAATAAAATTAAGCCACTCACCACAATTCTCACCGCACCAGTGAATAAAAATAAATATATTGTTGACTTTAAGCACACGGAAATGTATTATTGCATACATACAACCTGTACCTGCTTTGGGAAAAACTAATATTTACAAAAGTAATGTATTTTTATTGGAAACACATTACAAGCGACAGCAAATACCAGTAAGTACATGATAGATACTGATCAACTAATTACAGTCGACTCCCATTAATTCAATAACTGAGAGAGGGCAAGATTTGGTTGAATTATCCGGTAGGTCAAATGAACTAATGGCGATTAAATCAACTAAATAAAATCTGTTTTATTGCTTGAAGTAGTCTGTAATGACTTTTTGTTTTTGCACTTGAAGTGGGACTCAACCAGCATGAGGCGAAGAGCGCGACACGATTAAACTTTGCTTCAGCGTAACACAACATGAAACAAGTGGGAACAGATGGCTTCAAGGGCAGAAGGAGCGCTGGGCACAAAACAATAAAAATAAATTTAAATAAAACAGCTTCATGACTAGGGAAGCAGTAGCATCGTCTGCTGAATTTCTCGTGTTTTCAACCTTTAGTAAATGCTGCGGCACTTGAGGGGGCGCTGGTGGAGGTCGAATTAATCGAAGCGGCATGCTTTCAAATTCAAACTAAACGAGGTTTTCCTTCCATAGAAATATAAGGTTTCTCGCCAAGGCTTTCCAGTACATTTGAATTAAGTAAAAATTCAAATTAATCGAGGTTGAATTACCACAAGTCCACTGTATTTGCTAGCAATTAGTTGGTCACTCAGGGGACCCTGATCATGAGAAGTAAATTTACAGAAGAATAAAATTGGGTTGGAGTGCATACGGCAGGCATTGCCAAATCCTAACTGGGAGCTTACCAATGTCGTTGAAAAGAAAAGTATACAATGATTGCATTCTACCGGTGCTAACATATGGGGCAAAAACTTGGAGGTTAACAAAGAGCGATGGAACTAAAAATCTTAGGACTAACGTTAAGAGACAGGAAGAGAGCGGTGTGGATCAGAGAACAAACGGGGATAGCCGATATTCTAGTTGACATTAAGCGGAAGAAATGGAGCTGGGCAGGCCATGTAATGCGTAGGATGGATAACCGGTGGACCATTAGAGTTACAGAATGGATACCAAGAGAAGGGAAGCGCAGTCGAGGACGGCAGAAAACTAGGTGGAGTGATCATGCAGTCATAATCATGCTGTCGCCATTCGATCGTAATCATGCATTCATGGTCAGGCTGTTGTCGTGATGCCATAGTTGCTGACAGTGGCGCAAGCTGGAATCAGCTAGCGCAAGACAGGGGTAATTGGAGATCACAGGGAGAGGCCTTTGTCCTGCAGTGGACATAAAAATAGGCTGATGATGATTATGATGATTTGGTTACTGGTACTACACTGTGGCAACTGGTACTACTGGGCTGCAAAAAGGACAATGTTATCTCTACTGCACTGTTTTAAAATATTACCGCCCTTGCCATTTGAAGCACGAGTACTTAGTATAAATAACTAGGGCTCGTAATTATTCTGTTAAAACTAGGGGTGTGCAAATATTCAAAATTTCCAATGTGAATTGAAGGCTTTGTTATTTGATAAGAAAATTCACTATTCAAAGTGGTTGAATATTCACATCTGTTCGAATGCTATAAGGGATAACAACAGTCGTCGTAGCCTGCAGTGAGAACGACTGATTAAAGTGTAGACTTTTTCAAATGATACCGCTGCAGGAGAACCACGGTTGTTACGCCGATGCACCATTTCCTGAGCAATCACATAGAGGAGATGTCCTCTGCACAGCAGCTTCCAGTCGCTAAGTAAGCATGCCTCGTCCTTGGCAGCCTGCGAATTTGTTGTCTCGATTTAGGTAATGCAGTTTAGTAATTAACCAATTTCATCATGTTTAGAATTATGTGCGCTGCTGCAGCATAAAACTCAGCTACCTTAAGCAAGCACAGCTCCACTAGATGCATTAGGCGGCATGCTGTTCCTTTGTTCATTGCTGTCATTGTCACTGGCGCACCAAATCTGACCAATTTTCACTTATTTTTCATTGAAAAGTTCCCCAGTTCACCTGACATCTAGTTGCTAACATGACTATGTGTTTCCATTAACATAAAGAAGTCTTTTTTCTTTCTTTTTTCGCAAGGACTCTATGCACAACCTTCATATCTCACTTTGTTTAGAAATAAGATATATTCATCATTTGATTCCATATTTGAACATTGTATTTTCTCAGACATTCACATTCCATTAGAAAATTTGCCATCCCAACACCTACATTTAATACGAAAAATGCCAAGAAACATTACAAGATTTTTAGAAATCTGGCTTTAATTTTTGAAAATTCAGCAGAGACACGTAAGACTGCTTACGAGTGGGAATGCAAAAGCATTATAGCGTTTGTAGACCTTGGAACTTGATGAATGCGCTCATTTTATACACTCATGACGTGGAATCACCTCCTCCCCATTGGACTGCGCCGTCACGCACCCAATGACCCACGTAGTAGGCTACACCTTTAGTAAACCAGAACCATGGAGCCACTGTGGCGTCGAGGAACCGTGCTCGTCTCGCCCGCCATGTTTGATTTCCGTGCAGGCCTGTCCCACGCAAGACGTATTACTCCAAATCAAGAAAGAAGTCCTCAGCAACGTTCCCCGCAGCGGCTAACACGTCCTCCTAGCAATGAAAGGGGCTTTCGACAACGTCAACCACCAAGGAATCCTAGAAGGGCTCGTCAACACCAACTGTGGCGAGCAAACGTACAAGTGCGTTCAGAGCTTCCTAAGCCACGACACAGTGCAGCTTGAGGACGGGGGGAGATCCAGACTGCAGTGTACCACCCTCCCAACAAGGGCACAACCACAAGGAGCTGTCATCTTACCCACACTCTTCAACGTTGCCATTATCAGCCTCGCAAGAAAACTGCCAGACGTAGGAGGTCTCCGCCACGCCTTCTACGCAGACGATGTAACACTCTGGACCACAACAGGGTCCCTCATTGAAAAAAGGTGGGCAGCTTGCACTAGTGGTGCAAGGCTCGAGTAAACAGCGAAGCTGGTGATCGACCTAGCTTCTTCCGGATTTTACTAGGCTTGGCTAAGTTTTGCTAGGAAATGCTAGGTGCTGCTAGGCACGGTATGCCAAATCGGCTCGCCGCCGACGCGCAGATTCTCGCTTGGCCGCGCGACGCGCTTCAAGATGAGCGGCTTCTTCTTCGGGTGTCCGGATCTTCTTTGGTCATCCCATGTTAAGGCTACATGTACTCGACACAGAGTCAACGAGAGTTCTGCCGCCGTCGCAGCGGCTCTGAGCTTTATCTCCGCGGTGACATCATGGCCAAGCTGCGCCTCCACACTTGCCGGGGCGTGGCTGGTCGAAACCTGCCGAGCCGCTGCCAGAGGTGCCTGTTGCAGTCACGGACACCGCACGCGTTTGGCGCGAACGCGGGGAAACGTGGACAGCGTCAGCAGCAGCTCTGCGCGTTGCCTCGCTGGTGCTGCTACAATTTCTTCCTCTCTCACTCGCTCTCATTTTCTGTTTCTCTCTCCCAAGCATAGCGCGCGCCGCGCATATGCTCTCCTTCCCTCTCCTTGACGTCCTATGTAAAGGCAACATGTGCACGGCACGGAGAGGAGGCAAAGCACACGCCGCTCCGCAAGGTGGTTGCTAGGCAACGCAGGTAACGTCATCGCTCAGCGAGGTTTTGTTCACCACACACGGACTGACGGTCGGCTTAAACAGCTCAGCTGTTAAGAGAAGAACAGCTGCCAACTGCAGCTCACCTCATCCAAGAATACGTCAACCAACGGGGATTACAATGCTCACCCGAGAAATTTGAACTTATACGAGTCTGGTGAGGCCAGGGTAACCACACAGTCCCCACAGACCCAACACGAAAACTTGAGGTACACCTCAACGGAGGTCTTATACCAGAGAAGCCACTGCTCAGGGTGCTGGGTATGTGGCTGCAGCCTGAAAACCAGTGTCAAGGCGATATCACACATGATATCCTGCGTAACATCCAAGAACAGAGGCATGAAGGAAGGGGACACCCTCCAACTGGGCAGAAGCCTGGTGGTGAGCAGAATTACATACAGCCTGCCCTACTACTTTCTCACACAATTCGAGACGAAACAGGCTGACACACTCTTGAGGATGGCTTTCAAGACCGCTCTCCGCCTGCCGATCCCTGTCAAAAAATAACAATTGACCCCAATTGGGAAATTTCCAATTGGTACTAATTGGAAAATTTCCAATCGTAAATTAGTACATAACTGGACCAATTGAACCAACTGGAACATGACCAATTGGTTCTTGTTGGAGTGACCAATTGTACCCAATGGGTGCCAATTGGTTCGAAACCAACTGGTGCCAATTGCACCAATGGGCAATACCAATACATACATACATACATACATACATACATACATACATATATATATATATATATATATATATATATATGTACCCCACAAAGCAAACCTAAATATGATTCCAGCTGTCAGAAACAGGTTTGCTATAGTACTGCATGCATATATAGCTATAACTCATTCCAGTTTCCTTGAATGGGTTCATAAACTGAAAGTATGATTTCCCAGTTGGTTACATTCTAGCTAGTTTATTCCTATTGATAGTCCAATTAGACTCAGTTGGGAATGCAAGGTGGGCCTAGCTGGTTTAAACTGCCAATTAGACTCGGTTGGTTCGATCCATCCCTGACTCAATCGTAACCAATTGGAGGTAAAGATTCCCCAATGGGCCCAGTTGATTCCAATTGGCAAGTCCAATCGGACTCAATTGGTTTCACTTTGACTCAATCGTAACTAGTTGGAACTAGGGATTTTCCAATTGGTTCCAATTGGGTCCAGTTCATTTCAACTGGCAACTCCAATTGGTTTTCCTCTGACCGAATCATAACCGGTTGGAAGTAAGGATTTTCCAATTGATTCCTATTGGTCCCAGTTGATTCCTATTGGAAAAGCTAATTGGAGTCAATTTTTTTTGTTGACAGAGATGAGTACATCGACTGAGAAATTATTGGTGCTGGGGTTATACAACACCCTCAGCAAACTCACAGAAGCCCTTCACGTCTCACAATAGAGACTTGCTCGGAATCACACGGGCTGGCAGGTCCTACAAACCTTGGGCCTTCAAAGCCACAACAATACGAACCCAAGAACCCTGCATGATGCCTCGTCACGTCCAGGACAGAGAGAGAGAGACAGAAGAAAGGGGAAAGGCAGGGAGGTTAACCAGATGGGAAGATCCGGTTTGCTACCCTATGCTGGGGAGAGAGGGGAGGTAAAGTGACAGCAAAGTGTAGATAAAGAAAGTAAGAAGCACAGACACAATCACAATCGGTCACAGGTATCACATTGCCCCAATACCACGCAGCAGGGACCGTAACCTACAATCTGGCAGGGGAAGAGCGAGGGCCCAGTACATGAAGAAAACATTCAGGTTCCATACCACGGCCCGTTTTACGGACACCGCCATGTACGGGACGAAGAATAAGGGCGCAGTGGCAGTGGTCTGCGACCAACGAGGCCACAATACCTCTGGTACATCAACCCGCCCCTGCATGATCACAAAAGCCGAAGAGCTGGCCATCGCGTTAGCCATCCGCGAAGGCCAACACACAAACAAACTACTGACAATCCTCATGGATTCCCAGCAGGCCTGCAGCAACTTTCTGCAGGGAAGAACCCGAAGACCTGCTGCAAAAGTCCTAGCCCAAATACCCAAGAAGGACACTGAGGACATCATCACCCAAACCATCACCTGGATACCGGGCCACACTGGCATCACGGGTAACCTGTACACTGACAGAGCAGCTCAAGGATTCGTACATAACCGAGCACTCATCACGCCGACTGCAGATGACCCAGACCCAGTTGACCCCGAGCATTCAGCCATCCTGAACTACCACAGAGGATGCCACTGCCTGGCGTAGGCTCCAGACAGGCACCTACACGTACCTACACATATTACATCACATACATCCTACAGCCTACAGGAACGAATGCCCGTGATGCGGGGCCACGCCAACCCTATATCACATTATGTGGGAGTGTGCGCTACACAACATAGAACACCATGAGGGAGCAATGGGAGGCGCTGCTGTCTAGCTTGGCCCTCGACGACCAGCTCAAGCTGATTCAGAGAGTGGAGAGGATGGCAAGAGCCAGCAAAGCCTGGACTAGGGGCCCCGATCATTAGCGATGATCTTTAGCTATAAACCTTTGAACCTGAGTTCACCATTCCGTGAGTTTGGGTGAGTCTCAGCTCGTGATTTCATGTGTCTGAGTGAATCTGTGAGTCTTAAGGTACATTTGATGGGTCACTTTAGAGCACTCCTAGAGTGCTCTCACAGTACAGTTTACATCCGGCTGGTTGATATTGAGCGCTCAGAACAGATTTGACTGGTTCATTTTGAGCGCCGTGCTCCAACTCGGAGCATTCACTTTCAAAGCTGGTATAATGACCAAGATCCAACAGAAGCTCAATCCCATGGCTATTCCTATATCTCTGGTAGCAGCTGAATGTTCGGTTGGGACAAGCTTTCTCTGGTTCCAATCTTGAGAGGACTTAGCATCACTGCAAACCGAGTTAGAGCACAGTAGGTGCCAGTTGAATGTACTGTTAGTGGGCGCAGGTGAGTATGAGTCCTTCAGCCCATGAGTCCAAGTGAGCCTGCCTGGGTGTGAATCTAGTGAGTGAGTCCAACTAAGTACGGCTGGCACTGCTTTTGGTGAGTTTGAATCTGAGTGAGCCTGGATAGGTGCGATTTTTCGTTAGCATGAGCTCGAGTGTACCCGGCTGATTCCGGTCTTAGTGAGTGGCCCTGATGAGTATGATTCCTGGTGAGTCTGAGTACACATGAGGCTGGTTAAGTGTTATTTTGGTGATTCTGATTGAGCCCTAAGCTAAACATATGATTTGTGAGTGAGTCTGAGTGAGTTCCGTTCATTTTGCCGACCTATGGTCCCATCAGTCATTTTTTTTAATGCTTTCTACTCTTTTACACACATATTGGCATGCATTAGTGAAAAAGCAAAAGAACATCCTTTTAAAATTGGGCGCACATCAGGCATTTGGTGGGTTGCCTAGTCTAGGTATGTCTTACAGGGTCAGTTCATTCTGTTGATGCGAGCGGTAGGCCTGAAGTTTAATAGCACGTGTGAGGCCTGCATAACTCATGGCCCTATAGTTGGCCTTGCACTAAAATACCTATCTAACCATTGCTACCACCTGTTCTCTAGATCTGCCAAACCCATCTAGATAAGTTGTTGACACTTCCTTGCCCTCGCTTGAGAACTTTCCTTCTTCACAAAGCAACAGTGTAACCACACCATGTGTTACTACAGGACAAGTGTTTCAAGCATATAAAAGACAAGTAAGGGCTAACATGGAAACATCAGCTAGCTGCTTAGTTATCATGAAACAGGACAGCACTGAATACGCAGATGTGAAAACTGCAGGAAAAGGTTGTGTCTGGTCTTTTCGTGTGCCTTCAGGCACACAAAAAAACAAAACATACACTACAGAATTTGGTACATCTGCGTCTTTAGGCTGGGCCGTTTTGAGGTGGATAAGAAAGCTGCTGTGCTGCGATATTTCTGTCTGCTCCAGTATAAGCAAGGCTCTTGCATTTGATAGCATTCAGTGTTAAGCTGAACTTCCTGAGACAAACGCGAACCAGACAGAGAGCACAAACTGTACCTGCACCCATCTCATACAGAGCTGTTTAAAAATCTCTAGCTGATGCACACATGTGCATGCCGTACAGTCGTTTGCACTGCACACCTTAGTCTCTGTCCTGTATACTCAATGTTCTGGACATGAACGTAGATGGGTGCTGTGTTTTGTCGCACAAAGTTGTGACAGCACAGTGACTTTCGATTGATGCTGTGCTCTGACCTAAAGCATGCTCTGGCCTCAAGTTAATTCCCTTTGATTGACGAGCAGAGGTCAGTCTAGCGTGACTCCAGGGCAACCCAAGTCCACCTCCCAGAACAGGAAGCCTTCCTCTTCGAGCTGCTTACACACTGCTAGTGATTTAGCTTCACCACTTGCACCTGCACAGAATTTCGTTTGCAAAAACATGGATGTTATTCTGCGTAGAGGCAGCCCACGTAGTGTGTTTCAGCTGAAGTGTTCGAAAATGTGAAAATGTAGGATAATTAGGTGATTCCCTCGAGAGGAACTACAACCACGGTTGATGGTCATTCGAAAGACCACAATGTGTGTAATTAAACAGACAGTTAACAAAATATAGTAACTAACCTTCCTATTGCTGGGCAGTATGGTCACTTCCATCGTAACAATAAACTTGTACTTAGTAATCATTTCTAGGCTTACCGTATAACCTAGAAATTAGTACCAAGAAGAATGAGTACTACATCTCAAACTGCTTTTGACATGGTAAGTCCCAGTTCATTTGACACCCTTAGTTAAAATTGAGGGTGTCGGGAACACGTCTGCCATGCCTGAATGAATCCCTGTCAGCAATGTGCGAAACCTGAAGTTGTGAATCTCCCCCCCCCCCCCACTTACGTCCCCATTATCGTGGCCTCAAGTCACAATTAGTGAAGAGTGATTTGCAAGGCATGACTGTGAAGCATTGCTTGGCAAATGTTTAAATCATGAGAGAAAAGGAAATGGAAGTGGACATAAAGACACTTTGCAACTTGTGGGAGTGGAACCCAGAATTTTTAACATTACATGTGCAATGCTCTACCATTGAGCTATGCTGTGATGAACTATTTATCCTGAGGCACGTTTATCCCCATACAATTAAAAGGAGACGCCCGGGCAAAGCACTTGCTGGCATGCCTTTGCAAGGATAGATCCGGCCGTATCTAGCACCATCCTCCCCCCCCTCCTTGCAGCGGTGGCTGCCCCTGATGCATGTGTGATGTATGTACTCTGCATGAATGGGCCGAGCGATTTATCCCGGAGAGGGCAGTCAGGAATCTTGCTTTTTAAGCAAACTTGTACGCACCCAGTCCATTTTGACAGCCAACACTGCAGAGAAGCAGCGCACAGCCACCGCCGCCTGCCCCCGTCAGCTTTGCAGCAAGACCGTGTAGGGCAGCAATCTCGGCGACCCTGTCCAGTCGCGGGTGGCCAACTCCGAGGCAGTTGAGCAGGGACTGGTTCATCTCCACCAGTTCCTGCATCACGCACAGACACACGTGGAACTTCAAACGCCAAAGCAATAGAAAACTTATAGGTCTTCACGCTTCAACCGAGTGACTGTAATGCGATAGCATTATGAGATTCTACATCATTATATTACCTACAGACATTCGCATGACTCCTACTGAACTGAATAGAACAGTGCAAAAAGAGGACAAAGGTGGACAGTGCTTCATCCTGCCTTGTCTGTGCTCTGTTCGCACTGTTCTATTCAGTATGGATTCCCAAAATGCCCACTTCTAATTCTGTCAAATGACTTTTCCGACCTCAGTCCCCTTAGAGTTATTGTGACATTATGATATACAGCTGCTGTCTACATGAGCACAATGTCACCTATAGGGAACAGCACCCTGCCAGTTGCTCCACCAGTGATGTATACTACTTCTCTACATTGCTGAAGACCAAGTTTTGGTCTATATAATTCCACTGCATTAAAACCCTCGTGGGGGCATATCATGCGCTGGTATCAGGTTCAGTCTAGCCATTCCTTTGAGTACACTGCTTGTAAGATCTGCCCACATTGCAATTTCAGGTACAATGTCAATGCACAATTTTGATCCATTTAATCATTGCTGATTATGATCAGCAATTAGTGAATAGCTTAATTTAGTAGAGGCTTACCAAGGCTCTGGAGAAAATGTTCTCTGCCATCTCAGGTGCAGTCTTCAGGAGCTTCCAAAAGGTTTCAGAAATTGCTTCGATGGATTCCAAGACTGGTTTTATAACTTCTGGAAACTGAAGAGGACGACAGTTACTTTAATTACCTGATCAGAACTTTGTTGGATTTGACAGTGACTGAAAGAATACAGAAGGTTTCAGTTATGTCACTGACTGTGGGATTAGCTCGTATTTTTGTGATTAAGATGAACCTAGTAATGAAATTAATTCTGCAGAAGCCCACTAGGTGTAGGGCCGATTCACGAGAGAGGCAGTTTCACTTGGGCAGAAATTTTATTCATATGCTTTATGCACTCACAAAGACATGGATGTACAAAATAACGGCAAACATATTGCACTTAATTTGCCCCAAAATTTATCCACGAGCTATTCTGATAAACTGTGACAGAACAAGGAATGTTGCTGAAGCCAAAGTTTCAACAAGGTGACTTATCTTGCTCAGGCTGTTGCTTCCCTGATGAAGACAAGTCCTCTTGTCGAAGCATTGGCTTCAGCGACATTCCTTGCTCAAAAAAAAAAAAAACACAGTGACAGGTTGTGAATAATGAAAATGATCACACTATAAACATTCTGTTTTAGACAGTCCAGACACCTGACAGTATTCGGCAAAGCACATTGAGTACACATTACCTGGTCGTGCCTCTTCTTGACACCTGCCACTAGAGCCTTGGTGTTTCTGGGAACTTGGGTGTTCACTAACAACACCTTGTAGCTGGGAATGCTGAAAAAAAAAATGCCTTAGAATGCTGTCACGAGAGCATTTATGTGCTAAGCAGTTAGTGCTGTCTCCATATCAGAAATAACTAAGGTCCCAGAAAGGTCTGTGCATCCACATGAAAATCGTTAGTGCTTAGTCCCAGTGCTGTTACTATTTTTCTGAGCTACACTTCCATGCTGTCACTTCTTTTTCCCAGCACCAACTGACTGGGACAGCTTTCAGCACAGAACTACCACTGTAACATAGCTACACTAAGTTGCCATGCTCACCTGCCTTGATTATTTTACTGATTGTATGCATTCATCTCAGTTATTAAGTACTTGTGCTTTATTCAGTGTTTGGTGAATACATACAAATGCACACACACACACACTTTTTATTCACTTGTTCCCTGTATGTATACTGGCATATGCCCATCCTTTATGTAATACTCTTTATTGAGAGTCCCTTTAAGGCAATAAAATTAAGTGAAACATACGGTATTTCAATAAAATTGCTAATTTTGTTTTGTCATTTTGACAGGCTTTGGCTTTGTTGGTGAGAGCAACTTGCTCTCTTTCAATTGTGATACCTGACAAGAGTTAAATTTTTGCCAAGCCCTCGCGAAACAGTCAGGCAAAACTTCATTATCTTGATACAACGTACACATGCTGATACACGGAAGAGTGTGGGAGGAATGCGAGACGGTGACACAACCACATTCACATTATTAGATTTCTGACATGTCCTCCCAGCCACAGTCACACATGCGTGCACGTGCTATTTCACTTTCTTCAGTAACACGAACAGAAGCACTTCACAAAAGCCACATTTGTCCACACGAGGAATAATAGGTTGTGAAAATGAACGTCGTTACCTATTGTTTTCTTATCGGGGGAGAGAGCAAGTAAGTCATGTGCAGCTCATCTGTTCTAGGTTTCTGAAAGGGAAAATTGCCATCCACCTGATTGGTAGCACGAATGTACGAAGAAGGCCCATGCAGGTTTTTTCAAAATGAAAGATTCGCTGTTGAAGAAAAATTTGTCCTGGTCCAATGATCAAACCTGGGACCAATGACTTCCTGAGCAAGGCCGAATTATTTGGCAACTCAAAGCACAGGGACACTGAATACAGGAGACCAGTTCTGCAAAAGCCCACAAGGTGGAGGAAGCTAGGTTCAGAGCTCAGATGGTAGAGCGATCGCCCCGGGAAGGCGTTGGTCCGGAGTTCGATCCTAGGAACAGGACAAACTTCCCTTCAACTGTGAAGTTTTTTTTTTTTTTTTTTTCCGAGAAACCCATATAGGTTTCTTTTGCAGCTTCAAGCTGCTGTCCTGTGGGTGACAAATTTTCCCCTTTCACGAATCTTCCTCCACAGTGCGGATTTCTGCGGAACTGATTTGCAATTACTAGATGTCACTCACCTCTCAAGAGTTTCACTTATTTTGCCACTTTTGAAAAGAACGGCACCTCCTGAAAGAGAAAAGGTGGAAGGTCCTTTTTATATGCTTTCAGCAAAAGCAGCCTAATTTTTCTCAACTCTTGGAATATCAAGATCGGGTCCCTTCAGGGACTATGTACTATGACATGGCTGGCTGTGACCATGACCGATTTCAATTGAAGTCTTCTCTGTGAGTCAGGCATAAAAAACAAATGTATGCATAAATGCCCAGTCATATCAACTCCCTCCAAATTTAAAGAACGTTCTGTTGAGTCAGTATAAAGTAAACATGAAATTCAGCAGCATGAAAGCAAATAGGGAAGCTACCAAAGCATTGCTTCCTGTCATACGGAATAAGTTAAATGAGCGTGAAAAAAAAAAAAAAGACACAGTCAAGACCCGAAACAGCACAGCCGTTCACTAGCAACTAACGTAGTTCGGAAAGAAGTAAAGAAACTTTTCATTGTCTGCACATGCAAAACAAACACCACCACAGGTTATATTATATATAAAGAAAAGCTAACTAACATTAGTTGTAAACAAGCACCTGTGCTGTTCCCTATATTGCCCATGTCTTTTATTGCGCTCACTTAATTTAGTATTACGTGTAATGAGCCAACTTTAACAACTGCATGCTTGATACTGCATTCTTCATAAATACACAAGAACATGGAGACTGCATACAACTACCTACGACAGCGTACAACAGCACACTTTGTAGGCACCCAAGGACACTGCGAATGGTAGGCTCAGCCTGAAGCCATTCCTTCATTAAAATAAATCATCATGGTCCTGATAAGGATAGGTCCTGTTGATGAGGCGCTGTATTCGGTCTGTCACCCCACAATGTGATCCTCTTCCCAATTCTTCTTGCCTGTCCTGCCCATATTTCGCGAAAGGAAGCATATCGGTTGATTGAAGAGTACCGTATGTGCAGATTGTGTTGTCGATGCCCGACGGCAGACCGTGTAGGATGCACTCCGCCTGGAAGGCCCACAAGGAGATGAGCTCGCGGTCCTTGCTAGACAGAATGCGTTGCACAGCTCCGCATTTCGCCAGAAGCACCGTCGCCAAGGCCGTGCTGTAGGATGCCGATGATCCAAGGCCTGCTCCCAGTGGCAGCCTTGAATTGACGGTGAACTTGGCCGGCCCAAAGCGTCTGCGTCATTCAAGCAATATTCCAGCTCAAGTTACGTCACCGACAATATTTAAAAGGTCGAGACTCATTCTTGTC
The DNA here is from genome assembly GCF_013339745.2 of Dermacentor silvarum. Lineage (NCBI taxonomy): Eukaryota > Metazoa > Arthropoda > Arachnida > Ixodida > Ixodidae > Dermacentor > Dermacentor silvarum. The sequence continues at coordinate 100,555,651 of NC_051156.1, forward strand.
GAAACTAGAGTAGGTGAACTGAGAAGCTGCAGCTGATGATTGAGGCTTTTCAAGACACCCTTTTGGATACCTAGTCTGCTAATTGTATGCTGACAGAAACCCTTTGTTTTGTGTCCTTAGGAGTGATAGTTATAGTTGGAGTGCAATTGTACCGCTAGGTGGCTATTACTAAGGAGGTTTGGGGCTATTGCGTTATATTTGAGTGTCTAACTGGGAGTTGCTGCTTATCACGCCTCTGTTGTCTGTTAAGGGCCTCAGACACTCTCAAGCTACAGAGTAGTAGTTTGCCACCTGGAAAGCAGCCGGCGACACAAGTTTATGCTAGCGCCGTCGCTGCAGCAGCTCGCATCCCCATAAGTGAAGGCAAATTTGCACTTTTTTCTTAATAACCACGCAACTAACTGTGGCAAGTGTTAAAATAAACCGACGTAGACTCCAAAATGCGATCTTTCAGCAAAATTTGAGCAAAAAAAAAATGCAGTGGCGAGCGCAAAACCTTTTTTCGAACATGTGCAGCCAGATATGCAGTACCCTGTAAGTGGTGAGGAGGAAAGGGCACCCGTAGAAAGGTAGTGGACTTGATAGAGAAACCGCTCACTCGCCTTTGAACTCAAAGCTGTTTAGAGGCGCTGCAAGCCATATCATTGCCAGAACTTTCCCTTTTTTTTACTGTTTACGTCTTCCACGCATATCAACATGTTCACCAGAGGTGGTTTCAGCTGCATTACAGACGTTTCACAGGGAGTTATAGAAGAATGAAGTGGAAAACGATTATGTGTTAAAAGGGAAAGCAGGAAGAAAAGGAAAAACTCGTCATCCCGGCCCTGTGAAAGAGGATGTCCAACGAAGCGGTTGAAAACCACCATTACAGCTGCTGAGGAGGGCATGCAATGCTTTATGGCATTAGAGTAATGGTATAGTAGTGCTGTTTTAGAGTAATGGGAGTAATGGTAATTTTTACAGCAGGCTGCCGCCCATAGTGGTGCTGTAACAGCATTGAAATCAGTTGCTAGGCTGGTTATTTTATATGCCACGGACGTCACACCCCACGTCGAAAGTTGGCGTCGCCGTGGCAGCTTGCGCAACAGTAATCTTTACCAGGAAATGTATGCGGGGAGTGCTACGTGCTTTGCATTATTATCACAAGCGCCTTATCATAAATTATGAGGTTCGGATACTTGTTTTGAGTTTGTTCTTTATTGAAACGTATACTGTTCTGTATGTTGTATGCGTGATTCCAAGGAATGTATGCACGGTTTGCTTCACTTTGCTAAGTGCCTGTGGCCTCTGCCTTACGGAGGTACGAGCCATTGATGGTAGTTTTCGACATGCTGTTCTGTATGTTGTGTGATTCTAAAGAATGTATGCACTGCTCGCTTCACTTTGCTCAGTGCTTATAGCCTCTGCCTTACGAGGCTATGAGCCATTGCATTTTTTGCTTGCTTACGGGGGTATGAGTGCTTACGGGGGTACGAGCCATTGATGATGATAGTTTTCTGTCTACAAACGCGAAAAACATCCCGGCATCCTAGCCACAGACAGCTACGCTGTAAAACGTCAAGGACTTTTATCAGAATAGCTAACCTTTAGGCAATTATGCCCCCACGGGAGCTGAACAGATGCTGAGCGAAATTTTGGCCTATACTTGAAGGATGGCTATAATGGTGCAGCCAAGTTTCAGTCAAGGTGTAATATGTGCTGCTATATATAAAAAAAAAATCTTTAGAAACAAAATAGTTTATTTTTTTTTTACAAATACACAAAATAAAAAGTCGTGTTACCCCAATAATTTACATTTGTATTGAAAATCCATGAGCTGTTCCAGATATGTCACGCACAATTCGAAAATGTGCCGATAATTTTGATATTTTGGCTGCCGTTAGGGTGCACTGCAGTTGTGCAAACTGCATCAACAAGCACTTCTGTCTGTAAAGTATACATTTAAAAAATTTCTTTTGTGAATATTTATTGCTTCTTGACCAAACTGGATCAAGTGGTTACATGTAACGACGTATATTTGTTTGATAATTAATTTGATTTGGATACACACTTGGCTCATCCGAAACACTTGGAATACCATTATTGTATATGAACCTAGCCGCAGAAAAGCAAGGTCAGGCCGACAAACAGGCTAGTCTTGATAGATTCCGCAGACAGGACGGACAACTAGATGCGGAGGGCCGAGACAGCATTCCTTGTCTCATATTTTACCAGCTGCTACAGTCATTAGCTCATCTGCCTGGCTGGCTTCAGCTTTGAAGTTATTACGCTTGCACACAACAGCTCTTCTTTAATTAAGCAGTTATGTCGCACTGCTTTCGTAATGTGCGCCTGCATAGTGAAGCACAAACTAAAGTATATTTTATTCTTTTCTATCACATAGAATTCTGTACAAAACATGTGTTGGGCGATGGAGTCCGACACAAGTTCCAGCCACATGTGATGGTGCTATGGAGAAAAATCAGGGTCATAAAACTGTTGTTCAAGTGCACATGTTTAGACACATTCGCTTGTTCTTGCACATGTTCTTTTCATTTAGCAATGCCATTTCGTATCTGCTAAAGCTCAGTGACAGAGGTGTTGTCGCTCGAATGACACCTCTGTTACAATAAACGAGAAGAATAAGGGGGCCCAAGGGACTAGTTCCTTTGTTATAGCTACAACGACATGAAGAAGACAGACTACGAAGGCAGAGAAAGCAGGGGGCAAATTAAGCATTACGATTAATTGAAATGGTGGAAATAATAAGAAAGAGGGAAACAAAAGTGGACGAAAAGGCAACCTGCTGCAGCTGGGAGCTGGGAATAGGTCATTCACATTATGAATATGGTACTTCACCAATTAGGATACTGTAGTGGCCATCCTCTCATCCATTTTCTTGGGTATTGATCCTTTTCGGGGCGCTCCCGTGGGCGCTGCCATGTTTGATCACGTAGCGACACGTCCATTGCTTGCCTCAGGTGCCTCCGTTGCCTCCGCGTTGACAATGCAAGCGCGTGATGCTGGTGCGGCGCAGTAAACCTCCGTTTCGATGCATATCGTAGACGGTGGCTTTGTGCACGACACGAAGCTTTGACCACAGCCACGGAGGACATGTATGTGCTTTCAGAGCTCATTACGCCTTGTCCAAACGGCGCGAGCAGCGTATACGGTGCTTGTACTAAAAGTGGGGCTACAATTCTATTCCAAGCTGTCCAACCTTTCCGCGTATGAATTAAATCGGGATCAATGTGCTCTTCTTTCTTTATTTGGCAAACATTTTGAAGCAGCGGCTTGTCATGTTTCTGACTCAGTAAAGTTCCTCGTTTCCTCCGTGCGGCCATATCTTTTTTCAGCCTAGTCGCTCGTGGGTGTGCTCTGCAGCGATATATTTGTTCTTGCAGCGCACAAAGCTTGGAATATAAATGTTCTGTATGTTTGCGGTAGCTCATAGCAAAGACGTATTATCGCTAGTCCCTCGCTTACTCTGTGGACCGTCACGAAACATTCAGCTTCCAACATTCCTGTCTTGTCGGTGTAGTCGCCGTCACTCATGCTTCGGCACATTGATTCAAGTGTTTGCCCATTAATTTATTATTGATACGTTGGCGATAGGGTGGGCGTAAGTTTGCGTGCACGTGAGTAGGCGTGGATGTATGTAGACAACGTGCGAGAAGCTTACTATGCCAGTACGTGGCGCTAGTTTCTTTTGCAATGAGCGGTACTCCCTCTTAAGTGCCGACATTCTGAGTTGAAGTCCTTTCTATGGAGATTAGCTATACAGTGCTGGCGGATTAATTATCTTTTTTGATCCTCGAGGAAAGCCGTGCATCGCGAAGGGCGGCAACACAGGCAGTCCTTATCTAGCAGCGGCGACACAGGTTGATTCCATTCCTTAATTTGTGAATCACTAGTTTTTGCAGGGAACTACCGCACGCGTCTTCCCTTTATCGTTACACACTTTGCAGCATGAATTGGGCACTGTGAATTAGCAAACACCTAGTCTGCATTTCCGACAGCTGATCGCACAGTAGCAGGGCAGAAGCAGTAATGGTTTCGTATTCGTGCGCATTCGCTGAGGCAACATATGGCGCCCCACCGAAAGTGCCATCTCATTCCTCTAGAGCAAACTGCTCCGCGAAAAGGGTCAATATGTACAAGATTAGCCATGGTAGTGTCACCCAGCACTACTCATGGCCATGGTAGCAGATGTGGAACATCCTTTTTTAACCGCAGGTGACATGTAGTGCGTGAGCTTAGGAGAAAGCAACTGGGCAATAAACCTTCATATGCTACCTCATGGCATCAAGGCTGTCAATGTGGAGACCCTTGCTATGCCATGAGTAAGAAGAATGAGAGGATCTGAGGGGCTTGATATTTTTGTTGGTACGAAGAAGACAAAGAATGAGGCCGGGAAAGCATACAGAAAATTCATCGCTTCTTCACCAAATTGGGTCAGGTGGTTACATGTAACGATATATATTTGTTTGATAATTAACTTGGTTTGGGTACACACTTGGCTCATCCGAAATACTCGGAAAACCATAATTATGTATGAACCTAGTCGCCAAAAAGCCAGGCCAGGACAAAAGTTGTCGCAGTTTCACCTGAAAGGCGAAGCATAAATTGCGATAGCAAATTTGAAGAGAGCTATACGGAGTAATGATATTAGTTTTATCAGCTGTATAAACTTGGACATGCAGCAGCACCGGCAACACGCAGAACTGCTGTCGATGCCGTCGGCGTTTTGCCCGCGTTCGCTCAAAATGCGTGCGGCGTTGGTGACTGTTGCCGGAGCCTCTGATATAAATAGGCACTTGGTGCCACAGCTAAACGTCGCCTCCCTTTCCTCCCCCTCCCCCCCCTCCCCCACGGCCTCTCGCACGTCGGAAGAAGACGCGTTTGCTCTAGATATATGGTGATTGTATAGGAGGAAAGAGACGCCTACTTCTGCCGCCCTTAAGCGAGCACGGCGCAGAATGCGCGTTTGTTCTCCGCCGTGCATTCACTCCCCGTGAAAGCGCGCGCCCCTCGCGCCCTTTCACTCGCACATACAGCGTTCGGCACGCGGCGACGATTTCATCTCCATTGACGTCATACGGAACCTCACGGCGACGGCGATGCCGACGGCAGAAATCTGCTTTTGAGTGTCCATATAATTGCTATCGCAATAATAAACAGGCTTGTCATGACAGACAACTAGATGCGGAGAGCCGAGACAGCATTCCTTGTCTCGTATTTTACCAGCTGGTATAGTCATTATCTCGTCTGCCTGGCTGGCTTCAGCTTTGAAGTTATTACGCTTGCACACAACAGGTGGTTTTAAATGAAGTGAAGTCACATCGCGCAGTGCGTGAGCTTAGGAGCAAGCAATTGGGCAATAAACCTTCATATGCTACCTCATGGCATCAAGGCTGTCAAAGTGGAGGCCCTTGCTATGCCATGAGCAAGAAGAACAAGAGGATCTTCCACTATATATATATAAATCACTTGCCAAAGTTGCAATGATATGCCAATTGACAGTAGGAAGACAGTTCTAAACAAAGAGAAAATAAAGAAGAATGACTGAATCTGCCTGAGAATGCGTGATTCAGCAGCTGGAACGTTGCTTTGCACCTTACAAATATATTTACTTGAAATGAAGAAATAATAAGGAAAGAAAAAAAAATGAAAGTGGAGTGTGGTCAGTGAAGAAAAAGGAAGTGCCAAGACAACCAAAAGTAGAGGGAGCGGCGAGGGAAGAAGAAAAGGAAGAGAAGGACGACAAAGTGTGGCAGCAGAGTCTCACCATGACTCGGGCAGGTGCACGGGACATAGTCAAATGAGCGGTGACATCAGTGTGCTCGAACAGTGTGTTGTGTGCTGTGATTAGGTGTGCCCAAAAGGTTTGCAGTGGCTAGACAAGTGGGAAGAGAAGAGATACAGTGGCTGTCAGCCAACGAGATCGGACACAGCTGACATTCCTGGGGCCCTCAACGGTAAAAGCCAGTGACCAAAGCAGCCAACCGGCCACCAATCAGCAGAAGTGAGCTCCAAGGCCACCTGGCAGTCCTGAGATAACAGGAACCAGCAGCCAAAATCCAGGACGGCTGTGTGAGCAACGTCTATGGAGCACCAGGCCCTGGCGTGTATGGTTGCCTTGGACAACTATACTAGGCAACCATGAACCGCGAGATATACTACACTTCATCACCAACCCCTCTCTTCCACCTGCCATCACCAGCCAACAAGCACGAGCCACACCACACCTGCTCATCCGAATACTAATACCGTGAGAGCGTCACATCTAGTTGAACTGCATGTAAGCAGTTCATGTCGGGATGTGTGGGACTCCTTAGTATTGTACAGACCATGCTAAGACTTTCACCAGTAGCCACGAGCTCCCAATGTATGCTCCTGCTGTGTTTTATATGTATGCCTTGTTTATTTTATTTTTATTATACCTTAAATACACCTGTGTGTGTTTTGTTTATGGTGAGTGCCGTGTCTGTTTCCTGTGTCCATTTCTCGACACACCGCGCGTTGCCGCAAGCGTGGTGAACATCCGCTAAACAACCACGCTACTAGGACAAAAAGATGATTTGCCAAAGTAGTGCCAAAGTTGCAATGATAATGCCAATTGACAGAAAACGAAGAGAAAATACATAAGAATGACTGAGTGTGTCTGAGAATGTGTGACTGAGCTGCTGGAAAGTTGCTTTGCACCTTTCAGTTTTCACTCCCCCAATCCTAGCAGCAGGCTAGACTTTTCCAGCTTACACTGAGACTAGTTGGAATGCCACCACAGTCACATCTGAGAGACTGGACCCTCGGCTGTCGCTTAGGCTATTACCTAGACTCCAGCACAGCAATAACATTCTTAGGTTGGGAATGGTGTTTACACATCGGTATGTGCACATTATGTGACACACAGAGTTCACACTCATGATTTACAGTGCACAAAACGATGGAGACAAGGAAATGGGGGATGGCCACTGGCATTCTATTTTAACTAGAGGTTTATTGAAAATGTGTGATGTTTGAATACACAGAAACACACACACACTAAGAAACAAACAAAAAGACAGGGAACAATATGAGACTGCCAGAAAAGGTAACAAAATCAGATGGACCTGGGGTAAGGCATAGCTGTATGTAATCTAGATAAGCAATCTCATCATCATTTAGAGCGATAGATTCCTGGCTGACACAAGACTGCGCACGCTTTTCAATATGAATAGCCTTGGCAGTTTAACGGGCTTGCTGATCTATGTGCCTCGTCAGAATAAACCTTTACATGAAAGACAGCGCTCGTGTCTTCCCTACTTTTCCTTGTCGCCGTCATTTTGTGCTGAAAGTCATGGATCCGTTCCAACTTGCCCAGTGCTCCAATCTTGTACAGGACTTACACAGTGCTGCGAGTTATGCCATGCACCTCGAACTGCGGACCATGTATAGTATGTGTTTTTCCTCAATTACGTGCACTATGCACCGGACATTAGCTGTTACTCTTGCCTTTGTCGGGGGCCGATCATCGTCTGAGCATGTTAGTCTAGAGCCCTTGGCAGGACTGTAAATCTGGTTTTCAGGCCTTTCTTACCTTATTTCAAAGGGCATGGGTTTGGACTGCAGGCTTTGAGTAAATCAGTCCGTCACGTGCTTTGCCTCTTCCCTCTGTCCTTGCCGCCACCCTCTTCCCCTACACACAGCGCAGAGCGACTGGCTAGAGGAATCCAAACAAAACCGCATTTGACAGGAAAATGTAGGCTTGAAGTGATCAACTGTGGTTGAACAATGAACGTTGCTGTAGCCAACATTTCAAGAAGGGGACTTGTGTTTGTCAGGGCAGCAGCTGCTTTCCTTAGCGGAGTTTACATTCACATAGCTCGCTCTACGCTACCCTGAATAGTGGAGGAATAAGAGGAAAATGACCTGGTGCATAGAGTAGGGTGAGGGAAGCTGGAGTGTCAAAAAAAAAAAAATTGGTTTGGCATTTAGTTTAGGATTAGGCTCTGTCTTTTTAAAGCGATAGCTTTCTTTATAGCTACTTTGGCCACTTTGTATGATTGGACAATCTTGCAAAATAAACAGTGGCGCATACACAGTGATCCAAGATGTCTTCACTATAAGTTTGAGTCACCGAATAGACGACTTGCTGCTGGCTGCTGGCTGGCCTAGTAGACCACATAGGTCACTGCATTATGTGACATAGGTATGTGACCATTCTTGGCCAATCCTCGAAAATGGCAAGGTCACACATTGGCTTAAATACAGCAATACAGCAATAGCACCCCATCCACAACAGACACCTTCGCGTCAAGCATGGCCGCTTGATGGATAGCAATTGCGACGAAGTTGCAACCGGGATACTTGTGATAATGGGGGTTACTATGCAGTTTGAACTTGGGTGCAGTGATCACAACACAGTGAAGGTGTCGTGGTGTCATCCGACATTATGGATGCTCAAGAGATTGCCACTTCGTGTGTCTGCTTATGTGTCCACAGAATTTCATGATTCACGGATGGCACGGGGATATTTGCAGCAGTTTACACACGAAAGCTATCGCTGACTCTGACAATCGTCTTCGATGGTTTCTGCCACTATTTTTCCTTGGTTGCTTTCTTGGTGCCTCCCTTTTCCTTACTTTTTACTGCTCGTTTTTCAAACATCTGAACCATTTATTGTCCGAGTTTTTGTTTTCTGAAAAACTTGGCACACCTGCAGATTGACAGTTCTGCTTGCACGCACAGATCCTTTTTTCCATTTTTTGCTATCCCGACTTCTTGGAAGGACCAACAGCAGTACCCCCTGTTCTCTATCGCAGCTAAAATACAAACCCCATTTTTTTCTTTCTTTATTCTTTGAACACTTTAACTACTCTACGCACCTCTCTCTCCTCCTCTCCCATTCAGGATGAGGGAGAGTGAGCTACGCGTACACAGACGTCGCAAAGAAGAGCAGTTACTGCCCTGACAAAGACAAGTCCTCTTGTCAAAACATTGGCCACAGCGACATGCCTTGTTCAGCCACTCTGGCTAAAGGAATGCATCTCAGGCCGACTTTTCTGCCCTTAGCTGTTGATAACCTTGCTCTGTATTCCCCTCTCCTCTGGCTGACTTCTCAATTTTTCTTTCGTTGAAGTTTTCTCTCTCTGCACAATCTTGTGCAGACAATTTAATCATATAGTCATATCTGGGCATATACTACAACTGCGGTTACAGCGCATTTGTACCTACCCATCGTTGTGCCTTAATGTGATGCCAGCAAACAAAAAGAGGAATGCAAGCTTCGCCTGGTCTCCAGGTTTGGAGGACCTTGCATCGACTTCGAAGGCGCTGCAAATATCTGGCACAAGGGTGGCGAATGCGATGACAGTGGCCGTATAGCCTGCAAGACAATTAGAAATCCGTTTAGCGTGTGGCAACTATGCTGCGCCATGCACCTGCAAGGAATATGCAATCAACTTGTGCTAATTCAGACTTATGTATGTCATTTAACGTCCTCTTTTATTGTAACTCTTCTCTTATTTTTTTCCGATCTTTTACCCTGTATCTTCTTCCCTTACCGTGGGGCAGTTATAAGGGGTCCACTGGGAGTGCAACAGTTACGACGCTCATGGCCTTTTGTTCCCCCCCAACCTCCCTTTCCTTCTCTATCAATACAATAATTTACTACTACTACCAGATGTTTCTGTTCAAACTAATGTAAGTTTGAACTATGCAAAGTAAAATAAAATATGGTCCCAAATAGATTCATGGGTTACCACACATACTAACTTGGCTGCAGGTCACATTCTAATTAACAGATACGTACAGTCAGAATAGATATCAATACTAGCAGGGATATATGCATAGGTCGTATACGAGCACTTTGTTGTTTTTAAAACTAAACATGGGCGTGTTTTGGCTATTAATGCCCTTAACAAAATGTACACTCTTGGCCTGCTAATTCTTGTGAGCCTTGCTCCACCCCTTGTGAAACATAATAATTTTACCATCCCAATTTTAATTGTTTGAAATAGGTGACTTCTGAACATAGCGGCGCAACCAAAATTTCGAGATTTGTTTGAATTAACCGGGATTTTGAATTATTCGAGTTCCGATATCGCGCTACTGAGTTCAGTATACAGTGTGTGTGTATATATATATATAGTGTATATAGTGTGTGTGTGTGTGTGTGTGTGTGTGTGTGTGTGTGTGTGTGTGTGTGTGTGTGTGTGTGTGTGTGTGTGTGTGTGTGTGTGTGTGTGTGTGGAGAGAGAGAGAGAGAGAGATGAGAGTAAAAAAAAAAAGAAAAAAAAATCACCGAAAATACGGATGTTCAACGCACCTCCTTCGGGAACAGAGAAAACTTCAAACTTGCTGACGGGCCAGGCTTCGACGAAGTCGAGATCCGGCGCTTCCAAGACAACGAGCGACTCATGCTCGCAGCAAGTAACACGGGTCCGCAGGTTGACGCTTGCTGCCACCGCGGCCTCGGGAAAAGGGGTAAGGAGAAGAAAGATTAAAAGCCCTCGACAGATATACTCATTGCGCGACACAAGCAACGTGCAATCTATACCAAACAAGGACCACTCGATCCGCAGCTAAAGCTCGATCGAGCGATCGAGCGCAGCACGAGGAAAAAGAAATAGAAAAAAAGAAAGAAAGAAACGCCAGCGACGAATATCGAGTTCGAGGAAAAAGTGGCGCGTTTTGTTTTCCTAAGCAGGACGGAAGCTCACGCACGAGCGACCTAGCTTCGGCTCGGTGGACTCGCTGCAGCGTGTACGTAGCACAGGAAAAAAACGCAGGCTAAAGCAAACATTGTTAAGATCCGCCTAGACGGCAGGAAACACCGAGTCTTTTGCGCAGTACTGCAAACTCACCTTGCCGTAGACTACGGCGTGCTCCCCGTGAATTATGGTTTTTCCCGGCGCAGACGCTGCAGTAGTACGGACGGCCATCGTAGCAGACGATGCCACGCGCTCGGGTCACGAAACAAAAGCGCGATCAAACCCGCCTACACGTATTTGACATGCGCTTTTGTTTTGGTTTTGTTTTGCCCCATGGTGCACAGACGATAGTTGCTTTCGAGCCTAATTTGACGCGGCTTAACTTTACAAAACGTAGCCACGTTAATAGCTGTAGGTGATGTCTGTCATTACATTTACCGTAATGTGTGGCTTTTATATTGAAATAAAGGCAAAATAATTAATACCTTAAAATTGCCTCTCAAAATAAGGCTCCATTAACAAAATAAATATCAGAGTAAAGCTACAACCTTGCTGAATCTATAGTTATCGTCAAAAGTTTTTAATGCAGGTTACGGTTAAGTTTTGCCTACTATGAAACTTTACAAAAATTGTGACTGCTACGACGTTTGTAACCTCGCGGCCTAAACCACCGTACTTGTCCTCCTCCGTGTCCTCCTCTCTACGCCACTTCTCTTCCTCCTCGCTCATTTTGTCGACGGGCGAGCGTGGGCGCGACGGAGCGTTTGGTTCGTGTTTCGGTGGAGAGGCGGGCCTGCTCGGCCGGTTGTGTTTGTATGCGCCGGAGCAACTTGCTGCAGAGTTCAATTGAGTTTATTCGTTCCTGCGAGCCGGCACCGTTGTCAGGCTGCTCAACAGGTTACGTCAGCTTGGGTTCACTGGCTGTCACCCAAGCACGCTAACGTCGCCGGAAGAGAAACCGTCTCGCGAAGCGGGAGGAATATTACGAGTCGGCGAAGGTGAGCTGCTAGAAGTGGTTACGAGTAAGACCGATGGAATCTCTTAAGGTCTTCTGTGTCCGCCGGTTAGAAAAAAGGAAAACTAGATAAGGGGGCAAGCGGTGCACCGACAGCGCGCAAATCGGAGCGGAGATCCAACAGCGTATCAAGCATCAACCTTTCCCCTCGATCGTTATCGAGCTTGGCCTTAGAGGTCTCGCTGTTCTCACCGGCGCAAGAAACACCCAAGGCTAAGCCGAGAAAAGAAAGTTGGAAACTTTTCGTCGTTCGTGGTAAGCGCACTTTGTTGACGCCGCGCTTTCCTTAGCTCGAAGGGGATGTGGCATACGTATAATTTGGACTCGGCGATAGTGTATATCGCGTGGCTCCTATTACGATCGACCTTCACGTAAGCGATGTAATCGTTGTCGCGGTCTTCGGGCAGCAGGAAAAGGGAGGGCCCCGGACGGATGGTCCTCACGTTCATTCTGTCCGCTGCGCGCTACGCGATTGGTCGCGCTGCTGTTGTGCAAGAGTAGATGGTCGCTCCTCGCAGAAACGTGCTGCCGCACAGGACAGTGAGCGAAAACTGAAAACCCTTTAGGGGCGGTGTTATCAGTCGCATATCCTCTACGAGGCGGTCGCGACCCAACGTTGCAGGTGCGTTGCGTGACAACCGGTCGTATAGGTGTACTGCTTTTTAACTCTGCTGTGGATTCATCGAGTGGCGTGTTTATCCCATGCGTCTTCTGTTCGTTGCATCATATATCTCCTGCCTTGCGCTTAATTGCACACACAAAAGCGTACGTAGGGTATGTGCACCCAGAGCCATGATTTCCTTGTGTGTGTGTGTGTGTGTGTGTGTGTGTGTGTGTGTGTGTGTGTGTGTGTGTACTTGCCTGCATGAAGTTCCTTATGTTTTTGCATGCCTCGATCTTCACCTATGCCGTTCGATCCCTCTCTAGAACACTGAATAGCTGAATGCCGCATGCACAGGAAGGTATATACTAAGTGTGGTATAATTCTTGGTGAACTCGGAACTTGAAGCGAGACGAATATGTTTTAATTAAACGTGTGGTGTTGTGCTGGTAGGCTGAAGCAAGCTGAAGAAAGATGTCCTTCGACCCCGAGCGTAGCAGCACCAATGGCAACGAGAGCCCGGAGCTCGAAGACGTGGATTCCCCGTGGGCAGCACCCTCAGCGTGAGTGGCCCTCTCTCTCACCGTGCGGGCGTGTATTTAAATATACTTACAGCACAGCAGATGCACAGGTGAAGTGAGCACTGTTTCAGAAAAAAAAAAAAAAGTTAAGGGTCGGGACATAATGTGACATGCTTGCACACATTCCATTGACAAGCAATGTTCTGGTCACGGTAGCACCAAATTAAGCCTGCAGTATATGTGCGACGTGCAAAAAATTTTTTGTTGCAACGTCTTGGAGCTGGCGCTTTTCCTTGGGGAGGGGTAGAGAAGGTTTAATGAAAGGGAAAAAGAGGAGACATATTGGCCAAATAAACATGACTATGGCCTGATGATGATGATGAAATAGCAGAGCGAATTAAGTAAGTGACGCTGAATGTGTAATATCTGCAGTTTGGACAGTCAGTTCGCTCACGTGACTGATGCATATGCAGTATTAATTAATGCATCATATCTGAAAATTACGTATGCATGCTATTTATAAACACATATTGTACTCAGTAGCACAAAGTTAGGCAAATGTAAACGAATATGTCATCTCATTTTACACTCATTCCGCAGTCCGCAGGGGCACAAAAAAAAAAAAAAAAAGTCATGTTCACTGGTGTTCAAGTTTAATGTCATTCGTGCGGTGCCCTTAAAGTTAATGCCACTGCAGCCATAGCGAAATTCTCACAGCTAATTCAGCCGTTGAATGCATATATTCTTTTTCCCAGTGAATTGTATTCTGAAATGTGCCAACAACACATTTATGGAGTAAGTTCATTTGCATAAATTATGCATATTATTATTTTAGGGCCATTTTTTTTACCTTTGCATGCATAATAATTCATTGCAGCTATCATCGTTGTGGTATTTAATGTCATTAAAATGCGTGTGTAGCAGGAACTTTACATAAGACCGTGTGTCATTGCGCGCAAAATGACATGGACAAAAGAGGGAACACGTATAACACACGAAGCGCATGTGTGTGTTATACGTGTTTCCTCTTTTGTCTATGTCATTTTGCGCGCAATGATACACGGTCTTATGGAAAACCAACAAGCCCTAGTGAAAACCCTACTGAGGAACTTTACATATATTTGCATTAAGGAACTTAAGGTCCTAGATGCGTTATGGCATTAACTTCATATTGTGTGAAAACAGTTTCTGCAATGGCGATTCCTGGGTGCTGCATCTAATTTTCTCAGAAGAATTTGACTTGTTGTGGTGGTGGCTTTGTCAACCACCTATTTAAGCATTCGGGCTGTCTATATTGCTGGTTTTCTGGCATTTTTGGCGCTAAGCATGAATTGTCCAGCTCTTCTAAAATTTATCCTGTCCGAAAATTGGCATCTGGCTTTCATGAAAGAACTAGTCAGCAGAAATTTTTTCACATCTGCAGTGTGCTCAGCGTGGTTCTTTAGCGATGCGTAATTAGACTTCACTACTGACTTTGCGGATCAAGCCAGAGACTGGTCAATGGTATTAAAAAACTTTAGTGTCATACTATTTTTACTTAATGCAGGTTGACAAAAGAAAAGCTTAAATGTTCTGTTGTGCTAAAAAATGCAAGAAAATTGGCACTCGATTGCCCCCCACATTCAGTTTATAGGATAAACTGTTCAGACTCGAAGCAATTCATAATGATGGGCTGTATTGCTGTACTCCAAAATGCCAATTATGCGAAATTTTCACCTGGGTTGCCTGTACTAACCTGGCTAGCCAGTAGCGCTCCACTGTATCAGTTTAACGTCTTTAATCTTGGTGTGCTTCAGCTCTCCGGTGAGGTTTATTCATCAATACCATTTAAAAAAACAGCCATCTCCCAGCAAGCTTGTGTTGTCCTACAGACACATCCGTGTGTTTATCACCTGGCATCTATTCTTTGCGTAGAGGCACTTCAGTGTGAGCTATTGATAAGCCTGCTGTGTCCTCGGCCCCTGCAGGTTACAGTGACTCGTGTTCTTATCTTTCGGAAAAGATCATGTCTAGCAGGAGACTGATGAAGGCTGCTTAGGATGGCCACCGTATGCTACTATCTCTATTTGGTTATGTAAAACCATGGCAGCTCGCGGCATTCCTTGGCTCTGCCTCAGACCTCTGATAAGAGATGGTAGTGCAAGGCGTGGGCTACCCGACACCGGGGGTTTTGGCGATGATTAAAATTTTTGGTAGTGGCTTGAACTGTATATCTGACTTTTCTGACTGTAGTTGCTGCACATTAAACAGCACAAAGTAAAAAAAGTATATTTAGGTGTTGAGAGTGCAGCGCATGTATTCTCCAGATGAGGGCCCTAGCAGGCAACGCTGCTGAAACTATGCAAGTAGTGAAGCCATCGAAGTCTCACTCCAAACAATTTGCAGTGCACTTGTTCTAGATCTGCGGCGCTTTCTGCCAAGCAACTACTTCACGTGTTGCAACTACAACTTGCGGACGTGAGGTTGCGTTGAATCATGCGTTAATTGTGTGCCTTTGTGCTTCCAGTATGTGATGTGCTATCTGTTTGTCGCGAGCCCAATCGGTGCGCTGTGGCTGCTGCTCAGAGAAGCACGTCGCTCCACTCGTTAGGTGGTAAATAGGTTCAGATCTGCAACACTGTCCACGTAATGATTACGTCAAACCTTGCCACATCAAGTTACCGAAAACAAGGGAGCGGTTCACAGGAAGATGGAGGCTTGAAGTGATAAACAGTGGTGGAACAAGGAATCCTCGCCAAAGCCAGTGTTTCGGCAGGCGTACTTGTCTTTGTCAGGGCAGCAACTTCTTTCCTTAGCACCCTCAATGGGGGAGAGGAGAAGAATAAGCCAGTGTGAGGAGGAAGCGGAAGTTAAATTGTTCAAAGAAAAAAGGGGGAGAGGGGACAAATGAAAAAGAGGGTTGGGGGCGGTGTTTAGTTGTTATAAAGGGGCAACTGGTAAGGGAAGCATCGCTGTTACAAGCAGGACTGATGGAAAAGGGGAACAGATGTGAACGTGCAGGCAGCACTGGCAATGCGGCGGACCCGTCTTCCCGCAGAACAGAAAGTAAGAAGATATCCTGTTCGAACATGTGAAAAGAAGGAGAAAATGAAAACTGGTAGAAGAAACTAAGCTTTCACAAGACGTGTTCGGTTGGGTGTGAAAATACAAATGCACATATTTCCAAAAGCTCAGGGAGAGGGATACGAGATTGACTGAATATTAAATAAATGGCCCAATAAACTTACAGTGGGGGAGATTGCAGATAAGCAAAACACTGCTTGGGATAAAAAAAAATTATTAATAATACCAATACAGTAAAAGCTCGATGATACGATCACGGCTAATACGAATTTCCGGATGATACGAATTTTTCTGTGGTCCCGGCCGAGCCCCATTACTTTGCAACGTGCTAGAGAACGGTTGTTATGAATCGATTTTCAGCCTGCGTCGGTTGATACGAATAAACGCCGCCCCACCGACGGCCGCGAAAGAGAACAGCGCGCAGTCACGCGCTTTCTCTCCTCTTTTGGTGCGGAGGCGCGGCGCCGGACAGCGCGGACTCCGCGACTGGGCGCGAAGAGTTTGAAGCGGTGACGCTTCAAGAAATAAATGCTTTTTACGTACATGTGCTTGAGTGAGTTCACCTCTGACTCTTTAATTTAGCTACAGTCGAATCTCGTTAATTCGAACACGCTTATTTCGAACATATTGCGCACCGACAATGCTCTTAGCAGCACGCCAAATAACGCAGCGGCGCCTCCGACCGGCATTGCTCCGACACCGCCGTAGAGCAAAAGCTCAGGAGAGACCCCTCAATGCCGCGCGCGAAGGAACGGGAAAGAAAAAAAAAAAAAAAAAAGAACCCGCGGCGGAAATTTCCTTCTCTCTCAAATTGCAAGGTCGCCGTTTCTGCATCGCGCCGGAACAAGCGGCTACGACTAGAGCCGGAACACTCTAGTCGTAGAGTGTTCTAGACAACCGTATTCTAGCACACACTAGTGCCGACGTCTCAGCCACGCGGATAAAATGGCAGTGAACCCTTCTCCTCTATTTTCTAGTCACATGTTGACCTTGCACGCTGCGGCAGCAGCGCAGAGGGAAGCAGCGGCGGAGGCACAGTCGGGCCAACGAAACTGCCACGCCCGCAAACGCTCGCTTCCCGATAACGGCAGAAAACGAAACTTCAGGGGGCGGCTAAAATAAGCTGGCGCCAGCACGGCGGCGGGCGCGCACGGAGATGTGCGCACGGAGTCGAAGGTGAAAGAGCTACGAGGGAGTTGAGAGGGAGGGCGAGGGGAGCCACCGAAGCGGCGGAGTTGACGCGGCCAAATCCGCTTCCCTGCCGCCCTCCTCCCTCACCTTCGACGGTCTCCGCGCGCACCCGTGTGCCGGCGCCGCCCGCTCGCTCCCTGAAGCTTCGTTTTCTGTCGTTATCGGGAAGCGACCGTTAGCCGGCGTGGGCAGTTTCGTGGCCCGCGCTTGCTATGCGCTTGCGCGCCGCGATATTTCACGACTCGCACCGTTCGTGCATCGTGCTATGGTGCACGAATACTTCAAAAATACGTCCTTTTAATTCGAACAAATTTTCGGGCCCCTTCGAGTTCGAATTATCGAGATTCGACAGTATTCTTAATTGTGTTTCGATGATACGAATTTCGGCTAATACGAATATTTTTCGTGACCCGTGAGATTCGTATCATCGAGCTTTTACTGTAAACAATATCTAAGCGACATAATAAATTGTGGGGGGGGGGGGGGGGATAACGTCTGACCAGGTGTAAAACCACAAAAAATTGTGGTTTGAGGTGCCCTTGAAGTGAATGCTACTGCAGCCATAGTGACATTCTCGCAGCTCATTCAGCCGTCGGATGCATATACTTTTTCCCAGTGAATTGCATTCTGAAATGTGTAAAGAATACATTTATGAAGTAAATTTATCTGTATAAAACATGCATATTAAATTTTTAGGGCCATTTTTTTTACCTTTTCCTGCATAATAATTTTTTTATTATGTTACTATTGGCAACCGAAGTAACTGCATTCACTGCACCTATTATCATTGCAGTATTTAATGTCATTAAAATGCATGTGTCGCAGGAACTTTACGTATAATTGCATTAAGGAACTTAAGGTCCTAGACGCGTTATGGCATTAACTTCATATTGTGCGAAAACAATTTTTGCAATGGGGATTCCTGGGTGCTGCATCTAGTTTTCTCAGAAGAATTTCACTTGTTGTGGTGGTGGCTTTGTCAACCACCTGTTTAAGCATTCTGACTGTCTATATTGCTGGTTTGCTGGCATTTTTGGCACTTAGCATGAATTGTCCAGCTCTTCTAAAATTTATCTTGTCTAAAATTGGCATCTGGCTTTCGTGAAAGAACATTAGACTGCATATAGGAGTCAATACCCAAAGCTGTCAAAATCACTCTCACCAGGACTGTTAGAACAAAACAAGTCAAGCATGTTGGATTGAAAGAAACAACTCCTCAATGTTTTCATCATCTTCATAATCTTTAGTTCTTGTGCGCGCTCGACTACAATGAGCTTAAACAAGTCTTTAAAGGTTCCATCACAGCTGTTCTTGTGTTTTGCGCATATGTGAAGTCATGTGTAAATGCACAGCATGTTTTACAACAAAGTCCTGCGTATACGCTCACAAATCTGAGCACTTAAAAGCAGCCGCTTTAAGTTTCAAGCTTCGCTAGCAGCATTTACTTGCATATTGCCACGGTGTTTCGCATTTCACGGCGTATACTTCATACACCCTAACAGTATCACAAACTGCCAGTATGAGCTGGAATTATTACTCGGGCGCACTGGCGACTATTCTTGAGCTGATTTCGCTATGCGATTTAGCACGGGTAAAGTTTGCAGTCGCAGTGTGGCCTTGTTATATTCAAGCCCACTTTCAATTTTACTAAATAAAATCATGTATAGTTTGCACCGATCGATAGTCGACATTCTGCGAAATCTCAACTTTCATAATTGTATATTCCATGGAGGAAATTTCAGAGGGACAAGAAATATTATTGCCTTCCGTTTTCTTCACTGGACTGGCATGCTCAAGAAAATGAAAATGTAATTACAGGTAGTCAGTCTACTGCTGTCGCTCGTGCAACACTTTTGCCAAAAGAAACAAGGAAGAATAAAAACCAGCCGTACACTGATGTAAAAGAAAAACCCCACATAACATCATTACATCATTTGCTTTGACGTGTAGGTTTCATGACGTAAGTGTAACCAGTGTTAGCCTTTGTGATTTCTGGGTCTTATCAAATGGAAAAAAAAAAAAAGACGCAGGCATAACTTTCGCAAGAAGCTTGGCTCAAGTTCAACTCGTTTGTATGCGCTCCTACCGTATCAGTCGTTAGCATACAAAAAGGTGGCAGTCCATTGCAGCTGCCCTTCTAACATTAGCATTCTGCGTATATTCTTCCTTGAGGTTAAAGTAAACGTCTTCAGAAAAAAAGAAAGGGGGGGGGGGGGAGCAGAAAGACTCTTCATTGAAGTGTCTGGAAATTCCTTTTTTTTTTCCTTCTAGACTCGTTGATACAAATAATGAGAACAGACGACGTCACGTCCACAATGAAGTTGCACCAGAACCTAGTAGCAATGCCTTCTTTTCGTTTCTTTAATTCCATGCAGTATGCTTGTGATAGGAAGATAAAGCACTTCTAGGTCGTCCAACCTTTTGTCACACAAAGCACACCTTGCAGAGCTGCGGCACCAATCTGCGCTTAGCGTTTCTTCACACGACTCTTCAGCCTTTGTTTGCCGTACTTCTCGTTTGTTGCTGTTTTTATTATTTTAGCACATGGGGGCTTTTCATTTACTTAACGTTACGTTAGTGGCTGCTATTACGTTGGCTGTCATGCTTCCTGATGTGAAACATGCTTACTGTGCGCATATTAAAGGGGTGCTCAAAAGCACCAAATTGACAAATTAGGGCTACGTGATGTATAAAGGCACTACATCTATGAAGAACAGTGGTTTTATTAAGTGAGAAAGTTATGGGGGAAACGTCAGATAGCATTGGTGTCGTCACTGTGAAAATACAATGTCATTATTCTATGTCATGACATGGTTGCGTAAACAATTTTATTGGAATTTTCGACACAACAATTTGCTGATGCTGCCCCCTTGAGACTGCTCTATTGGCACTATGTGTGTAGGTGTGTGGCGCCCTCTCTGTGGGAGCATCTGACTCCGCAACGTAGGTGGTAGTGTCTGGCGGAGCATGACCTCATAGTCTGGCACCATTCCTACATTAAGAGACTCCAGTCTTTCATGGCCATTATGAACTGCAAAAGTGTGCAGCCCCTTATTAAGTCTCAACTTTCTCTGCAACAACTTGATATAGAGCAATAATCATCAGGTTTTTAAATGTCAGGGATCTAACAACCTAGATTGATTGAATCTTTGTCTTTGGTGGCTTTTGAAAAACCACAAAGGCCTTCTAAGAACAGAAGCATGGTGGTAGAATAGGAGAGGTGGCCAAACGGCGCTGCTCCGCCAATGCCTACTGCGCATGACGCGTCCGCTCTCGACTTGCCGACGCTTTGTGGGAGGTGGCAGCAGGGGTAGTCTGGGCTCACTTCTCCGCTCCGCCGTACTTGAAAGTACGTAGCCGGCGGGTGTCGCGAGCATTCAAACGGAATTTTAAGTCTCCGACTTTTGAGAAAAAGCTTCGTGTCGTACTGCCCTACACCAGGGAGGTCTTCAATACCACTGAATAGTTACCGTCGCTTAAAACTGACTTTACGCGGGGATTTACGCGTGCCGCATGACTTCAGACGCATCGTTTATTCCTTGTTTATTCGATTCTTTTATTTATTTATTTTGCCGGATACAGATTTGTTCTGAGAACTATACAGTGAATAATGTGTCATTGACAAATGAACCACGCTTGAAACGAATATCTTTCTGATATGTTCATGATTGATTACATTGGTTTCCTCCTCCTCATTACCATATTACTAAACACTCCTTTATTAGCATATACGACTATGCAGAAACAGTATTTATTGTCTTTCCAAAACTACTGTTGGCGTGCTGACCAATATATATATAGTATTGTTAATATTATTATTAATGAAACACGTTGGGTCGAGAAATCGTCAGTTTCCAAGCACGTCACTGAAAGATTAAATCACTGGGAGTACCGGCTGATTTAAAAAGCAAAGTTCATCGACACTTTCTGCGCCAGCGGGATATTCCTTGTAGAACCTTCAGCGTGTGCGATCTGTCTGCAGTGTGCATCCCAAGTGAAGTCCACTGCACCGCATTTACAACGGGCCTGTTTCATGCCGTTTCTGTTGGTTGTTGCTCAGAGTGGCCGGGCTAAGGGCGGCCGCGAACACGAAGGCGCGGCGGCGCCGCTCTGTCTAGATAGAACGGCGTCACTCCCGTCGTTCACAGTCTATATCATTTCGTAGGCGCGTGCAGATTTGCACTTGGCATCTGACGCTACTGGCGAAGGTGTCTGAAGGGAGCTGAGCAGTGATTAAACAATTGGTGACCGCGCAACAGTAAAATTTAGCTACAGCCAGGCGATCATAAATCGACTACGCCCATAAGCTCAATGCTACCCACAATGACCTGAAAACCAAATATTTTTTTGTGTTCTACACTAGCCAGCAAGATTTTTCACGCTTCCAGAAAAGTAAACACGCGTCCCTTGCGATCGGCGCTTTGTGTCAGTCTTGTCGAGATTACCCGCGCCAATTAGAACTTTTTAAGTTCTATAGATTTTGATACCCTCATTTTTGTGGACAAGGCCGACAGACAGCCTCTACAAGCTATTTAAAACATGAACAACGTTTTCAAGCCACAAATTTGCGATAATAACCGACCTTTTACAACACAGCGAAAGCTTACGATGCGCGTCTTTGAGCCCATAAAACCCCTGTCGCCCCCTGGCGACCACTGTAGAGACTCGAGAGGTTCAACGACGCGCTTGCAGCGCTCGTTTGGCCACATCTCCTAATTCTACCACCATGTACAGAAGTATGCTATCTGATTGTTCTTAAGCACACCAGTTTGATCAGCATTGGCTACAGTTTTGAGCATCTCTCTGTTTTCTCTGTCTCGTCCAGCCATCATACATGATGTTCATGCTAAACCAACTGTAGCCTGTTAAAATGTACTGAAGTTTGGGTAAGCTCTCATAGCCAGGTTGCGACATTGGGGTGTGAAAGCCCACAGCATAATTCATTACATATTGTATATTGCTACTCGGTGTGACTTGTAATTTGACTGTGTCATTGTCACTTGAACGATAAGAATGGATGTTTTATTCATCCCAGTCAGGGCAGCAAATAGACTCTAGATGGAAAGCTACAAAACAAACAGTTTTGTTACATGTAATTAACTGAATTTTCTGCTTTGTAAACTAGAGATGGTAGTTTGGTTCGTATTATTGTTTTAATAATAATAGCAATAATAGTAGTTATAAAAGGACAGCCAAACTATTAGCATGCCCCTCAGTTTTTGTCTTTCTTTTCTTTTTTTTTTAACCTTTAATTATTCAAACTAAGCCATGGCCCACTTGCACATGTCTCAGACACAAATAATTCA
Source organism: Dermacentor silvarum (assembly GCF_013339745.2). NCBI lineage: Eukaryota > Metazoa > Arthropoda > Arachnida > Ixodida > Ixodidae > Dermacentor > Dermacentor silvarum. The sequence continues at coordinate 100,578,021 of NC_051156.1, forward strand.
GAGTTTGAGTTAGTTACTACAAACAAATAAAAAAAAGCTACTTAGTTGGCTATGTTTTCAGTGCGTCTTGAGTTTACATTTGGGGTCTCCCCAAGGCAGAAAAATGTGGCTTTAGAAAAATAATATTATTCTTTGCATTGTGGAAGGAAGCGGCAGTAAGTTGAGAGACAATGTGTCTGCATGTGATTATCCTGTGTCTGGTTTTGTTTCCTTGTTTAAGTAGGCTAACGTAACGTGTGTGCCGACTAGCAAGGAGAATAAAATGCCGACAGGGTATGTGTTACTGGCTTTGAATAGCCACAAAATAATGTGATGAGGTGGACTTACCTTGGTGCCATTAACAGTACCCCGACAGTAGTTTTTTCTTCTGCCTTGACAGTACTACATGAATGCTGCATTATAATGAACTAGTTAAGTGCAGTGCTGTTGCTCACAAACATACATTTGTATGGGTGTAGTGCATTTACTGCCACGGAAACTGCATTTCAGTGGTTGCAGAATGCAGTAATGCCTCTGTACTGCAATTTTGGGGTACGTTAAACAATCACACATAATCAGGATTCATCCAAGGTTCGTGTTATTTTCGAGTTCATCTTGTCTTTCATGTGCGTTGTCCTTCAGCGTATGTAGGCTGCATTTATCCTCACATTCTAAGGTTGTTTATTTTCGCTAGTGTAAAAGTTTTAAAAAACATTGTGAGGTTTAATGTCCCAAATCGAGTGGGCTATGAGGCGTGCCATAATGGACCGACTCCAGATTAATTTTGAACATCTGGGATTCTTTAATGTGCACCCAAAGCATGGCACATAAGTGTGTTTTTTTTTTCTTGCGTTCCAGTGTGCCCATTGAAGTACATTCACCACAGCTGGGAATTGAGCCCGTGACCTTGTGCTAAGCAGCGTAATGACATAGCCATCATGGTTGAGCCAGTGTTGTGTATTACTCTAGTGTTGCCCAAGTGAGAATTGTGTTCTGATTAGTTGACTCCTCATACTTCAAGAGACTGTGTTTGCTTCTGCTATTCTGTGTATGTTGCACTCACCCGTGTGTGTAATGCTTACTTGCTTTTGAAGTGGCAGTGAATGATATGTCCGGTCACCCTTCCTCACTGTCCAGGGACAAGCGCAAGGTGGAGGTGGTGCTCGTGACCGGCTCGAGCGGCTTCTTGGGCCAGCACGTGGTCAAGCTGCTGCAGGAGCTCGACAAGAATGTCAAGGAGATCCGCCTCTTTGACATCAAGCCCTACGAGAACAAACTCAGTGGGTGCCGTTCTCCCTTTTTTTTTTCACCTCGCTTACCCTCTCCCTGTCGTCGTGGAGTGTGTGCATGTGTGTGTGCGTGCGTGTGTGAACTAATGTGCCCGAACAGACAACTTCGGCACTGTGTATGTGATAGTATGAGTGTTTGCCCATTCTTGACCAATCCCCCAGAATCAGTGTGCTAAGGTGACTCAAGGAGTATGTAACTTCAAACATATTAAAGGGCCCCTAAACCACCTCAGATATTTTTTGAACATTTCAAGTAAGCACGCGCATCGACTTCAGAATGCCGTCACGATCTACACATAACATCTTGAGTGCTTGTCAAAGAAAACAGCACGACTTTATTCTCCAGCAGAACGGTACCCATGCTGTTAGGATCGTCAAATGTTTTGTAACTATACTCGTTGCAGCTAAACCAGAGATTAGAATTACAGTGCTGAGAATGCTAAGGTAACATTAGTGAAACGAATTTTCAGAAATACCTAACTGATATCCGAGGCTGATTTTAAGCTCAAACAAACGCGCGCACCTCGCGCTGGGTGCTCCATCCGCCCTAACACCAGCAGTTACTCCAGCCGCCTAATTACTTCAGACTTAAATTCCTTCACTACGCCTCACAGGACCGTTCCCCACGTAGAAGACGCCATTTCATGCTAAATAGACCACGCAAGTGCGAAAAAATCCAATAGAAACTGCCGCCGAGCGTATATTCAACACGGGCGTTCGCCCAAGCCAGCATGCCAACTGCCCATAGATGGCGCCACTGCCTACGCAATGGCGGCGCCATTGAAAAAATGGTCTATATGTGCTGCTAGCATGGCTAGCATGGGCGTGCCTTAACCCCTGGCAGTGTTTTGAGAAGCGTGTTGGCGATGACGTATGTCACATGACATTTTGAGCAGCACTCGGCGAGGAGGGGAGACCAGCCGACGAGGAGAGTAGCGAAGGAAAGAGCGAAACGAGCGAGGACCGTTTTTCTATCATCAAACGCGTGTAACTCTGCTATTACGGCACCATTTTGAAAAATTCCCTCGGCTATGTGTTCGTTGTAGACTCGTGCACAACTGCAACACCACAACTAAATTTCGACCTCTGGGTGGTTTAGGGGCCCTTTAAAGCAATAGCATCCCGTCTGCTCCAGACACCTCCCCATCAAGCGCAACTGTTTGATGGATAACCATTGCAACAAAGTTGCAGCCAGGATATAGGGGACAGTGGCTTCCTTTCAATATTTACTTTTTTTATTATTTAGGCATTTGATGGCCGGGCCATTGCATTGTAAAACAATTTCAAGCAGGTAAATATATAGACAGTAAACAGCTGCCAGTGTCGTTTAATTTCTTTGACCTTTTTGCTTATCTGCGGGAACTAGTGGGAAGGCATAGTGTGAGAAGGGATGAGGGGTTTCAAGGCACAGACACCTGAAAAAAAAAAGATTTAGAGAGTAGAAGTTGTTCCTTCAATCACGATTTGAATGTATCACAATGTACACTTAGAGATAAGGGATTTGACAAAGAAAGGTCACATCGTGTTCATGAAAATCGGGTGTGTCCTGACATGAAAGAGTTGTGCTAAAGGTTCAAGTTTTATGTTGTCTGCATGCATTTTGCACGTCATTGCAGAGCACAGCACAGAGAAGCCCATGAAGGCCACCGTGGGCGACATCTGCAATGCCAAGGCGTTGCAGGAGGCATTTGCGGGCGTGGACTGCGTCATTCACACTGCGGCCCTGGTCGACTGCACCATTTTTCCCGATGCAGAAGCCATGGAGGCTGTTAACGTTGAAGGTACGGCATGCTGAACAGCAGTGGAATACTCTGGTGATCAGCACAGAAAGCTGTTGGCTGTAGTAAAGAAGGTCGGTGTGTTTCTATGAAGTGGTGTACGTAAGCATCACGGAACTGCTGCTTCCACCTGCTCCACCAGAGCTACGCAGCACCTTTTGTTCGCGAGAAAAGCTGACTTTCGAGTGTGGTGTGTAAGCTTGAAAGTTGTGTTTTGGGTCCGTGAGTGTCAGCCAGCAACATATACACTCAAGCAATCACGGCCCGAGTGTCGTATGAGTTGCACATCTCGAAAGTGGTGCTAGTCTGAAGGTTTCTGCTAAGCGGACGTGGACTTCATCGCACATCGGCTTCAATTTTGCAATTACAACCTGCACCCTAAAGTTAGTGATTAAAAAGCTTATTAAAAAAATTATCGTCAAATGTTGCCTTGAAGGTGACGTCCGCCTAGGCACATCACCTATCTGAAAGAACGGCAGAGCCCTAGACACGACAGTATCTTTTTTAAACAAACACCTGGTAGTATATATATATATATATAATACAAAAATATCAATTACAAATGACTGCGACACTGCTACATCGCACAACCTGGGTGCGGGATTTGCTTTTTTTTATCTTGCAAGCTTTCTTTTAAACGTGGAAAACAGAGTCACGCAAGAGATAGCCCACTGCAAATAATTGAAATTTATGTTTTCGAATGTGTGCTAAAACATAGTGCTGGCATATCTGTTGTTGTAAGTGTAATAGTTTGTAGGGGTGTGCAAATAGTGATTTTTGAGACCAAATGAAATCCGAATCGAATAGTGCCTGAATTGAATATCGGATACTTTTCGAGTAGTTTTCCAATCATGAACAGCCGTTATCCCATTTAATATCAAACAATGTTATAAACCTAGCATTTTTTAAGTTACCAAGTTTCTGTTATTACATTAGTGCATTATGAAGTGTTGTTTATTAAAAGCACAAATGGAGGGTTAGAAGCAAACAAGCAGTTTCTTCGCGTTGTCGGGATATGGGGGGAGGCCAACGGCCCTCTGCCTCGACACACCGAGCCCCGCGGTTGGCGCATGCCTGCGCATCAACCGCGGTCCGGTACAAGCTTGACGAAACAATAGACGACAACCACGTGTACACTCGGAAAGCATTTATTACGACTGCAACTAACACTTCGAGCAGGCCAGCTAGCTATAGTTGACTTCGCTGAGGGTTCCCTCGAAGAGAATAATACACTAGGTAAAGAAGGGCTTCCGACTTACCAACTGGGGAATACGGGGGGGGGGGGGGGGGGGGGGCGGCGTTTGCCGCGGCAAGAACGCGGTTGACTAACCACGTGCGGGAATACGGGAGCGACGGCGGAGCCTTCCGCCGTCACCGCTTGCTGGAGACCAAAGAGACCCGGGCGATATCAGCGGGATCTCACGTGACCCACCCGGTGGCGCTGATAGCGCTTGCGATTCCCGCGCGCCGCCCGCGGAAGGAAAGTTTCCCCTCTCCCAACTCTTCCTGGCACGCATGCGCTTGACGCGACGTTCGCTGCCCGTGCGGCGGTTATGGGACCCGAGGGTTCCCACATTCCTCCACCCTTAAATATTGCCCTACGGTGGAGAAATCGCTGGAACGACGGCATTGACAAAAGTATCCGGGCAGATGCGATGGTAAACTCCGGCAGGAAATGTCCGAATCCACGTTGATAGGCAGCATAGTCCTGTGTGGCGGCCGCCCACATGTGGCAGCCGTCACAGTGGTTAACGATGACGGGGGCTGAAGATGGCTTGCCCTCAAGATGCGCGCCGCAATGTCCACCCGGGAACAGCGGGTCAGGGCTTTCTCGAAGCGGCGCACGCGCCGGCACGATGAACCTCGCACCGACGCACCCTCGTGGGAGTGTATGATGGTGGGCCTCACTCATTGTGGCTGCCATGTGCTGCTGCATAGGGCCGCGAACAGGGAGGGGCCGAGACAGCAGGCAGGGATGTGGACCACGGCAGCAATAGCAAGTCGAGGCGGCTTCACTCGTTCTGCAAAGTCGCTCAAATGCACTCCACAAACACTTAGAATTAAGGCAGTAGAGGCCGCCGCAGCGTCGGCCGTCTGACACGATGCTGAACCACCCGTCTACCGCATAGCTTTATGCGGCAACGAGAAAAAAAAAAAAACAATCCAGGTCGTTTGAATGAAGTTATTCGCTTCGACCGAATTTTTCCGGTCCGATACAGCGCGAAAGTGGGCGATGCTCGTATGAACAAAGCGCTCTCTGGTCCCCCGAGATTTCGGTTATTCCGCCCGCAAAACATTGAGTTCATCTGAACAAAATAAGCTTTCTATATCGAACGAGGTTTCTCCGCTCGGGCGATCTCCCAACTCTTCCTGGCACGCATGCGCTTGACGCGACGTTCGCTGCCCGTGCGGCGGTTATGGGACCCGAGGATTCCCACAGCGTGCACAGGGCTCTTTAGAGAGTGCGAATAATCGCTATACAGCCTGTAAAGGATGGCTACCTAAGTGATGTAGCCTGCTCCACTATGCACGTTTTCATGTTTTATATCTATATTTTGCCCGCAGGGGTGAAAATTTACCGTATCTTTGCTCCACTTTTATGTTTATTTGGGTACAGTTGACGCTTGGAAATATTCTAAAAGTATTCGAAAAATATTCGCATCTACAAATATTAAGTATTCAAATACGAAGACTGAAATCGAATATGACACTATTCGATTCGTTATTCGAAAGTTTCGAATATTGGCACACTACTAGAAAATTTATTGCATAAAAAGTGTCCGTAAAGATCATTCTCTTTTGGCATTGTTATGATATAACTCAGTAACTATAGCAGCAACACAAGAACTAATGACATATTTGAAATCTGCATAAGAAACTTTATAATTGTTTGAATTTTCAAACCTCTAGTAAAAAATGAAGTTGTTTCGAGCAGTGCCTCGCCTTAAACACATGTTCATTGTAGTATCAAGGTACAATTCCGCACTTTTGTCACAGACATTTGGGATGGTTCTCTGGGACTGCTTGGTCAGTTGGACACAAATGTCGGTGGTGACCTCGACCTTGCTTCTGCAGCTGGTTAAGGCAGTTTGCCAAATATTTCAGTGAGACTCTCAGTTGATCGCTGCACCTAGTGGGACTGGAGCACAGAGAGCTTCCAAAGATTGATTAGGCTAGTAACTGAGCAAGTTGGTGAGAATTAATGTCTAAAGTGCAGCGCAGAAGCAGACAGTGATGTAAGGAAGAGACATGATACTATCATCTGGAAATTTTCTTTTGATGGAAAAAAAAAAGGCTGAAGCCAGAAAATTTGCACTGTTCCATGTACAGTCAGCATCAAAAGTTTATGGACTGCGGGAGCTAAAAAATTTTAATTCTGAGGTTTTATGTTACGAAACTGTAATATAATTATCAGACATGTCATAGTGGCAAACTCTGCATTAATTTTGACAGCCTGGGATTCTTTAAGATGCACTTAAATCTAAGCACATAAGCATTTTTTTTTATTTCATCCCCCATCGAATTGCGGCTGGTATCAAACCTGTAACCTTAAGCTCATTAGTGTGACACCACTGGGCTCTCGCGGGTATTAAGACTGCGGGATCTGATAAGAGCAGGTCTTATCAATTTCTGAGCAGTTTGTGACCGTAGCCAGTAAAGCCCTTGCACACACTAGTGTAGATTAAAAATCCGTATTGTACCAGGCAGCAGAAATACTCAGCTTTTTATCAGATCCTATGGTCTGTAAACTTTCGACGCCGACTGTGCACACTTACATCATGATTGCAGGCGACATGACCTTGACGATGTTGTTCAAGAATTCTCCTCGATGTTGTCTGCCGCAGGTACAAGGACGGTGATTGATGCCTGCATCCGACAGAATGTGCCCTACTTGGTGTTCACGAGCACGGTGGACGTGGTCGTGAGCAGCAACCACATCTTCTTCGGCGCAGAGAACACCACCTTCACGCCGAAGCACTTCCTGATGGGTCCCTATGCCGAGACTAAGCACCGTGCCGAGCAGCTCGTACTCCAGGCCAACCAGCGCGTGCTGGCCGATGGTTGGTTGTGCTGCCGCCTTCTTCCTTCCCGCTTGAAGGGTCTCCTGTCTCCTAACTGTGTTTCATTCTTAGCAGCAACACTGCAGGAGCTACGCGAGTACTGCTGTTAAATGCACGCACACGAGAGGGAGTGAGGCAGACGGACAGATTGAGATTGTCAGCTATGTTGTGTGCACTTCGCGATTGTCATAGAGCTTAGATCATTTATAACGTAACCGTTTATAGTGCAGAGCTGGCTATGATGCGGCCTTTTATGACTTTCGTTTACCCTCTCATAGAACTCCACGTATACGCATACCGCTTACAGTGCAGCCGCACGAGACGAAATACCGGTTATAATGCAGCTTCTGTGGGAAAATCCCGCCGACAAGCATGGCAGGAAGCACGCTTCTCAGCGAGGCGTGCTTGCCAATGGGAGAGGAGAGCAATGAGGGCGATGCGGAGGAGGAGCATGAGACACAAAGCGAATGAATGAAAAAAGCAGTGACAGCGCGATGGTTGCCTAGGTGACAGAGAAGCCTTTTGCTCGGCTGCTTATCAACGGTGCGCTTTGCACTGAACCTGGCTTCAGATTCTGTGCACCCGTCGCGATGCGCGTAGTGAAGTGCAGATATCGCGCGTGGTGATGCTGTCAGCTTAAGCAGTGTTCCGCAAATTTAGTTCGGAGCTAATTAGACTTTATGTGCACTTGTGAGCTTCCGCTGTTCGTACCAGTGTGCGCACATACAAACTTGGTAGGCATTCGTAGTAGTTGCCGCGGCTGATCGCCCGGTGAACCAAACTCTACTTCGTGCGCGTTGCTGTCAGTTCAGCCCGTGCGCATGATCGCATGCATAGTCTATGTAATCGTCTACGGGTACGAACATATCAAGAGCGAGCTTCCCGCGCATGCCGCCTGACACCCTCGCCGCATAAGCCTAACCAGCGCGCCTCGTCGGCGACCAAAGTTATGGTTTGCTGCCGAGCCAACAAAATGCGTTGCAATGTCTGTACAGCACATGGAAAGCGGAGAAACCATTAATAACAAAAGTGAGGGCTCTGGCAACACTCAAACGGATGGCAACATGGTCCCACGGTCACCATGTTTTCAACACCATGAACGCGTTGATCAGTCCAAGAAATTGGATGAGACACTGTACTGCACCTAAAATTTCGGTCGCCATCATTAAAAAAAAAAATTACTTTGCTTCATGCAAAGATCGCAGATACTTGGACATTAACCTTTCAACGTTTGTAAATTTAAACAGATGCAAAACTCCCGGTTGCATGCTTCGATTCTCGGATACATGCGGCTGCTTGGGCTACATGTTTTGCATGTCTACAGGTCTTGAAAATTGTTGTTTTAGTTATAGTGCGGACATTCCCAACTCCGGCGACTGACAGTTATAAGCGATCTACACTGTAATAGATAAGAGAAGACATTCTGTCATAAGTTGATGTGAAGAAGCTTAAAGGGACACTAAGGCAAAACAATAAATCAACTTAGACTGATAAAGTACTCTTCGAAATCTCTGATGTTGTTAATTACACTGCAATAAGTCAACTATTAGAGAAGAAAATGAAGCTCAAAGTTAATTTTTTTTTAAATTTCGCGCGGGAACCCCAACGTCAGCACTTCAGTGTGACGTCACGACTTGTAAAGTAATTTTTCGTATTTGGGCCACGATGGCTCAATAAAGGTTCGCGAAACTTGCCATATTCAATCTTGGACTCATTTAGAACACAATGTAGTCAATTTTTACCACTAAAGAATTAACTGAGACCTAGGAGACGCTGTCAAAATCCATGATGTCATGGTGAGCTGGTGCGGGAACTTCAAGGTGGCGTCGCCACTCGCCTCTATGTGTTTTTTTTTTTTTCTAGCTTATCAAGCGGCTTCTCGCGGTAAGAGTGACGTTTTGAGTATTGTGAAAGCGTAATCTACTGATACAGAAGAAATCATTTTTCCCTCTAGTGTCCCTTTAAGTTTTTGATTTGCAGCTTCTAGTAAGAGGCAATCATTCTGCTGTGTATCTAGGCTCATCATCAAGTCGCATCATGCCATCGGTGTCACATTAATGTATGGAGGTTTTAATGATGAAATAATTGTCATCGA